>NC_133367.1:10279112-10361343 GCF_049309525.1 Garra rufa | reverse complement strand
TATGCCAGCTCACGTTCCTCTGGCGACTGACGTTCCTCTGGCAGCTATGCCAGCTCACGTTCCTCTGGCCGCTGGCGTTCCTCTGGCGGCGAGGCCGGCTTGCGTTCCTCTGGCGGCGAAGCCAACTCGCGTTCCTCCGCTGCACGGGCCTGGCCCGCCATCCCTCCCCCTGGTTCACCAGTACCCCGGTTCCCCCACCGCCGCGACTCATAGACGGGGAGACCACCTATTCGGTTAATCGTATTCTGGACTCTAGGCGGAGGGGACGCGGATACCAGTACTTGGTGGACTGGGAAGGTTACGGTCCGGAGGAGAGAAGTTGGGTGCCTGCCAGGGACATCCTGGATCACTCCCTTATTGATGATTACAATCAACAGGTAAGGGGTTCTGGGAACGTCGTGGGACGTTCCTAGGGGAGGGGGTACTGTCACGGTTCATGGATCTGCCGTGTTCTCTCGTCTCGTGATCTGTTGGTTTGTCATGTGATTGTGTGTGCTCGCTCGGCTGAGCTGCTAATCAGTCCGGCACAGGTGTTTCCCATTACCTTCAGCCCATATATACTCATCTCTCTCTCTCTCTCCCTCGTCCGATAGTTCATCTGGATGTCACAGTGTTGGGTTGTCTTCGTGTTTGCTGGTCGTCATAGTGGAGCTCTGTCTTGTCGGATTTCGTCGTGTCTTCATTGTTTCACCAGGGATTATCCACCACGGGACCCACGCCACTTCACTGTCTGTCATCTGCCCCTGCCTCACCCAGCCGGGAGAACTACATCACCATCATTGACTGTTTCACTTCTGTTTCATTCAATAAATCCTGTATTCACCTGCATTTGCTTCCTCCATCTTTCATTACCGTCACACTGTCGTATTAAAAACATTTCATGACCTAACACTCATTATCTGGTTCTTGCCTAAAAAGACGGGTATATAATGTGCGTTGTTAACAGATTACACTAGTTTCGTCAACCTCTGCCTAAAAAGTTTTTAAAAGCATCCCCCCTTTGGTTATTTCACAAATCGCACCCTGTGTGTGTGTATGTGTGTGTTAAAATGTTAGAATTGAGCAGAGGGCAAAACAATTTTTTTGGTTTATAAAACAGGCTTAAAAATAAGCATCTTTAGAGTAAATGTATGGTATGGGGGGCCTTGCAAAATTGACCGAAGCAGGAGGGAGGGCCGGCCTCAAAAAGGTTGAGAACCCCTGGTCTATGGTAATGTTGATATGATCCAGGGCAGAAGAAGTGTATCTGTCAGTGTCCGTGTGAGAGCCACAGGTGGCCTGAGAAGCAAACATACTCCAGTCAGTGTGTAGAAACCTGTCCTGAAGTGTGAAGTCTTCCCCCGCTGGCGACACTTTGATGGTTTTCACTGATGGCTTCACGTTTGATGAGGGGTGAGTATTTGGGGTGAGGAACAAAGAAAGGTGGTCTGATTGTCCCAAGTGGGTGAGGGGGGTCACAGTATAAGCTTCAGCCATGTTTGTGTATACATGGTCTAAAGTTTTGTTTCCTCTAGTGTGACAGAAAATGTTTTGGTGAAATTTTGGGAGTACTGTCTTTAAGTTTGAGTGATTAAAATCCCCCACAACAATAAATGCAGCCTCCGGGTGAGCAGTTTGTTGTTTGCTGATGGCCGCATGAATTTCTTTCATAGTAAGCTTGGCATCAGTGTTGGGAGGAATGTAAGCAGCTGTTATTATGGTGGAGGTGAATTCCCGCGGCAGATAAAACGGTCTACACTTAACCATGAGAAACTCTAGGTTAGCTGAGCAATGTCTCCCAATAATAACAGAGTTCGTGCACCAAGCTTTGTTAACATAAATGCACAATCCTCCGCCTCTGGTCTTACCGGAGTCATCCGCCATTCTGTCTGCCCGGAATGTTTGGTGCTCAGCTAGAGCAATAGCACTGTCCGATATATCGCTGTTTAGCCATGTTTCAGTGAAGATCATGACATTGCAGTTCCAAAGTCTCTTGCTGTGGTTGATGCGGAGTCGAATCTCGTCCATTTTATTCACCAGCGACTGTACATTAGCGAGGAAAATGCTGGGTATAGAGAGCCGGTGTGGTGTTAGCTTTAGCTTAGCTCTTAGTCGACCACGTTTCCCCCGTCTTTGTTTACGGACTCGACGCCGCCTACGAGCACTTCCACCCGGCCGGGTAGAGTACGCAGCCTCGGGTGTTCTGGCGATCTCAGGGACGAGTCGAAGATTGCTGATAAAACGGTCGGGAATGTACAAACCAATATCCAAAAGCTCCTGTCGGGTGTACGATGTAAAGGCACTACTGTTCTGCATGAATAGACCCGAGATGAGCAGGTAAAATACTGCAAATTTGCAGAAACTGGAGAGACACTGAGCCTCGCGATGTGTACGCGCCGCCATCTTGGTCTAAGATGTCTTTGTCTCTTGTGTGTTTTTACTTTGACAAGCAACACGTCACATTACTTTACACTTACTTTACTTTAAGTTATTTACTGAGACCAATACAAATGTTGAAACTAGAGGAAAAACAGCTTTAACTAGTGGAACATTGAACTGAAAGGTTTTAGTTTTGAGGTGTGGGATTACAAATTTAAGAAATGTTGATCCTATGTTCTGACATAGCATCACAGAAAAATCTAAAGTGAACTACACTGTATTTAGCTTCTAGAGGTACAGATGATTACATTCTGAGAAGATCAATTCAGGCAGCCCCGGTGTCTGAGACATTAACCTTTTTGTTCTCAAGGTACAGCTATCCCTTTGTCTCTATGATAATGTGAAGGTATGGGCAATACTGTCAGACTGATTGGATTAGCACCTATGCCTTTGAATGACACTGTTATGATAATGAGATCAGGGCTGGGGAACGCTGGTAACGGGCTGATTCCTGTATTGCATTTGCATGCTTTGTTTAGATTGACTCCACCTCTATATATCCCTCCCCCTTGGAAATGTATTTAAACTGTATTGTATCTGACATTGAGTTAGACGAATTTTGATGACTGCAGCAACGAACAGCTAGGATCTCAATAAAGAGAAACTTCTGCTTCAAGATATCCGAAAGTCTCCTGGTCCCTGAGAAAAGTTCACAACAGAGGCAAAATCACATTAGTATTTGTTCTTGTGGTTTATTATATTTGGCGTTCACTCATTTGCATGTGTTTCTCTTTATAGTGTCTCAACAGGAGTCACACAAACACAAACATATGAATGGAAATCATGTTCAAATGTATTTAAAACACAAATATTGTTTTAGAAATATCTATGCAAGATCGTGTAAATCTAACTTTAAATGAAACCGTAATTGAAGTAGTAACTGATTTGCAAATTGTTTCACTGAACACTGACACTTTTCTTTCCTCTCTTTTCTGTTCCACCTTACAATCACCAAAAGATGATAAATGCTGTCTATCCTAGTTGTTGGATCCTGATGAAAGCAGCAGTAAACATCAGGTGAGGATCCACAGAAGAGCTTCACTACTGTGTCTATGAGGAGAAAGAAATGTGTGATAAATGTGTGAATGTGATCCATACAGGTGAAGAGACTCAGACTTTACAATCAAATAATGCAGCATGTGTGTTAGAAACATGTGATACTGAATGATTCATGTTGATTTAGTATTCAAGCAAATGATGCTTTTGTTTTATTGAAAGCTGAAACAGGAGGAAGACGCTCAGATGAGTCTGTCTGGCTCTTCAGTTTAATAATATTTGTATTAAACTCATCCATAATGATTCAAATGTTTAAATGTGATTGTCAAGTGTAGCACTTAAATGTGTCAAAGATATAAAACAAGTCTGCAATGTGAAATGTCCATGTTATCTAAAACATTAGTTATCTCATATTTTATACACATTGTTATTCTATTCTACTTTCTATTCAGTTATGTGTGTGTCTGTTGTTAATGTCCAGGTATCCAGTATATTGTCTTTGTTCTGTGGATGGAGTCTCTCCTTCATCAGTCCAGACCAACTAAACATTTTCACCAGTTAATCTAGATTTCAAATACAATTAATTCATTTGTACAGTGCTTTTCACAATATATATTTCAATGCAGCTTCACAGAAAATGCATGTTTCTTTGTTACAGTTAATATCCATATGCCACAGTATTTGTACAGTTCCTGGATAACACAAATCATACAAGTAGATACTGTATTTAAGCAAAAGTTATGAATACCATTAAAACAATGACTACAAACATCTTACATAATTATCTTTGTCACTTTTTTTTTTGTTAATTTGTAATACGAAGCTTTTAGACAACAAAAACGTTAAAGTATTGATTTAGTTGTACAAACAATTACTGTACTTTCTACTAAAACAATACATTGCAAAAATTATTTCACTATTTTTGTGTTGTTTTCTAGTATAAATATCTACAAATTGAATCAAGATGAATTTACAAGTAGAACAACTTAAAATATTATGTCTTGTTTTTAAAAAAATGTTATCTAATTTTTTTTTTTTTTTGCATAAAACAAGCAAAAATATCTGCCAATGAGGCAAGAAAAATAATCGTTTAGGCTTTGAATTAAGATTATTTGTCTTACCCCTCCACAGCTTAAAGACAGTTACCTCATTTCCATTGTCACTAAAAAAAAAAGATTAAATATGGGGAAAAAATGTTATTGCCATCTTTCTCTCTCCCTATATACATACACACACATACATACTGTACATATATACATACACACACACACATACATACTGTACATGTATACATGCACTGTACATATATACATGCACACACATATAAATATATAAATATATCACAGAAGGAAAACAATGCATTAAAGGATTACTCCACTTCCAGAATACCCCTATCACATCCAAGATATTAATGTCTTTCTTTCTTCAGTCACAAAGAAATTAAGATTTTTGAGGAAAATATTCCAGGTTTTTTTTTTATATTGTGGACTTCTATGGGGATCAACGAATTTGAAGTTAGAAATGCAGTTTCAATGTGTACTCTGTGGTTCACAATAGTTAGGGTATCATTTTCTCCTCCAACTACAAAATCATCCTAAATTGCTGTTTGACCTTTTTTGTAAAGGGCACTTGACCTTCTTTGCACGTTCACTTTGTAAACACTAGGACTGTACTTCTACAACGATGTAGGACCATTTTGAAGTTGGAGGAGAAAATGAGACGGGAGTTTTTCGACATACCCTAACTGTCTTCAACCGTAGTGCACTGAGTACGCATGCGCATCATAGAGCTGGACCTGACCAGCATTTGAGGTTAAAAAGTAGATAAATTGTAAATTACAACAATATATAGAAATCATAGAAGACCCATGGACAAAACAGACTTTTAAATGTCTGGGCAACAGTGGTAAAGGAAATATAATTTGTTGGAATACAGTACAGTTTTGAAATGGGTTGCTTATGATTCAGACTTCACCCCAAACAGGTTGAATAACAGATTTAAATTGTGGGCAAAAAAGGGAATTACTTGTTTTTGCACCATTATTGAGAAAGGTGAAATTTTAAACTTTCAACTACTAAAGTTTTTTCTAAAAAATCAGGACTTCTACAGATACCTCCAGGTTAGAAAGTATAATCAAAAAATAAAAAGAAAACTTGAAGATAATTTGAATCCATTGATAGACCTGCTTAAAAGAGCATACACATCAGGTATTAGATATAATATTGTTTCTCAGATATACAAGAGTTTGGAAAATATGAAAACACACTCTACAATTTATATTAAGGAGAAATGGAGGAAAGAATGTGGAATAAACTTTACTGATGAAGAGTGATCCAATATATGGAAATTTCAATGGAAATCAACTAGTTCACAAAATTGGAAAGAATACTGTTGGAAAAACATTATTAGATATTTTAAAACACCAGTACAAACGGCCAAATACAGTAATATTTCCCCAAAATGTTGGCGAAATTGTGGATGTAATGAATCAAACCATTATCATATATTTTGGGAATGCCTACATATTCAAGAATACTGGAAAGAAATACAAGAGGCTCTTGAATATATCTTTAGAAGAGACATACCTCTAGAAAGCAAATTGCTGTATTTTGGCTGTGTATATCCAGATATAATAACAGCAGATGATAAATACTTGATGGTTGTGCTTTTGGCAGCCAGCAAGAAAGCAATTACATGTAAATGGCTAAACCAAGAGAGACCAACTTTAGATAATTGGATAGATCTGACCACAGAGATTTATACAATGGAAAAGATCGAATTTTTGGTCAATTTAAAGAAGAATGCATTCCTGGGAAAATGGAGGAAATGGATTGAATATGTATCAGAAAGAAGGCATGATTTTGTTGTTAGAAATAAATAAAAGATATGTAGATATAAAGTTTTAATATATGTTTGTTTTTGTATATGTTTATATATGTGTATGTGTATATTTTTTTTTTCTCCTCTTTTTCTTTTTCTTTTATTTTTTTAATTTTTTCCCTTCGTAAAAAGGAAAACTGGTTATACTGTGAAACAGTTTAACGAAGGCCGAGTATAACTTATAGCTTAAACATACTGTGAAATTGTACACATCCACAAATGTGACCCTGGACCACAAAGCCAGTCATAAGGTTAAATTTTACAAAACTGAGATGTATACATCATATGAAAGCTCAATAAATAAGCTTTCTATTGATGTTTGGTTTGTTAGGATAGGACAATATTTGGCCGAGATACATCTTTTTGAAAATCTGGAATCTGAGGGTGCAAAAAAATCGAAATACTGAGAAAATCACCTTTAAAGTTGTCCAAATTAAATTCTTAACATGCATATTACTAATCAAAAATTACATTTTTATATATTTATAGTAGGAATTTTACAAACAGTCTTCATGGAACATGATCTTTACTTAATTTCCTAATGATTTTTGGCATAAAAGAAAAATCAATTTTGACCCATACAATGTATTTTTGGCTATTGCTACAAATATACCCCAGCGACTTAAGACTGGTTTTGTGCTCCAGGGTCACATATTGTAATGATAATCTTTAGTTACACAGAGCATCGTATGTAACTTGAAATATGCTATGTGATTGTTTATGATTGTACTCGATATTCACAATAAATAAAAATAAAATAGAAAAAAAAGGTAAATAAATTGTATTTTTTTTTTTAATAAATTATTATTTTGCTAGAAAACAATTATTCCTTGGCTGGGATTGTTTAGAGTAGTTATTCAGAATATGTACAGTTAAAGGAATCAAGTGGATTTCTCAGAAATGTCTACAGATTACTTAAAAAATAGTTTATAGTCTCTTCAAGGAGGATGAAGCCCAAATAAGATCATTAGTCTCAGATGTTGCTGATCAAACAGACAAAATGATTCAGTCATTTAACATCTCAAAGATGGGCTACAACATCAGCTGCATTCAGATACTCTTAGATTATATCAGGGTAAGACTATCAGAACATGAGGAAGGACAAGTGAGATATGTGTTAATGAATGAATTCTTCATGGATTTGGTTCTTTCCGTCTGTAAGAGAGCAAACAAGATGATCACTGACCAACACAGACTGTTCAGAGAAGCCAATGATCCTGTGATATATGTTGAGAAGAAGAGAGAAGAGTACTATAGTATTTTCCAGAAATACTGTCATGGAGTAAGATCAGCTGTTATTTTTGGTCAGATCATCTGTCAGAAACTGAAAGAGCCCATTGAGCAGAGCGTCTACAAGAAGACTGCCAGACAGTTAGCAAATGAAATGAGAACAGACTATCAGTCACTGAATGGAAACAGATCAAATCTGGAGAAACACATCCTGAAGACACTGGCAGAACAGGAGGATTTCAACAAATACATGAACTACATTCATAAACCCAGAGATCACTTCAAGAGTGTGATCAGAGATGAAGTCAGTCGGTACATCACTGATCGGTTCAGTGTCAGTGTTTTACCCAAGATGAAGGAGAACGTTGAACTGTTGAAGGATAAGATCATGAGAGCAGCTCATCTATCTACTGAACATGTTCAAGTCAACAGAGGAGATGCTGGTTTGTGGTTGAAGAGTTTCACACAGCAGCTCTCAGATGAGCTGATCTTCTCTCAAAAAGACCTCAGTGAAGTCAAACATGATGATGTTGATGATTTCAACCTCCTAGAAGATGCGATGAGACAAGAACTTCCTGTTATAATGTCAGACATCAGCAGAAGATTCTACTCAGAGACATTTTTAGTAAAGCTGGACTATAAATTCAGACCAGATGAGCTTCTGATTGATCTCTTCTGTGAGTGCTGTTGGGTTCAGTGTCCGTTCTGTGGAGTCGTCTGCACAAACACCATAGAAAATCATGATGGAGATCACAGTGCTCCTTTCCACAGATTTAGAGGAATTAATGGCACATATTACAGTTCAACTCAGAATCTCTGTGCTGATATTTGCACTCATTTAGTGGCAGGTGATCAGTGTTTTAATACAGCAGATGGAAGATTTAAATATAGAGAATACAGAAGAGCAGGAGGAGTTTATGCGAAGTGGAGCATCATCCCTGATCTCTCTGAACTGCCCTACTGGAAGTGGTTTGCTTGCAGATTCCAGAAAGATCTGGAGAAATACTACAATAAAACATTTCAGGGTTCTGGAAAAATACCAGATGAATGGAGAAGATACTCAAAACGGGATGCTGTTGAGAGTTTGAATAAATACATCTTATGGAGAAGATGAAGAATGAGACTCTTGTGTCTCCTCTCAGATTCAGACTCATCTACACTCAAGAAGATCAGATCTCATCAAATACAGACCAGGATTTAAGACCAGATTCAGTCCCACATATGATCAAAGATACATATTCTGAAGATATGCGTGATTGATGAAGATATGAATGTTTGCTGTATATTACACTTTAAACAGCTTAATCTCTATGATATACCAAAAAATTAAAGTGTCTCAGACCTGTCAATCCGATTCATATCTAAATCCAGTGCAAAAATCTGGTAAAATCAAACTTGTCCAGTGTCCTTTTACAGCACTTTCTTATTGTGTGAAATTTCAACCATAGAAATTAAAAAATCAAAAACACTATTACTGTGAAGATTGTATTCAGTCTATTCATTAGTCTTGACATGATTGTATTTGCAGTGGTTTGTGAGCAAAAGGACTCCAGTCAGTTCAAGACTCTATATCCATTATTGAGAAATAGTCAATCTCTGTCTGACATGTTTTTGTGTTTTATCTTGTAGTTATTTCCTCTGTGTGACACTGTCTTACATGTTGTTTCAGAAGCGTTAGAGTCTAATCCTACTGTGGAAAAAGTTAATTTCCATTCATTAATTTTCCTTTAACTAAGCATATAGTCCTGTCTATAATTTATACAGTGTCTTTCAGGTTTATCAAATCAATTGCCAAACTGTTTCTTCTTATTGTAATCTGTAATGAAGTGATTGATGTTTCCAGTCAGTTGCTCAGTTTGACCACTAGATGTCAGTAAAGCACTGATTTCACATGAGCAGGTGAGGGATTTCTATTACATGCATTTATTCATTTACTTTGGATTGATCTGGAAGTTAAATTGATCTGAATCTGTGTTTGTCAGATGTTCAGTGCTGTCTGTTCTTCTGCTCTCAGGATCTGCTCATGGATCACTATGTCTCTGGAGATCTGCTGATGTTGTTGAGTAAGTTTGGTGATGGTATCTGGAGGACATGAGATGCTGATGGCCATCATTCAGTCCACAGACTCGCTTCTGTGTTCAGGTATCTGTACTAACACTGATCAGTTCACCCAAACATCACCTCTCTTTGCTTTATTCAAAGATGATCTGGACAAGTACATGAAAACTCTGTTCTGTTCATCCTAAAGCAGTGATAACTGCATCTCTATATTCATCCTATGTGTCCTTTTAGGTGTACATTTATTACTTTTGTTTATATAGTGTATTTTATTATTCTGTGTAAGTGTTATGCAACACATTTGTATCTGTGTATACTTTCCCTTTTTTGTGTTGTTTTGTTTTATAACTGTACTACCTTAATGGTTTGATGTTTTGTACTGCTTAATTTGAAAAAAAAAGAAGAAAATCTGAAAAAATAATTGTGATACGCAATCCGAAGTTCCAATCTTAATCAAAGGTTAGCATACATATATAAAATATGTGTGTCCCTAAAGTAACCTTTGACCACGTTACTATGTACTTTCTCGCTTTTCCAAATAGACTGCAGTTGAGACCATTTCAGGAAATTATATTATATATTATTTATTTTTTTCACTTGTACAAACTGAAGCATCAACTCTCACTCATACCTTTTTCAAAAAAGACTTTAGCACCTGATCTTTATGAGGATTTATCAGTAAAAATACAGAAACAATCACCAAATGTACAGTAGAAAGATCAAAACTCTCAGAAATTATTTTAAAAATGTCAGAAATTATCCTGTAAATCAGAGAAATCTGCTGCAGATTTGTCAGTGAATTCACTTCTTGTGGAAATACTGCACTGATTTTAAACAGAATAAGATTTACTGCTGTATGATTAGCTCTGGTTATATTTCTAACAGTAATTCATAAATGAAAACACTTCAAAACCAACAGCTTTTATGAATTCAGTGTGTTTATACCCATATGCGATAGTAAATGTAAGCAGCTTCAAATAGCATTGTTTTAACAAATGTGAAGTTTATTGTACTAAATCTTGTGTGTTACAGTTTAAAATGATTTCTAATGCATACAGGTGAAACAAATGAAATAATGCAGCATTAATATAAACATACAAGTATACATGGGCGATATCGAATAACATTTCAGCCACAGTACAGAGTCAGCTCTTTTGAGGGTTTCTAATGATATTTTACTTGGTTTGAATAAATACAGAATTTATTACAAAGCACTGAATTTTCCCTCAATAAACTCCCAATTTGCTGCTTACTGATAGTAAGGTAGTTGTTTGTAGTTTGTAGTAGTTATGTTTGAGTATAGATTGGGGTTAAGGGATGTAGAATATGGCCATGCAGAATAAGGCATCAATATGTGCTTTATAAGTACTAATAAACAGCAAATATTCTAGTAATATGCTACTAATAAACAACTAGTCAATAATGAATAGTGTACTTCCCTGATCTAAAGTGTTCCTTCATTTTCTGTAAAATGATGTTCATGGTACTTTACTATAATCTATGAACAGCAACTGAGTGTTTCTGATTACACTGAGCTCAACAGACTTCATGAACAAAGGTAGTACTGTATGTTTGCACTGTATATGTTGCTCTGTAAATGTTAAAAAGTTGCCTATAGTAATCGATAATGATGACAGAACACACATTTCCGAAGCAGGAAGCTTTCAATACAAATGAGGTTTGTTGCTATACCTTTTCTAGAAGAGATGATGTGTGATTTACAGCAGCTAGTTGAAGTCTGATTTATGTTTCAGATTCATATTTATGAAATGATCAGTAATATTACATTTGTGAGTGTCGTCTCTGTGCTGCTGCTGGTCACTTTGTAAAGTCCAGAGTCTGTGTTTCTGTGAGTCTGTGCTCATGTTATCAGACTATTGTCAGTGTGTTGAGGTTTTGTGTCTTGATTTTTGCTCATGGTTTTGCGTCTATTTTTAAGTCTTTGGTCTTTTGATCCTTGTGTCGTTTGAGATCATTTGCGTTCTGTTTTCCCTCTGATGTGCAGAAGAAATTGAATTAAGTTTTTTCTTGTTATCTTGGATGATTTGCCCAGTCCATCTCCATCACCTTCTTATGATGATGGTATCCATTTTTTCTTATTTGCACCACATGAGTAGTTGTTGGTTAGAGATAGTTTTGGACCAGAAGATCTACAGGATTCTGGAGGTTCATCGTGTGGAAAGTTGATAGTTAGGTAAGGTGTTCTGTCAGTGTCTAACATTCAGAGATGTAAAGTACAGTGGAAAGGACAGATCTCTGATTCAGTGTCATTTTAGTGTTGGACCTCCACATATTGTTCAGTGTTATAAAGCTGTTGCTAATACTTCTCTCGATGTCATTGTCTGCTCCTCCATCGTGTCTAATGCTGGTGCCCAGGTCTACAAACTCCTCATTTTTACAGAGGTATACTGTTGTACTTTAATTGGTGAGGGGTTTGGGGAATTAAGTTAAATCATCTCTGTTTTCTGCTTGTTGATCTTGGAGTCTAGTTGTTGTTCATAGGCACTGAGTCCAGGTGTTTTCTCTGGTGAGGATGTAAGGGCAACAGCTAATCATCAGTCAAGATCTTCTCTGGATAATGCCCTACTTAAACAGACAGACACTTCATGCAGTCAACTGTCACAGCTTTCCTCACAAGGGACTCAGATGCTGACAAAATATCCTTATAATATTCATACACTAGACAGTTGAGTACCTAGTGCATAGTATGCAGGCATAGTGTGTAGCATGTCATTTGGGATTTCATTTGGATTCAAATTAAATCCAAACAATGGCCATTTGTGACCCTGGCCCACAAAACCAGTCTTAAGTCGCTGGGGTATATTTGTAGCAATAGCCAAAAATACATTGTATGGGTCAAAATTATAGATTTTTCTTTTATGCCAAAAATCGTAAAGTAAAGATCATGTTCCATGAAGATTTTTTGTAAAATTTCTTTTATAAATATATCAAAATGTAATTTTTGATTAGTAATATGCATTGTTAAGAACTTAATTTGGACAACTTTAAAGGTGATTTTCTCAGCATTTTGATTTTTTGCACCCTCAGATTCCAGACTTTCAAATAGATGTATCTCGGCCAAATATTGTCCTATCCTAACAAACCATATATCAATAGAAAGCTTATTTATTGAGCTTCCATATGATGTATACATCTCAGTTTTGTAAAATTTAACCTTATGACTGGTTTTGTGGTCCAGGGTCACATTTAGCTTTATTAATGAATCAAAATGAACGCATCAAATGGTCAACAAATGAACTACTGCAAGTTAGTTTGAATACTTCCATGATTACTGTAATTTGGAGGAATTATGAAAGGATTTATTTCTTATATAGTTGCTGTTTTCACTCATTCATTGTGCTGATGTCTTCAGATCAGCTGTAAACTGACACTTAAAACTCATTTCATGGCTGTCAGCTGAGACAAACTACTTCATAAATCTCTCAACAGCACTTCATTATAGTCTGATAAACCATGCTATTTGCTGCTAACAAATTTATTTCTGAATTTGTGCATTCATATTGTTTATTCCTTTCTTTTCCCCCCTTTTAAATACAGGAAACTACTTTATTGTCTTTAATGTGGGTCGATTCTCTATTATACGGAATGGTTGGCAACCCTCAGCCGGACAAAGTAATGATGGACTCAAAAACCAGTTGGACATGGAGCCTACATACATAAAGAAGCAGCAACTGTAGAACAAGTATTAATACTACACCCTAATATGAATAGAAAGGATTGAAATTAAGAAATAAATATAAATCTCAGCATGTGTGACATTTGCGATAAACATCACAGATAACAGATCAGAACAAGGGAAATAATAAAGCAGTGTTTAATTTATTATGTAGAATATCAGGCTCCAGTTCAGCAGGTGGCAGTAACTGTTCAGCTCGTTCAAACCCTCCAGAAAAACCCACGAAGAAGACGAAAACGAAAGTAACTGCGGAAAACACGCAGATAGCAAAACAAAGCGTTACTCCTTGGATATGATCCATTCTATGTCCTAGAAAACATTTTTATAGATACAACTTTAGCACAGACCCTACTAATTTTAACCCTCGCGGACATTGTTTTTGTATTTAATCCAATCTCTCGAGAGATATGAGAATTATTGCTGACAAACTACAGGCCTAAAGGACAGAAAATGATCATTTCAAATACTTATAAATTATCTTCTTAGTGGACAAGACAGCAAGTAAGTTTTCCAAAAGGTGTTATTGAAAACGAATGTGTTTCTGAAGGTTTTTCCGTATTTTCGCTTGTGTTTTCTGATGTTGTTTTTGTGATGCGAAATCGAAAGTATTTTTAAACCCGCCATTTGACCGTTTGGTTATTCTACCTGGCAATGCATTTGTTTGTAACTCACACTATTTATAGTGTTTCTGTTGCTGTTGCTCCTAACTCAACATATGTATTTATCTCATTAACGATCATCTCCAGGTCAAACTGAACAGCAGATAGTTTTCTCAACCCAGTGCTGATCTCTGGCAGTTTATCTGCAGTATGTCAGAGGAGCGAGGAAAGGACTCTCCGTCTGAGATGAGTCTCTCACACAAACAGAGGTAAGACTGGGTCTGTTTTCAGATAGTCATTTCAAACACTGCTAGAGTTTCAGATGTTTGCTGTTAAAACAAAAACTTAACAATTAACTATTTTAGTCAAAAAAGAAACTGTTCTCTTCAGTTACATCAGAAATACTTTATAGAAATTGTTAAACAAATGTGAGTCTGTAAACAAGAATGACTGCTATCTTTAAAACTCTGCAAGTGTTTCTGTGAAGGACTAGAGATAATGAGTGCCAATATAAAACACAGATGAACCTCCTGTAGTAAAGTTTATTTTCTCTCTGTGTCATTAGTGTAAGATCAGGCTCACATGTGTCCAGCTCTGTGTCAGTGAAGAGTGACCACTCAAGGGATAAAGGACCAAACTTCAGTGAAGAAACGGCACCACAAGCCAAACGGTATGAGATGTATCTGAAAGGTATGGAAGTCTGTTTCTGCCACTGAATAAAAAAAGGTAATTTAGGATTTATCTCACAATTTTGACCTTTTTTTCTTGCAATTGCGAGTTTACATCTCGCAATTCTGACTTTTTTTTCTTAGAACTGTAATATATAAATATATATAATTGTGAGTTATAAAGTCAGAATTGTGGGATATAAACTCACATTGTGACAAACTCTTGGACTTTAGAACTCGCAATAGTGAGTTTATATCTCATGATTCTGATAAAAAAAATCTGAATTGTGAGAAAGAAACTTGCAGTTGCGAGTTATGAAGTCCATTTCTGAGGAGAAAAAAAGACTTATATGTTCACAGAATTGTGAGATCCAAGATTATATCTTGGAATTCTGATTTATAACTCGCAATTTTGAGTTTATATCTCACAATACTGAGAAAAAAAGTCAGAATGGTGAGATAACAAGTCACAATAACCTTTTTTTTTTATTGGCTAAAATGGGCTTCCATACGAAACTTAAGAGAGTTGCAAAATAAAAGCTTACGACTGTGTAATATTCGGCTGGTATTTTATAGTATAGTACCAGTCAAAAGTTTGTACACATGAATGGGAAGTACTGGTACTGTACTTTAAAATACCAGCCGGTATATTGATATCCATATTTTTTTGTATATAGGCTAGATACAGTATACAGTATATACATATTTCAAGCACTTATAATGATGTGACAGAAAAATGTAATGGAGGCAGGGTATTTAACCATTTACCTGTATTATTCAAAATGACCCTGACATCTGTGCACTTAACAGTAGACTTCACATCACTTATTATAAATAACTTTAAAACACAAATATAACTATATATACAGTATCTCACAAAAGTGAGTACACCCCTTCACATTTCAGTACCCATTTTAGTATATCTTCTCACGGGACAATACTATAGAAATGAAACTTGAATATATTTTAGAGTAGTCAATGTGCAAAAATTACTCAACATACAGCCATTATTGTCAAAATGGCTGGCACCCTAAGTGACAGCAATTAGGGCTGCACGATTATGAGAAAAATCATAATTGTCGATTATTCCCTTGAAATTGTAATTATGATTATTAATTATGATTATTACAATGTGTGCCCACGATAACGAATACTTTTCTGTAATTTTTCAATGGTTCTCAGTCTCAACCATTGACATTACCTGAGCATGTGTCTAAAAGCTTACGCACAATTACATTACTTTTAACTTAATATTGTTAAACCGAATGTATGAAGGAAACGATTAAAATAACCACAGCATTAAAGGAGAACTCCGGTGTGATATTGACCTAAAGTGTATTGAATCATGATACCGAGTGTGAACGTACCTTGCATATTTCATCTCGGTTTGTGTCCAGCTGTCCGAAATCTGGGGTCAGTTAGCCGATGCTCACAACAGGTTGTCAATGAAAGTCAATCGGGCATCGAAGGAGCCATGTAAATAAATCACTGTTTTACGCCATTTACGAGGCACAAAGTAGCTCCACACTTCATCGGTAGACTTCCTAGGGCCCTGACATTTAAAACGAGACATTGAGAACTCAGAAAAAGCACCGGTATGTAGCGAATTTAGCTCAAAAGGGAAATGTATATAAATAATTACAAT
Source organism: Garra rufa (assembly GCF_049309525.1). Lineage (NCBI taxonomy): Eukaryota > Metazoa > Chordata > Actinopteri > Cypriniformes > Cyprinidae > Garra > Garra rufa. Next base: position 10,345,152 of record NC_133367.1, on the reverse strand, counting down.
TAATCTTGATTAATTACCATTATTTATATCAGCCGCCAGTAGTAACTGTAGCGGAATCGAATCGCCATCAATTAATCTGTTCGCCTAGCGAACATACAGGGTAATTTCTTATCAACCCTAAGCAATGATATTTTCTTGGCCACAGAATAATAACATTGTTAGCGTAATAATGCATTAGAGCATGTAGCTTGATCGGAAATCGTAAAGGGACATTAATTTGCAAGGCAGAATCAGAGACCCATGTAATTTGTGCACAAGAGTTTTATTAACTAACGACTAACATATAACTAATCTAAACAAACAAAACAAACATATACTCATTCATACAGGGTAGGGTAAGAGGATGGTTAGAGCAGTATAGGAAAAGGGGCTTGAGGCTGAGCTGACCATCTAAAGAACCATCAGTTTCTAATTCAAAGAGCCATATACGATAACTTACACTTAAACCTCTGTTTAGTGGAAGAAACGATACTTGCATCCGTACGAGAGTCTCGTGGAGCCTCTGAAGAAGTCCTGGATGGTTCCATTTGATGGCCGGAGTTGCACTTTCTTGAAGCTCTGAGGTTGTTCTTGACTCTGTTGTGGTTGAGAGAGTCTTCTCTCCCAAATGGGCTGTTCTGAGGAACAGCAGGCTGCACTTCAGAGATGGGGATCCAGAGATGGCCATGAGTGAAGAGGGAGAGAGTTCCGATGGTGTACATTTGGATAAGTTCCATAGTCGAGTGAAATTACCTCCAGTGGGAGTATTCTGTGTGGAGAGTCCACACATCTCCATATGTTGAGGCCCCCCCTCTGGGCCTGGGGAGGCCTCCCCACAGTCAGTAATCAAGTTTTCAGAAAAAGAAGTGGACGGAACTAGGTGTGAGCCCTTTTAACATTTAGGAGATAACACCTCTCAAAGTGGACTTGACCAATGAGAGAGGCTGAAATTCCGAGCGGGGGTTTCGAAATGATGTGGGCTTTTATGGCCCTTTGTTTGAGAGCAAGGTATTTTGCATGTGGGTAAATTCATGTAAATCTACTAGGGATTTATGAAACTCTAATATGTTACCTGTGTATCAACATATAATATGCATCATCTTTTAGATCATCAAAATACGAATTCAGAGATACTAAACATGACACGTACATAATATATCTACATGAGATATCTATCTATATCTATCTTAACACATGCATAAAACATTACACAAATAAGAAAAAAAATAAAAAGACAAGGTACATAAACCACAATGATATACACAATGAATGGACCATTTGTGTGTTTATTCATAGGAACGTTTTCCTATAAATTAGGGAAGAGTCCATTTCAGTAGGCCAAATGTCTTTCTTAAAGTTGCTGCATTCCTTTGGATCGTAACACTGGTGTTATCAGATAGTTGCCCTGGCAACTGAGCCCTTAAGGCCCAGTTGCTTTAATGTTGGTAGAACTGGGGGTTGTTTCTAGAATGCCAACCTAAAGTTGGCTTCTTGGTTTTAAGGATAATTTGTTAAATGTAACAAATAACTATGTCTGATTGGTCCAGACGCTACAATTCCCCCTCTTTCGATCGTTGTTGTCTGTCCAACAGACAACAGTGAGCGACATCAAAGGTGCGGAACAATCAGGCCTGCGCCTGCCACTCATGGCTGGAAGAGAGAGGTGGCTCTCTGGTGGTTGGTGCTTCAAGGAGTGGCTGTGGTGCTGTGGTCGACATTATCAGGTGTGATAATGTAGACGGTGGCAAGGTATGGGTCCTCGAGTTTGTGCAGCAGGTGTCGAGGCAGTGTCACTTGTCATCCTGACCCGAGTTGGTCTGTGTCAGGTGGTTGTTATCTAGTATGTGGTCCCTGCAGTCTGGAATCGCTGGTTGGACTCTCACTTGTGAGAGGGCAGGTAGTTCCAGGGTTCGAAGGGAATTGTCATAAAGAGTTTCAGACGGACCCGGTTAGGGTGGCAAGAGGGCAGCAGGTGTCTGTTAGCCCTCTGTTTTGCTCAAACATCATTAGGCGTCTGATGTTGGTGGTGTCGACACTGGCTTGAGCTTGTCCGAGTTGCTGGTGGTCTGATTGAATGGGTCCTGGCTGTTGAGCCATGAAGTGTTGCACCTCTGGGCTAGAGGTGACCCAGAGCAGACGGAGTCTATCTTAGTGATTCCCACTGGTCCAAGACTGCAGGTGAAAGTCAAATGTCTCTCAGGTAGGCATGGACATCATTGTCTCCTACACGTTCTGGTGTGAATGCAGGGATGTCTCTGGCCATTCGATTGAGATAGTGTCACTTCATGTGCTGTTTCAGGACTCACCTGAATGAGTCCTTTTCCTTCTGACACTGCATAAGTTTTCAGGAAGTCGACTTGTGTCAAGCAGAGGGTTTTGCCCCTCCCTCTCTTGTATCTGTGTACCGGGATATGGGGGTCTGCACTGCTGGCTGTGTGGTGTGCAGCAGGGTGTATGCTATTTGTCTAGTCCATCTGCAGTCTGTAGGACTTTTCCAAGTCTTTCTGGACCATGTTGAGCTCCTCTTTAAGGTTGCAGAATTGCTAAGTTAAGGTTTGGACTACAGCTCTGGCTGCATGCAGAAGGCCTTCTACGGCCTTGGCTCTTGTGTCTCTCTTATTAAGTTCTGTGTGCACTGTTTTAACAGTGACTTTGTGTGGAACAGTTCTCTGTTTAAGTCTTGTCTGGTGGCCTTTTCAAGCTGCTACCTGTGTCTGGCAGCTGTTAAAGCCTTCGTAAAGACTGGTGATTTCCTTCCATTGCTCTGTCAGGTTCCTTGCGTCTGTCGGTTCCTCCTCTTTTCCAAAGGGTGTCGGTTCCCTTTGGAACTCTGTGACTTGCAGGTTCAGTTCATTTGCCTCCTGTCTGAGGCCCTTGAGGGTGTGGGCCAAGGAGATGATGATGCTGGTCAGTTCCTGGTTGTCCAGGCTGGAAGTGAGGCGACCACGTTGCAGTCCCGCTGTTCCTTCCTCTGCCGTTGCAGGCTGTTGGCTGCTTTAGGCTAAAGGGTGTCCCTCACAGCACTCTGCCGAGTCTCCAGTTGGTCCTGGTTGTTGGCAGGGCTGGATGTCTGAGACACGCTGGTTCACTTGTGGAGACACGAGAGAGAGGGGCAGAAGGCAAATGCAAGTACAAACACAAAACAGAGGTGGTAAGCTATCTTTATGGTGATTGGCTCTGTAGGCCAGATAAGGTGTGGATAGCTGTCGTGGGGCAGCTAGTGAGATTGGACCCTGAGATTTTGTGCAGGTGAGCACAAAGGGAGTGTTATGAGTAATTTTAAAACAGGATGAAAGCAAGGGTCAGCTACTGACCATGCTGTACACGTGGTCACATTTTTACTCAATGCACTGATGGTTCTAAAGTTTGGTCACTAGGATGGTGTTGAATAAAACAAAACGAAATAAAATCATAGAGAGACAGTGGAAGAAAGAAGGGCTTTCCTGATTTAGTTGAAGTCTGAGATATGACTTAGCAGTTGTCATTCGTTCAGAGGAATGCTGCAGGAGTGTCAATAAACCTAGGGGGCGTTAGCTAGGCTAGCAGGGACACATCAAACATCTATATAAGGAGGGGTATAGAGAGGGACAGGAATTAGACTGCTAATAACCTGCTTTGTTCATTAAGGGGACAGCGGTTTCTGGAACTGCTATAATCCTATACCGGGAGAGAGATGATGATGGTCGGACAAACTAAACTGAGGTGAAAGCTTAATGAAAGTGTCCTAATAGCTTTAGGGAACTAAAGGGAGAAGTGAATACATTGATTGAAATCATCTTAGCTGAATTTGTTACATTCAAGCTAAATAAAGGTTAGTAAATTAGACCAAATACAAGAGAGGCAGAATGAAGTCAAAATAAAGATAACATGGTCAAAACCTAAAGTATGTGAGGAGGGGCTACCCTGACTGATCCTACATAGAGGGTGACAGCCAAGCAGGAAATGAATTCAAGAGAAAGGGGGGATAGCAAGAGAGAGGGAGAGAGAAATTGTTTAAACTAGTGATGGGGTCTTTGAGCATACTCTGTAGAGGTTTGGGCCCTCAGTCACTCCCTTATTTCTCGAATCCATGATACGGAGTGTATGGTGATTTCAGCAAACGAGGCTTCTTGCACTATAGCTTTTCAAATTGAATTGAATTTCAGCGGGTTCGATGCAAGGTCTCATGAACCAATGTCTAAGATTTGTATTCAATCTTGTATCAACCCTATAAATTGTACACATTTAGTGACACATTTAAAGGCAGGAGGTATACTTTAAAGTCTCATATTGCTCTGATTGGCCAAGCTTTCATTCGTTTCCTGAAATATAACTCATTAAAAGACCCTTATTCTTTAAAGGTATTAGGGATCGTTGATCACCTTTAATTAATTGCACCTTCAATAAATCATTGTTTATTGGTTTGGAAAAAGGTGTTTCATTAAGTTTCATTTTCACTACACTTCCCCTGTCCTGACCAGCAGGGGTTTCCAGCACTGGGCGTTTCACAACAGTGAATCATTTGTGGCACAAATGAATTGTTTGATTCAAAACCTCAAGCAGCTTTGTCTCTCCCATCACTAGTTAAAATCAAAATCCCTTAGTCTAAAATGTTCCAAAGTCTGTAGTCTTTGGGTTAAATGTTACACTCTACACTCACACGGGTCTAAGTGTTAGCTGAGTGCTAACAGCTCTCAGTTGAGGTGGAGGGCTTTAACTTGTATGCGTTTAGGGCTGCTAAAGAGCTAGCTTTAGCTATACGCGGTTGTTCGTTTGCCCTAAGGTCTGTGAAGTGGGTGGTGCTGTTATCAGATTAACCCAGAAGTGTCTGCTCACACTTCCAGGGTCATGTGTTGCTAGGAGACCGATGTAAGCTCACAACCCAGCCCAAGCGGAGCAGCGATTGGTCCGTGCTGTGAGCATGCACCGGGACTCACATGTGGTCAGATGAGGTGTGCTCAGTCATGACGTCACATGCAACTCGTTCACAAATCAAAACAGCATGTTCACTTCACAGATAATGGTGAATTATTAGTCAGCTACACTAGAATAACACCATTTATTTGACGTAAATGTTTCACATGAGCGGATCAATATGAATACACTGATACGTAATACATAATTAGGCCTTAAATCAGTGAAGTGAGACGCATTTCTCAGATCACCTACAGCTGTGCTGAAGTGGGGACTTCTTAGCCCAAGTTCAGACTGATCTATTCTGGGTACCATTTATACGAGCTGATAATCTGAGATTTCTTCGTCAGAGAAGGCTTACGCTACTACCAACAAAATTGGGATTTCTTCGCCAATTTCGGGTAAATTCCTTATCGTACGATTCAAACATGCTTATAGCATTGGAAAATGTTTTTAAAACATTATTAATTTGACGTAAATGTTTCACATGAGCGGATCAATATGAATACAATTATACGTAACATAAGACGGCCGTAATCAGTGAAATGAAGAGCATCGTTCAGATCACCTACAACAGAACTGAGTTGGGGGTTTCTTCGCCCAAGTTCAGACTGATTTATTCTGGTACCATTTATACGAGCTGCTAATCTGAGATTTCTTCGTCAGAGAAGGCTTACGCTACTACCAACAAAATTGGGATTTCTTCGCCAATTTCGGGTAAATTCCTTATTGTACGATTGAAATGCATTATAGCATTGAAGAACTTTCTACTGCTCATAGTAAGGGACCTTCAAGCTATAGTCTATCTGATTTTATCAGAAGCTGCATGTGTAGGATGTTAATAAAATTCATGTGAAAAACGCACAAGTTTGATTCTGAGTCTGCTTGCAAATAATGTTTAAACGATTGCCCGCATTCTCTCCACCAAAATATGTAGCGAATTTAGCTCAAAAGGGAAATGTATATAAATAATTACAATTAATCTTGATTAATTACCATTATTTATATCAGCCGCCAGTAGTAACTGTAGCGGAATCGAATCGCCATCAATTAATCTGTTCGCCTAGCGAACATACAGGGTAATTTCTTATCAACCCTAAGCAATGATATTTTCTTGGCCACAGAATAATAACATTGTTAGCGTAATAATGCATTAGAGCATGTAGCTTGATCGGAAATCGTAAAGGGACATTAATTTGCAAGGCAGAATCAGAGACCCATGTAATTTGTGCACAAGAGTTTTATTAACTAACGACTAACATATAACTAATCTAAACAAACAAAACAAACATATACTCATTCATACAGGGTAGGGTAAGAGGATGGTTAGAGCAGTATAGGAAAAGGGGCTTGAGGCTGAGCTGACCATCTAAAGAACCATCAGTTTCTAATTCAAAGAGCCATATACGATAACTTACACTTAAACCTCTGTTTAGTGGAAGAAACGATACTTGCATCCGTACGAGAGTCTCGTGGAGCCACTGAAGAAGTCCTGGATGGTTCCATTTGATGGCCGGAGTTGCACTTTCTTGAAGCTCTGAGGTTGTTCTTGACTCTGTTGTGGTTGAGAGAGTCTTCTCTCCCAAATGGGCTGTTCTGAGGAACAGCAGGCTGCACTTCAGAGATGGGGATCCAGAGATGGCCATGAGTGAAGAGGGAGAGAGTTCCGATGGTGTACATTTGGATAAGTTCCATAGTCGAGTGAAATTACCTCCAGTGGGAGTATTCTGTGTGGAGAGTCCACACATCTCCATATGTTGAGGCCCCCCCTCTGGGCCTGGGGAGGCCTCCCCACAGTCAGTAATCAAGTTTTCAGAAAAAGAAGTGGACGGAACTAGGTGTGAGCCCTTTTAACATTTAGGAGATAACACCTCTCAAAGTGGACTTGACCAATGAGAGAGGCTGAAATTCCGAGCGGGGGTTTCGAAATGATGTGGGCTTTTATGGCCCTTTGTTTGAGAGCAAGGTATTTTGCATGTGGGTAAATTCATGTAAATCTACTAGGGATTTATGAAACTCTAATATGTTACCTGTGTATCAACATATAATATGCATCATCTTTTAGATCATCAAAATACGAATTCAGAGATACTAAACATGACACGTACATAATATATCTACATGAGATATCTATCTATATCTATCTTAACACATGCATAAAACATTACACAAATAAGAAAAAAAATAAAAAGACAAGGTACATAAACCACAATGATATACACAATGAATGGACCATTTGTGTGTTTATTCATAGGAACGTTTTCCTATAAATTAGGGAAGAGTCCATTTCAGTAGGCCAAATGTCTTTCTTAAAGTTGCTGCATTCCTTTGGATCATAACACTGGTGTTATCAGATAGTTGCCCTGGCAACTGAGCCCTTAAGGCCCAGTTGCTTTAATGTTGGTAGAACTGGGGGTTGTTTCTAGAATGCCAACCTAAAGTTGGCTTCTTGGTTTTAAGGATAATTTGTTAAATGTAACAAATAACTATGTCTGATTGGTCCAGACGCTACAGGTAGTTTATTTACAAGAAGATTTATACAGATATCTTCCACCAGGAACAGAGCAGTCGCCGCCATCTTAAATGTAGTCACGATAAGTCGAGTGTCGAGCACGAAGGAAACTACAACCTGATACGTTGATAACCTGATAAATTCATTGGTGCTCGACACTCGATTTATCGTGACTAAGTTCAGGATGGCGGCTACCGGATTTTCTTTCCCAGGTACTGTCTGTATAAATCTTCTTGTAAATAAACTACCGGTGCTTTTTCTGAGTTCTCAATGTCTCGTTTTAAATGTCAGGGCCCTTGGAAGTCTACCAATGAAGTGCGGAGCTACTTTGTGCCTCGTAAATGGCGTAAAACAGTGATTTATTTACATGGCTCCTTCGATGCCTGATTGACTTTCATTGACAACCTGTTGTGAGCATCGGCTAACTGACCCCAGATTTCGGACAGCTGGACACAAACCGAGATGAAATATGCAAGGTACGTTCACACTCGGTATCATGATTCAATACACTTTAGGTCAATATCACACCGGAGTTCTCCTTTAACAACAATCTTGAAATCTCTTGAAAAGGTCAAGGTTTATCTGTCTATCAGATGCATGAAAGTTGCATTCTTTACTATATCATCAAAATCATCATTCACATATCCCACAGCCCTAATTTACAGTCAGTAACCGTAAATTGACATTCCCAGAATTCCCTGCATTATATATTTTTTAATTTGATGGGTTATTGTTGTTGTTGAATTTGTTGTTTCTTCTTAGTTTTTCTTATTGGTTCTGTACATTACACATTTTGTACATTTGTTATTACATTAATGTTTATTGCATTATTTCAGTTACGTGTGTGTTACCATGATGGTGTTTAGTGTTTGTGTTAATGATACTGTGCACCTTCTATATATTTTAGTATTTAAAAGCTGCTTGTGATGGTCTTTGGTTCATCATGTGACTCACCGCCTGCTTATGGTGGTTATCAGTGTATTACAAAGGTACAAAACAGATTTCAGTACTTCAATAGGTTGGTACATTAAAGCTGCAGTCCGTAACTTTTTTTTTTGTTAAAAATGATTCGAAATCAATATTTAAAAAAGTATATAACCAGCCAGTGTTCAAAACTATCACATTACTTTAGCTCAACTCACAGCGGTTAGCTTATAATAATGTTTTCTAATTTGAGTGGTACGGGTCGGTTTTTGTGGGAAATTCGAGCATACCACGTCTATTAACATAAAGAATGCTATATAGAAAGTAAGCTATATTGCTACAATAAACCACATATGAGGATGCTGCAGGTTCTGGATATAACGTTTATAACCTTTTCTCAAAACAGCTGGACTAAGTAAATATATTTGATGGCGTATTGTAACCCAGAAAGGATTAAGTGTTTATTAAACATGTGACTGAAATTAAATTAAATTCTCATTTTAAATGTGCATCTCATTACAGATAGCCTACATGGCATTACACAAGATTTGTATTTGAAAGATAACCAGTTCTAAGGAAAAATAAACAGCTTTTTGGGTTAAAAGATTTTTTTTATATTAAATTGTAATGCTTTGACAATTAGAGATTAGAAAGTACAGAAACTGAAATCTAGGGTACATGCTAAAACACAATATAAACACAAAGTCACGAAATGCTGATGTTATTAACATGAACAATTTGAGAACAAAGTGTAACAGTAATAATAGTGTTACGATTGGTGTAGGATCGAGGAGACGGAACACGAAGTACAAACAAATGAAGTCTTTAATATATCCACAGTAATACGACAGGCATGAACAGGAACACAGACTAACATCCAAACACATCTAACAACATCAAAGACTGACAGTAAACTGATGACACAGACAAATTAATAAAGGGTGACGGATTAATCAAAGACAGGTGAAGGGGATCACGGTAATGAGGGCAAAACCAAAGCAAACCGATCAACAGGGGGAGACAATGGGAGAAACCAATGCACACATACAGACAGAACTGTGACATTACACTTCTCTCCCAGAAGGCGTGTTGTCACGCCATAAACAAAAACAAAACAAAAAGGACAAGAAGGGCGAAAGGACAATAAACACAGTCTAGGGTGGTGTCGATGATGGAAGAAGCCAAGTGGAAAATAAAACAGTCCAGGAAGGTGACCAAGGTGGGAGGAGCCAAGGAGGAGACTTGAGGGATCCTGAGCAGGAGGAACCAGGCGAGACCCAGACCGCAGCCATGATGGTGACCTACGGTGGAGCCGACAGAGGGAGGAGCCATGGTGGAGGAAGGGCTGACGACTCCAGGGGGCCTACCGACAGAGGTGGAGCAGATGGCGGTGGAGCCCGAGGCGGAGACGGAGAGCCGAAGGTCAAACTTAGATCCAAGGCTCTGGCGACCAAGGCAGAGATCCGGAGATCCGTGGCAGAGCCAGAGCGACAGAGGGCTGAGGCAGAGCCGGAAGGAGGGAGGAGCCATGGTGGAGGAAGGGCTGACGACTCCAGGGGGCCGACCGACAGAGGTGGAGCAGATGGCGGTGGAGCCCGAGGCGGAGACGGAGAGCCGAAGGTCAAACTTCGATCCAAGGCTCTGGCGACCAAGGCAGAGATCCGGAGATCCGTGGCTGAGCCAGAGCGACAGAGGGCTGAGGCAGAGCCGGAAGGAGGGAGGAGCCCAACGGAGGAGTAGAGTCCTGAGGCGATGGTGGGACGACGACTGACAAAGGTGGAGCTGGAGGAACAAGGAAGCCCAGTGGAGCTGGTGGGCGACGGTGGAGGCGAGGGAGCTGAGGGCTGGGGTGGAGCCACAGGTTCGGAGGGCCGAGGCAGAGTCCTGGACTCTGAGACTGGAGGCGGAGATGAGGGATCCTCCAGCCATGACGCCGATGGAAGCTGGCAGACCCGCGACGAGCCTACTGCACAGATGGTGGGCTGAGGGTGAGCAGAATGGGCTGGCAGAGGACAGCGGTGATAATGCAGATGCAGACATAGGCATAAGAGGTAGGGTGGGTGGAAAGTCCAGGCAGGCAGAGTAGTTCATAACAGGTAGATAGTTCAGTAAAGAAATCTGTTAGATCCTCAGAGTATTGTTCCAACTCACCCCCAGCAGTGATGCAGTGGACTGGGCTCTCCATAGCCCTCTCTTGTTCCACGTAACACTCCACCGTCGTGGATGCTGTAGCCACCTCTCGCACCTGGTCGGACATAATAAGCTCAGGCTCTATGGCGATACTCATCGGTGTCGCTCGCAGCTCTGGCTCTCCATCCGTGGTGGGTTCGGGCTCGTACTCCGTGTGTCGAGGTGATGGTTGGCTGGGCTCTGGGTCTTGAGTGGGGCTGATGTCAATGAAGATCTGCTGGACACCAGCAACCACTCAATGTAATCGGCGAAGCTCTTTCGAGCACCGTCCCCGGACAGCTGCGCATTGTTGGAGGTGTTCAGTCCAGCACAAAAAAAATGTGCATAGGCAGCTGTCCGGATAGTGCGGCATGGGCGCGAGGAACACAAAGTCTCTGGTGTGGTCCTCGAGAGAGCGATTCCCCTGCTCCAGGAGAAGGAGAAGGACGGCGGGGTTATCCATGAGAAAAAAATAACTCAAAACCAAACACTGGAAAAAAGCTGTAAAACAGTTTCAGTCTGTCTTTCTGTTAGGGTTTATGTAGGATGGAGGAGACGGAGCACGAAGTACAAACAAACAAATGAAGTCTTTAATATATCCACAGATGACATGAGCAGGAACACAGACGAACTTCCAAACACATCTAACAACATCAAAGACCAACAGTAAACTGAAGACAGACAAACTAATAAAGGGGGACTGATTAATCAAAGAAAGGTGAAAGGGATCACGATAATGAGGGCAAAAACCAAAGCAAACAGATTGACGGGGAGAAACCAATGCACATAAACAAACAGAACTGTGAAAAATAGTTTGCAGGGTTTGATATGAGCAAAGTGATTGTTAAATTTAATCACCAGTGGTAGAATAATTTATTGTAATGCTTTTTTCCTCAGTTGGTCAGAACAAAAGTGTCAGATGACAATATCTGGTAAAAAATCTTGTGTATTCAAAGATGTATCAGGCTAGAATCTGTGATTAAGTACAGGGTCCACACCAGAGCAGATGACTAGTCCGGCAACTACAGCTGCTTTTTATTTTACCGTTTTTTTTTTTTTACAGTGTGGGAAATGTACAGTCGTGGCCAAAAGTTTTGAGAATGACACAAATATTAGTTTTCAGAAAGTTTGCTGCTAAACTGCTTTTAGATCTTTGTTTCAGTTGTTTCTGTGATGTACTGAAATATTATTACAAGCACTTCATACGTTTCAAATGCTTTTATCGACAATTACATGACATTTATGCAAAGAGTCAGTATTTGCAGTGTTGGCCCTTCTTTTTCAGGACCTCTGCAATTCGACTGGGCATGCTCTCAATCAACTTCTGGGCCAAATCCTGACTGAAAGCAAACCATTCTTTCATAATCACTTCTTGGAGTTTGTCAGAATTAGTGGGTTTTTGTTTGTCCACCCGCCTCTTGAGGATTGACCACAAGTTCTCAATGGGAATAAGATCTGGGGAGTTTCCAGGCCATGGACCCAAAATTTCAACGTTTTGGTCCCCCAGGCACTTAGTTATCACTTTTGCCTTATGGCACGGTGCTCCATCGTGCTGGAAAATGCATTGTTCTTCACCAAACTGTTGTTGGATTGTTGGAAGAAGTTGCTGTTGGAGGGTGTTTTGGTACCATTCTTTATTCATGGCTGTGTTTTTGAGCAAAATTGTGAGTGAGCCCACTCCCTTGGATGAGAAGCAACCCCACACATGAATGGTCTCAGGATGCTTTACTGTTGGCATGACACAGGACTGATGGTAGCGCTCACCTTTTCTTCTCCGGATAAGCCTTTTTCCAGATGCCCCTAACAATCGGAAAGAGGCTTCATCTGAGAATATGACTTTGCTCCAGTCCTCAGCAGTCCATTCGCCATACTTTTTGCAGAAGATCAATCTGTCCCTGATGTTTTTTTTGGAGAGAAGTGGCTTCTTTGCTGCCCTTCTTGACACCAGGCCATCTTCCAAAAGTCTTGGCCTCACTGTGCGTGCAGATGCGCTCACACCTGCCTGCTGCCATTCCTGAGCAAGCTCTGCACTGGTGGCACGCCGATCCCGCAGCTGAATCCTCTTTAGGAGACGATCCTGGCGCTTGCTGGACTTTCTTGGATGCCCTGAAGCCTTCTTAACAAGAATTGAACCTCTTTCCTTGAAGTTCTTGATGATCCTATAAATTGTTGATTTAGGTGCAATCTTAGTAGCCACGATATCCTTGCCTGTGAAGCCATTTTTATGCAATGCAATAATGGCTGCACGCGTTTCTTTGCAGGTCACCATGGTTAACAATGGAAGAACAATGATTTCAAGCATCAACCTCCTTTTAACATGTCAAGTCTGCCATTCTAACCCAATCAGCCTGACATGATCTCCAGCCTTGTGCTCGTCAACATTCTCACCTGAGTTAACAAGACGATTACTAAAATGATCTTAGCAGGTCCTTTAATGACAGCAATGAAATGCAGTGGAAAGATTTTTTTTTTCATGGCAAAGAAGGACTATGCAATTCAACTGGTCACTCTTCATAACATTCTGGAGTATATGCAAATTGCTATTATAAAAACTTAAGCAGCAACTTTTCCAATTTCCAATATTTATGTAATTCTCAAAACTTTTGGCCACGACTGTAGTCCTTTGTGACATGAAACAGTCTGTGTAGTATAAGTGTCAATATAAATGGAAGACGACCTCTGGTGGTGGGCAGACCAAGACCATGGACAGGATTTGTGACACAAATTATGCTTTTTAATGTTTTCATTTTCCTTTAGAGTGTAATTTATCTGTTTATATAAGATCTTCAAAGTTAGAAAGGTCTTAGTCTCCTGCAAAGTGATTTATTCTAACAGCGAACACTGATCCAGAAATGCCTAAAATGCCTTGATTGAAGTCCAAAATTGCTTTCACAACTGTTTGCAATCAGTGGTTAGGATTTAGTTACTGTATCATCCTGTTCCTGAGCCGTGCAACCCAAAGGTTAGCTTGTGTACAGCACACTTTATGGAGCAGCAGTGCATTTTCTTCCAGCTTCCTGTGAACAACATAACCTCCACACACCTAAATAAATTTAAAATTAAATAAAATACAATAAACCACACCTAAATAACTATATTTTATGTTGATACTTAAAGACATTACGTTGTTACAGTGAAGAAGAAAAATGATAACTTGTATTGAAATTGTATCTGAAAGGTAAAAGAGTTGCAAAATAAAAGCTTACCACTGTGAAACGTTCAGCTCAGACTTTGACTCGGGGTCAAACGGATACAGTAATATATTTCCGTAGTCAAAAAAAGAAAATGTTCTCTTCAGTTAGATCAGAAATAATTTACAGAAAATGTAAACAAATGTGAGTCTGTAAACAAGAATAACTGATCTTCAAAACTTGCAAACATTTCTGTGAAGGACTAGAGAGAATGAGTGCCAATGTAAAACAGATGGATATGGTACTGATTACGACAACATTGTTACTGTTTTTGTGTCACCCAATAAACAAAATAATGAACTTATAAAGTAGCATCATATGGTCCCTTTAATTAAAGTATGCTAACAGAGCTCTGTAGCTCTGACATTTCTGCTTTCTGTTTTAGTTAAAATAGAAAATGTTCTCTTCAGTTATGTCAGAAAATGTTCTCTTCAGTTATGTCAGAAATTGTTTAACAAATGTGAGTCTGTAAACAAGAATGACTGCTATCTTTAAAACTCTGCAAGTGTTTTTGTGAAGGACTAGAGGGAATGAGTGCCAATATAAAACACAGATGAACCTCCTGTAGTAAAGTTTATTTTCTCTCTCTGTGTCATTAGTGTAAGATCAGGCTCACATGTGTCTGTGAAGAGTGACCAGTCAAGGGTTAAAGGACCAAACTTCAGTGAAGAAACAAGACCACGAACCAAACGGTATTTAATGTGTTTCTTATTTTTGTTTACACATAGACTGTCAAAAAAGTGTATCAAATTTCTCTTTGCTAAAAATGTGATTTTAGTCTTGTTTTCCCTAGAAATTTAGTATTTTGATTTGATTTATGCAGCAGGAGGCTTCAGAATGAAACCTTAGATCCAGATTTCCAGACTAAAAGATACCAAAACGACTTTACAAACAACTTCCTGTGGATCTTCAAGGTAATAAAACACATTTTCATCAGTAATTAATAATTGTGACAAGCAAATATGTTATTGAATAAGAGTTTGAGAGAAAAGTTATTTCTAATTCTTCTTGACCATTTTTTTTCTTTTTAAGAACCCATAAAATAAGAATGTATTAGAAGTGATACTGACAGCTAATTAATGTTTGTCTCAAATTGATTTTTTACAAATATTTTAAATTGTTGAATAAATCATTTTTTACCAAATATGTCTTATTTTGTCTTGTCTTGCTTTGCAGGATCTTGAGAGCAAAATAATCAAATTTCTTAAGAAAGAACTAGAATCGTTTAAGAAAATATTGCAAAAAGAGGACTTGCAATACTTTGTGAATGATTTTAATGAAAATAGATGCAGTATCAAAGAAGCAGCTCTTGATCTCACACTCTACTTCCTGAGAGAGATGAAGCAAGAAGAAGCTGCTGATACTCTAGAAGGTAAGAAACTCATGACAATCTGTCAGACTGTCAATATAATTAAAAAATATATCTGTATTTTTGTTTCTGTTTAGATGAGCTGGTCTTCATTCATCAGCTAAAATGTAGCTTAAAGAAGAAGTATCAATGTGTGCTTGAAGGAATTGCAAAGCAAGGTGACTCTACACTTCTGAATAACATCTACACAGATCTCTATATCACTCAGGGTTGTAGTGAAAAGGTCAATACTGAACATGAGGTAAGACAGATTGAAGTTGCTTCCAGACATCATGAATTACAGGAAATACAGGTTCAATGCACAAATTTGTTTGAAGCACCTGAAGAAGACAAGCAGATCAGAACTGCACTGACAAAAGGAGTTGCTGGCATCGGAAAATCAGTCTCTGTGCAAAAGTTTGTTCTGGATTGGGCCGAAGGAATTACAAATCAAGACATCAGCTTCATATTTCCTCTTCCATTTAGAGAGATGAACTTAAGGGAGAAAGAAAAACTAAGTTTGATGGGCCTTATAACTCAGTTTTTCCCAGAGACAAAAAAACTGAACCTTACAAGAAGGAACCAAAAAGTACTGTTCATTCTTGATGGTTTGGATGAATGTCGACTTCCTGTAAACTTTAAGGATAATGGGACGTTGCATGATGTATCTTCACCAGTCTCACTGGATGTTCTCCTGACAAACCTCATCAAGGGAAATCTGCTTCCTTCTGCTCTCATCTGGATCACCACCAGACCAGCAGCTGCCAGTAAGATTCCTCCTGACTGTATCGACCGGCTGACAGAGATACGAGGATTCAATGATGCACAAAAGGAGGAGTACTTCAGAAAAAGAGTCACAGATGAGAATCTGGCCAAAGAAATCATTGATCATGTTAAACAATCAAAGAGTCTCTTTATCATGTGCCACATCCCAGTATTCTGCTGGATTTCAGCCACTGTTCTTCAGAACATTTTAGAGGCAAAAAGAAAAAATGTTGTGAAAAACAACCAGGCTGATGATGCCTCCAAAACACTGCAGGAGTCAAAGACTGAAGACCATCCTAAGACTCTGACACAAATGTACACACACTTTCTCAGATTTCAGATCCAGCAGAGCAGACGGAAGTATGATAGAGAATACAGACCAGATGTTTCCTGGGATAAAGATGCCATCTTTTCACTGGGGAAACTAGCATTTCATCATCTGGAAAGAAACAATGTGATCTTCTATGACACAGATCTGGAAACCTGTGGTATTGACGTCTATAAGGCATCAGTGTATTCAGGCATGTGTACCCAGATCTTTAAGGAGGAAACTGGGATTGTTCTTGGTACCATGTACTGCTTTGTTCACTTGAGCATTCAAGAGTTTATTGCAGCCCTTTATGCACATAAGTTTCTAGACATAGGGAAAGGTATATTTGTTCATGAGTCTACGGAACAGGAAAACAAAAGTGAAACCATGATTGATTTGCTCAAGACTGCAGTGGACAAGGCACTAGAGAGTGATAATGGACATTTGGATCTTTTTCTTCGATTCCTCCTTGGTTTGTCACTCCAGTCCAATCGGCGACTCTTACAGGGTCTGTTGACACAGCAAAATGTAATTGACCAGAGCAAAAAGGAAATAGTTCAGTACATCAAGCAGAAATTGGAAGCTGATCTGTCTCCAGAGAGATCCATCAATTTGTTCTACTGTCTGAATGAACTGAACGACCAAACTCTGGTGAAAGACATTCAGACCCACCTTAGCAAAGGAAGTCTCTCATCTGCTGATCTTTCACCTGCCCAGTGGTCTGCTTTGGCCTTTGTGTTGTTGACATCAGAGGAGGAGCTGGAGGAGTTTGAGCTTCAGAAATTCAAGAAATCAGACGAGTGTCTCATTAGATTATGGGCAGTCGTCAAAACCTCCAAAAGAGCTCTGTAAGTTAATCATTTTTTTGCTTTCATCTGACAAATAAATTTGTCTAGGGTTCCCATGCATCCTGGAAAACCTGGAAGATTACCTACTGATTTTTGTATTCCTTGAACATTTGTGGAAAATTTGAGAATTATTAAATGTCATGAAAACCTCGTTGTTCTGGAAAATTATATTAAAAAGTTTGTGTTTTTCTTTAGCTGAGAATTAAGAGTTTTGTTCTCCTTGAAACTATTATTATTAGTAGCAGAAAGTGCTTTGTTCAGGGATGCTGAGGTTTGACATGCTGTATGAGAAAAGTATTTTGAATGATGATGGTTAGTCCATCAAATGTTTGCAGTAAATGTCAACAGATAATCAGCTACCCAGTCCCAGTGATTGTGATTTATTCTAATGTATAATTTCAGCCTTTCTGCAGTACCAGTAGTAAAAATACTGGGTCAATGTGGTACCCGCTGATAGGCAGCTGCTTTCAAACATTCCTGTGCATATTTTTGTAAGCACTCTGTAAAGAGTGTTGTGTTTTTAAATTGTTTAACAGCCAATGTTGAGTACATGATCACAATGGTTAAGGTGTTTAATTAGAATTCACTCAGTAATGCTTTTGCCCCCTCAAAAAAATTTAATTTTTTGAGGGGGCAGCCCTCAAAAAGTCGGACTTGTAACCCAAAGGTTGCAGGTTCGAGTCTCAGGTCCGGCAGGGATTGTAGGTGGGGGGAGTGAATAACCAGCACTCTCTTCACCCTCAATACCACGACTGAGGTGAGTCCCTTGAGCAAGGCACCGTACCCCCAACTGCTCCCCAGGCGCCGCAGCAATGGCTGCCCACTGCTCCGGGTGTGTGTTCACTACTGTGTGTGTGTTCACTACTGTGTGTGTGCACTTGGATGGGTTAAATGCAGAGCACAAATTCCTAGTATGGGTCACCATACTTGGCCTCACTTCACCTCCTTTCTCGGGGGCAGCCGTGGCCTAATGCTTAGAGAGTCGGACTTGTAACCCAAAGGTTGCAGGTTCGAGTCTCAGGTCCGGCGGGGAATTGTTTGTGGGGAAGGTGAATAACCAGCGCTCTCTCCACCCTCAATACCACGACTGAGGTGAGTCCCTTGAGCAAGGCACCGATTCCACAATTGCTCCCCGGGCGCCGCAGCATTGGCTGCCCACTGCTCCGGGGGTGTGTGTGTTCACTACTGTGTGTGTGTTCACTACTGTGTGTGTGCACTTGGATGGGTTAAATGCAGAGCACAAATTCCTAGTATGGGTCACCATACTTGGCCTCACTTCACCTCCTTTCCTTTCCTTTTCCTTGAAACATTTGAACTAACACTTTCAAATGTATAATTCAGTGTTATTAAAGTTATAGATTAACTATTATTATTATTTGTATTTAGCAAATGTAATTAATGATTCTGTAACCTTATTTCTGTTGTAGGCTAAATGATTGTAGTTTAACAGACAAAAGCTGTTCAGCTTTGGCTACAGTTCTTGGATCAGATACCAATCTGAAAGAGCTGAACATTAGCAATAATAATCTGCAGGATTCAGGAGTGAAGCTACTCTGCACTGGACTGGGAAATATGAAGTGTCATTTGGAGATACTAAGGTAAGTTGTAGATAGACCAAAATTGAGCTCAACAAAAACATAAGGTGAAAACCAGACTTACATAATGAACACGTCTGTATGTTGTGCATTGTGCATTTTATATTTACACATGCCATGGTGGTCTTTTTATAATTTGGTTTGTCATTAACACTGTCCTTAGCCAAACTTGTGATATACCATTTATAAAATGCATTTGATAAGGCTCATCATAATTTTAATTAATTAAAATCATTACTTACAATCATGAAGCTTAAACAATTTAACATCAATATATTAAAATATAAAAACATTTATTGCAATTATTTAACAAAAATTATGTTTAAGGCCCTATGACATGTTTTATTTTTTCCAACCTTATGTTTTATTGTCTAATTATTTGAAACCATAAAAATAAGTTTCATGTAGATTTTTCTTTTCTCAGAAATTTTGTGTTGTGTATTTACATTTTTCTGTTTATCTAATTAAGACATAAAAAAGTAATTTTATTTATCTTTAATTAATGAAATTTAAACCACTTTTATTTGTTGGCAAATGAAGGGGATTTAATATTAAAACTAAAACATTGAAGAAATTTTGTATGATTATTTCCAATTGCGTAACTTTGTTTTAAAATGTGTGTGGGACACATTTTGCCTTTATAATTATATGACAGTATTAGGCCCGTAATTCTTCGTGTCAGTGAACAAATGCGTAGATATGTAATAAACATTTGTACTCTTAAACAGTATAGTATTAAAATTTACGTAGGTGTGTAGGAGCTTTTGGGTTCTAATCCAACATACAAGATGTGCAGAGCGTGGCTAAGCTAGACCTGCAATCGAGAGCCGTTGGTTTAAGCAATAGTTTGAAGCGCTACTGTAGTCTGTGAGACTGTGTAAGAGCCACAAGAGAACATTTTGTCACTAAAAACATTGCAGTGAACATTCACATGATTAAACTATTTTTTTATTATTATTTTTTAATGCTATTCAACTGCAGTGTCTCGCCTTAAAAGAATAAGGTATAGACCAGCGGTGTCAAACTCAGTTCCTGGAGGGCCGCAGCCCTGCAGAGTTTTGTCCCAACCCTGCTCCAACACACATACTATGCAGTTTTCAATTAAGCCTGAAGGACTTGATTAGTTGGATCAGTTGTGTTTAATTAGAGTTGCATCTAAACTCTGCAGGGCTGCGGCCCTCCAGGACCAGAGTCTGACACCCCTGGTATAGACCCTGGGGGCATATTATGTCATCTGTAAAGCGCCATCATGCCAATTTTTTTTGTGTTCAGTGTGAAAAGGCCTTTAGTCTGTCTCAGTTTGTTCTGTTTCTTCATGTCACTTTAGACAGACTGATGATGATGAGATCAGATCTCTGTGTGGAGCACTGGCTGTTGTCAGACTCCTTGTGCAAACAAACATCTCACTGGATTATTACAGTTAATGGCAACATGAATGTTAACTGTAATGTAAACTGATATTACCGACTGACACACTACAGCAAAAGATAGAAATAGCTGACTTATCTGGTGAAAATACATAATGGCATAAGACAAAACAGCATAAGACTTTTGCACAGTTCAACATAGAACAAAATTATATTACATTGATTTTACTGAAAATAAAAAAATAAACAATTTCAGGTGTTCAGTCACTTTTGACTATAAAGAACACAAGTCTACCTCACAAGTGACGAGCATCAGAAGGTTAAAGCTTTAAAGTGACTGTAAGCTGGAGATACTAAAGTGAATTGATATCTAACAATTTAATTCAATATTCATTTGTCAGATTTTGCTTTACAACTGAGTTTTAGTTAATTTAGAATAAAATATAATTGTGTTTAGGGATTTTCATTGTTTAGGTCATTTCTAGAAAAACTGATTAATCTTCTGAATGTGACATTTTCATTCTGGTTCTAGGCTTTCAAACTGCAGTATCACTGAAGAAGGTTATAAAGCTCTGGCTTCAGCTCTGAGATCAAACCCTTCACACCTGATAGAGCTAGATCTCACCGGAAATGATCCTGGACAATCAGGACTGAAGGAGCTCAATGATTTACTACAGGATCCAAACTGTCAACTCGAGACACTGAGGTGAGACCTGATTAAATAATCTTACAGAAATACATTTATTTTTTTATTTTTTTAGCTATACAATAATCAAAATGATCATGTCAGATGCTGTGGGTTTTGTTCATACTGTTCTTACTGATGATCATAGTCAAAATCTGCTTTATTGTCAATTCTTCTACATACATACAGATCCTTGGGGCAAAAACATTCAGTTTCACAAGCCAGTTTTCTCTGTGCTGATGTTTCTCACTCCTTCTGAAAGATCTTGAGGCTTTTAATTGCACACTCTGTATTTGTAAACTGAAAATCATGATCTAGTGAGGGTTTGCTTTTCCGCTCTGTGGGACGTTTCTGTTCTCCTGAGTTTGCTTTAGGATTGAGTGTCCCTCTAGTTTCTTTCCAATAACTGTGACTATTAGACTTTGTTTTTGAATATTTATGTATTTGTGTATTTAAATGTTTAAAGAAAAGTTTTGCAATTACTAGATCTCGTTTTAGAATAATATTTTTTTTTGTAATGATGTTTGTAATGCAATGGACCTTTAAATTAGAACTAAATGGATCTCGCTTGCTTCATCTTCTCTTCTGCAGGTTTTTGGGTCCTGCTGCAGATGAAGGCTGTCAGTATGTGACTGGAATTGTGGGTAAAAACCCGTTACTCCTGAGAGAGCTGAATCTGAGTGAACATGAACTAGGAGACACACGAGTGAATCAGATCTCTGCTCTACTGGAGGATAAACACTGTCAACTCAACACACTGATGTGAGTATTGCTGCTTTAGTTCAAATCTTACATTACTTTTAATAGTACTGTTATTGTAGTTAATATTTCCATATTTGTGTCAGAGTAGTTTTTTCTCAGCATCACTAAAAGCTACTATAATGTGAAGTATTAAAATTAAACAGATAATGAAAAATGGAAAAAGTTTTAAATTAAGGACATCATTTTGCACACCGGATGCAAATTGTTATGGTTGCTAGGAGGTGAGGAACCAGAGGGAAGTAACACAAGAACAGGATATTTAATATAAACACAGGATAACAAGGTATGTACAACTAACATAACGTTAAGACGACACAATGAAACTGAGGGGCAAACGACTTATAAAGAGTGAAACTAATTTCAAGGACAGGTGTAGACAATACTGCAAATTAACACAAACGAGAAGGGGAAGTCCATAAATGGGCAACGGAAAAATCCTATGTGAACAGAACAACAGGGGGAGACAATGGGAGAAACCAATACATAAAAGTCCAGTGAACAGAAACACAAGGAGACATGTAACACAAATACTGTGAACGTTTAGTGCTGCACTGTCTATCTATCATATGTTGATGCCTCATTAAAAAAAGTCTTTTAGTTTTACAGTATATATTTATGTAGAAATATATTGTTTTTCATTAATGCCTTTTATAACCACAATGAAAATAGCAATGTGTAACATTTTACCAGATTTAGTGCTCCACTTTTATTTGTTCTCCACCAAATAATGTTTTTTTCACAAAATGTTTGGATGTATGTTAGATTGTAAAAGAATGATTATTAGTTCCACACAGAAATCTGGAAATTCTGCATTGATTTAAAAGAGAAAAACTACACTTACACAGTTTAATTATGTGTAAATTAAAGATAAGTGGCAAAGTATGATAAACATATGACTGCTGAATGTAATCATGTTTACTGATTGCTGGTATGCAAGTGTTTTTCCCCCACAACTAGTCATTGCTTTTTTAATTTAAATTTAAATTCAATTTAAAGTTTGTGTTTGACAAAATGTAAAATGTCTAGTTTTGGTGCAGCATATACTGTAAATTGTAAAAACTGAACAAGAGCATTTTAAGAATCAGTGATCAGTATCTGCCTCAAATGTCCTGATCAGTGCAGCATTAAAGCAAATGAACTGCCTTCTCAAAACTTATTTGAATGTCTGCAGTTTAAGAAAATATGTGGTCACACTTTATATTAGGTGGCCTTAACTATTATGTTCTTACATCAAAATATAAGTAGAATGTATTTAATGTGGTAATATTGCATTGCAAAACACTTTTGCTTCTATTAAGGTGGGATATGGGTAACGTTAGGCACAGGTTTGGTGGTATGGGTAGGTTTAAGGGTGGGTTAGGGTGTAAGGGATGGGTCAACAGTGGTAATTACATAGAGGTTTTTAAAAATATATAAGTACAACGTAAAAACATGTATGTACACAAAAAGTACATTGTGCCAAATTATTAATTTAAATGTAAGTACATAGTAGTTAAGGCCACCAAATGTAAAGTGGGACCTAATATGTTTATTCGTTAAATAAACACATGTGCAAATAATATTTTTATAAGCAAACTGTCTTTGTTGTTGACTTGTAATTGTTTAGTCTACAGTTTGTTTGAATATTGATCTGTGAGACTAAAGTGATTCATGACAATAGTAGACAGTAACAATTTCATTAGTTAACATTAGCTATTAAATATATTTTGACAGCATTTATTAATTTGTTCTTGTTATTTTATATATTTAATCATTGTTCATGTCAGTTCACAGTGTATTTACTAATTAACAGAAAACTTTTGAATTAAACTGTATTAGTAAATGTTGAAACTTACATTAAAGTTATTAAATGCTAGTTGTTCATTATTAGCTCATGTTAACTAATGTAGGTAATGTTATCAAGTGAAACCTCTTAACTTGGATAAATAACTCCTTAACACATCTTAATGGGTAATTTTGCTGATTTTCAACTGTTGCATATCTTTATAACTTAACTGTAGTTTTTTAGTATATTTAAATGAACAGTGTGTAGTCTTTCTTCATGTTACCTGCACACAGACATCGCCGTCTGCTGGAAGATGCAAAACATGAATAAGTTGATCATCATAGATCTGAGTCATTGTTCTTTCTCTTTCTGTCTTCAGTCTGTGTGGATGCAGTATTACAGAGAAACAGTGTCTCACCCTGACTTCAGCTCTAAAATCAAACCCATCACACCTGAGAGAACTGGACCTGAGCGAGAATAAACTAGGAGACTCTGGAGTGAAAAACCTCAATGATCTACTGATAAACCCACAATTCAAACTGGAGAAACTAGAGTTAGTATCATTACTGTACAGCAGTTACAGTCAGATTAAAGTTCACTGTTTAGATTATTTTAAGACAACAGACTCAAGTCACATCATTTATAGTGCTGCATCTTCTTCTTTTTCTCCATCATCAGAAAGATTCAGCAATACTATTAGTTTATGGGTTTGTATGTGTATTAGAAAGAGCATTAAACTTGCTGAAATCTGACATTTTTGCTGTGAAACAAGACAAAGGTGAAAACAGAATAAAAACAAGTGTAACAAATGACAGTAGATTATACTCCTGTCTTGGTTTGTTTCATATCATTAAGATTTCATGATATCTCTGGTTTATTAGTGACTGTATAGCATTTGCTGATGATCATCATAGATCTGAGTCATTGTTCTTTCTCTTTCTGTCTTCAGTCTGTGTGGATGCAGTATAACAGAGAAACAGTGTCTCATCCTGACTTCAGCTCTGAAATCAAACCCATCACACCTGAGAGAACTGAACCTGAGCGTGAATCAAATCACAAACACAGGAGTGAATGACTTATGTGACGTACTGAAGGATTCACACTGTAAACTGGAGAGATTGAGGTCAGTAACATTCACATACAAGAATCAAAATGATGAAAATCACTTCAACAGTTTAAACCAAAACACTTTATACTCAGTATCTCATGATGAGTGGGTTCATGGGATCACATTATATTTGTGAACATTTCTTCACCTTAATGATTTGTTTGTAAGATGATCAAGCTGGAAAAGCTTAGTTCCCCCTCAGTCGAATCACTTTGACGTTACATTGGGATCTTGCTTGAGACCAATCATCTCTGAGCCTTATTCAAAAGGCCAAAGAACACTGGCGAGTGGTGTGTGTGTGTCAGCCACACCCCCGTACATACGGGTATATAAGATGGCGGCGCGCACCACTCATTCAGACTTTTGCTTCAGAGCCAATGGTTCAAGCCTCCTACACTTTTACAAGAAGAAAAATTCTATGTTCCAGAGTTCTTCGAGAGTTCATGCTCTCTCCCCGCTGGTGTGCTGCCAGATCTAAAAGAGTGTTTCACAAAAGAGCATTTTCTGGCAGCCCGCCAGCGTGATCCTGCGGGCTGCCGTTTTCACGGCATCAACAAAGCCTCTGCAATCCAGCGAGCAGCTCCGGCGAGTGCACAGTTGCCCCCGCGGCTCCTCCCTGGGCAACCGGGATCACAAAAGAGCAAGTTTCTGGGTGCGGTAGTTTCCTCTCCTCAGCGGACGGACATGAACGCAGCCTCACGTGTTTGGGCTTCAAGCACGCTGAGCCGGCGTTCACGGATGGTTCATGCCCAACTGACCCTGTGCAAGATCAGGGAGGACGAGGAACAGGTACTGCTGGTTGCGCCACACTGGCCCACCCGGACCTGGTTCCCAGAACTCCAAGTTGGAGCGCAGGCTGTCCCCTCTGATTCTCAAAGTGTACGTTGCGGCCATCGCAGCGTATCACGATGCAGTGGATGGAACATCCCTAGGTAAGCACCCACTTAGGGATGGGCGATATGGCCTAAAATCCATATTGCGATATACATTGCAGCCTCCTGCAATAACGATATATATTGCGATATATAAATTATAATAAAACCATTTCAGAACAGGTTACATAGGCCCTTAGGAAAGCCAAACTGCTATTTTTTTTTTTTTTTTTAAGAAATAAAGAAACGTTGCATGTCGTTTTGAGAACATTTATTGTGCAAAAGCAAAACTGTAATTAAACAACACAATGTTGCAGA
Organism: Garra rufa; assembly: GCF_049309525.1. Classification (NCBI taxonomy): domain Eukaryota; kingdom Metazoa; phylum Chordata; class Actinopteri; order Cypriniformes; family Cyprinidae; genus Garra; species Garra rufa. Next base: position 10,319,741 of record NC_133367.1, on the reverse strand, counting down.
TAAATAAACTAAATGTAGTGGTAGAACAGATTAGTCGTGTTACCTCTCTTAGCTGGAACTTTTGCCCCACACACTCTACAGAGTATATTTTGCTGCTGCTCGTCGGACGGCTTAAAGCCAAACCGCGTCCAAATAACAGATGTTGCACCCAGGGCCGCTGCTGGCCAAATGGGTGCCCTAAGCAGAAATTTACTTTTGTGCCCCCTCCCCCAAATATTACAGAAGAAAATAATAATTTAAAAAAAACACCTACTATAGGGGCCAAAATAGAACTTTATTCAAATAAAATTAAATACATAAATAAATTGTATCATTTATAAATTACAATTGTAGCTCTACAGCAAAAAATACAAACTAAAATTACACTTTAAATAAAACAATTAAAAATGTGAAATCTTAATAAAATTAACAATAATAAACTGAAATAAAATCAACACTGTCATCTGCTGGAGCTTTCCAAAGTTCAAAATTTACAAAGGCACACTTCTGCTTTTTCTTGAGGCAAAGTCGTAAATGAGCTCTTCATATGATAAAGCCTTTGCTATTTGACAATAAAGCAGACAAGGGTTATGATGTCCACATATTTTAGTTGAGGAAATGATAGGAAAGATTATGTGGATATTACAATTAAATGTTTGGTCAATATTAAACAAGGAATTCGATAATCATGTAAGTGTAACAACTGCATTTACCAGGCCTTTGGTGCCCTTTTCAGGCATTTCTATTAAAATTGTAATATAAACTGTTAATTTTGTATTAGATTATGTATTTTAACACTGTTATTTAATGACACTATATGGTCATTATTAATCAATAATCATAATTGCCATAATTGTTTTAATATAATGCATTTTAAGTAATTTTGTTTACTTAGATCTGCCTGTATTCATATTAAGAAATATGCGTTAGTCGTGAAATTATTACCAACATTAAAACACATTATTAATGCCGACAGAATAATATAAAGTTTCACAGGATTATGAAAGTACCTGAAAGTGATGCACGAGCTTCATCTTGGGCATTTTTTTTTTCTTTCGTTTCTCGGCGCCGGACTGTTGATGTCTCTTTCCAGGACCAGGCATATTGTTCATCAATTATTATCATCATTTTTGGCCAAATAGGCAGCCGTAAACAGAGGTGAGGGCGCGTTGCGGCGCAGATGCTGCGCGTCACCACCACGTGTGCTAACAAGCCTGCGTTCACCGTAAAATGCAATATATACATTTATATTTTTATATTTTTGTTTATTTGTGTATGTATATTATTAATATTAATGTATTATTATAATATATAAAAACGATTTTTTTGAGCAGCTGGGATGGTGCCCCCGGTGCCCTACGCAGACTGCGTACTCTGTGTATAGGGAGCGGCAGTACTGGTTGCACCAGTCTTTTTAACGAGATCCTCTGTTTCGCTGACGCTTTCAGCCATGTTTATTCAAGATGATGCGTTGCAGCCGGCTGGCGGCTGCAGCTCGTTGCTCTAAATTTTGCGTGTAGATTGCGTCATCAAACATGCATTATCGCGATAGTGCAATAGAATTAGAATCTCTATCGTGGGCCAATTTTGTATCGTTTATATCGCATATCGTTTATATCGCCCATTACTACACCCACTGGTCGTGAGGTTCCTTAGAGGTACCAGGAGGATGAATCCTCCCAGACCGCACCTCGTACCCTCTTGGGACCTCTCTGTCGCCCTCCGAGGCCTATGGGATGCCCCATTTGAGCCACTCGCCTCAGTCGAGCTGAAATTTCTGTCACTTAAGACAGCGCTCCTGACGGCGCTGGCCTCCATCAAGAGGGTAGGGGACCTACAAGCGTTCTCTGTTGACGAAACGTGCCTAGAGTTCGGGCCCGGCGATTCTCAAGTTATCCTAAGACCCCGGCCCGGTTATGTGCCCAAGGTTCCCACCACGCCTTTCTGTGACCAGGTGGTGAACCTGCAAGCTCTGCCCCTGGAGGAGGCAGACCCAACCTCTGCACTACTGTGCCCAGTTCGCGCTCTACGTATATACGTAGACCGTACTCGGCCCTTTAGACGCACCGAGCAGCTCTTCGTCTGTTTTGGAGGTCAGCAGAAAGGGAATGCTGTCTCCAAACAGAGGTTGGCCCATTGGGTGGTTGATGCCATCTCCCTGTCTTATTCATACCAGGGAGAGCCATGCCCCTTAGGACTTCGAGCCCACTCCACACGGAGTGTTGCCTTGTCCTACGCGTTGGCTCATGGCGCTTCTCTAACAGACATTTGCAGAGCTGCGGGTTGGGCGACACCCAATACCTTCGCCAGGTTTTATAACCTCCGCGTAGAGGCCGTGTCCTCCCGTGTCTTAACATAGACATCAGGTGAACAGGAGACCGGCTGTTGCCGGCTTGCTGTGCCATTCCTACGGGATCCGTGCGCCATTTCCCAGCTGTTCCCTCCGGCGAATCTGGGTCCTCCATGCCCCGCAGTCAGCCTAGATGCGGAGTAGGTACTGACTGTGCTCCTGCCGGGTCTCCTTCGCCCCGCAAAGTTGTGGCAACATACCTTAGTATTTTTTCCCTCGGTCAGCCAGAAGGCCGTGGTTTCCCTCGTGTATCCCTAGACTGGATATATGGATATATCGAATTACTTTCATTCCACATGTAAAATATCTCATGTGCTCCGCCCCCCCAACCCCTGCTTCAGTACAACTGGCATCCCTGTGGGATCCCCTATTTGGCCCCTAGGACGTTGGGAAAGTTACGTTCATACCTGCCTGCGGACACGTCCGCCTGTCTGCACGTAGTGTAGGGCGTAACGCGGCGTCAGGTTCGTGGCCTGTTCCATGGGTCTGTTCCCAATGTAACGTCGAAGTGATTCGACTGAGGGGGAACGTCTAGGTTACGTAGGTAACCCTCGTTCCCTGAAGGAGGGAACGGAGACGTTACATTCCCCCGCCACGTCCTGACGTCGTCAGGACGTGGCGGGGGAATGTAATGTCTCCATTCCATCCTTCAGGGAACGAGGGTTACCTACGTAACCTAGACATTTTTGAAGACAACTAGACTTACCTTACATTGTTCATACTGTAGCATTGAATCTTGCAGCCTTTACCATTCATCAAACATATTGTAACTAATAAATAATTTGATTTAAAGTATTTGAAACTTTGAAGTGATTTTCTACGTGTTGATCTTGCATCTGCCGCTACAATAAACAAGAGATAAAAACACGATAACAAACAGATTATGGGAACTACAGACTATATGCCCACTGTTGTACATTTGATAATGTAAGACAGTAACCCTCCACATGTGAAACTGATGATACTTTTATTAACAGAGCTCATGTCACAAACACCACACTCACATCAACATAACTCCTGTGTTCACAGCAAATACACAATGAGAGAGTGAAGATGGGCCTTACGTTCTTAAAGAGCAGACACTTTTAGACTGCAGCATGTTAGAATCAACAAATCATATTGCATTTCTGTATCATTTATCACAATCATCTACAGCTACTGTAGCTCTTCAATAAGATGATTGTCAAAGATCTTCATTTACATTTATTCATACAGCAGACACTTTAATTCAAAGTAACTTACAATTTAGGAAAACAGGAAACAATTAAAGTTCAAGTTCAAGTTCAAGTTCACTTTATTTGTCACATACATAGTCGTACAAGTACAACACGTAGTGAAATGTATCCTGAACTATTCCATTTGACTTTGCAAAAAAAAAAAAAATTACAGATAAGTAATCTCCTAAGACATAAAATTTATCAAATTTAATATATATTTATAGAGTGTAACAGCAATGTGTGCAATATACCTATGAAATGTATAATAATTTGTTAAAGTGCATTTAGCCATACTAATACAGCGATGTTAAAACAAGGCAATGCCAAACAGAGTTTGTAGGCAAAGTATATAAAATGTAACCCAAAATAATAAAACAATAATATAAAAACATATTCAATGTAAACAATGTACTATGCAATAAGTACAGACTTAGGAAAAGACTAAGGGCATATTCTGATTTAAGACTCGGAAGGATAAAAACTCCTTCTGAGTCTCTCAGTTCTGACCCTGAAAATGCGAAACCTTCTGCCTGATTGCAATAGTTGAAACAGACCGTTACTAGGATGGGTTAGATCCTTCAATATCTGAACTGCTCTGGACCTACATCTTCTGGTGTAAATGTCTTGTAAGGAAGGGAGAACAGACCCAAAGCAGCGTTCTGCTGCATGGATCACTCTCTGAAGAGCTTTTCGGTCCTGAACGCGAACTGTAACTACGTGGTCTGTAGTAGTTAAGATAGAGGAGGAGATGATATTCTTCATCAGCCTCTCAAATACCTTCATAATTTCTGAAGTCAATGCGACTGGCCGATAGTCATTCAGGCATGAAGGCTTATTATTCTTGATCATAGGAACAATAATGGATCTTTTAAAACACTTGGGAACCACAGACTTTGCCAGAGACTCATTAAAGATATAAGTGAACACACCTGCTAGCTGGTCAGCAAAGCAGCGCAGCAGACGGCCGGTGATACCGTCTGGTCCCGCCGCTTTCCTGGTGTTCACTTTCTTTAGCGCAGCTCGAACATCATTCTCCGCTATGCTGAACGTATATTCTTCACCAATGACGTCTCCGTCCTCCGTAGTCAGGCTGTAGTTGGCGCTAGCCCCCTGGCCAACCTCGAAACGGGCGTAAAACTCGTTCAGCTCGTTGACGAATGCAGAGTCGACATTAATCGTTGCAGTGACCTTGGTCTTATAGTCCGTGATGGTACGCAGCCCCTGCCACATGCTCCGTGTGTCTCCCTGATGAAAGTGAGAATCCAAGCGCTCCCGGTACCTACGTTTGGCGTCTGTCACCGCGCGCTGGACGTCGTATGATGACACTTTATAGGCATATCACTGGTGACAAGACCCGTGTTGTATGTGGCGGTCCTGGCATTTACTGCAGCGCGGATTGATCTATCGACCCATGGCTTCTGATTCGGGAACGTCTTGACTCTCACTGTAGGGATAATCTCCTCAGTTAACATGCTGACAAAGCTAACTGCTACCTCCGTAAACTCATTGACGTCGATCGCACAAGCACGGAACATATCCCAGTCTACGCTGTCGAGTGCGTCCTTCAGCGTAGCTTCTGATTGGGCAGACCAGCGTTTCACCTCCCTCGTGACCACCTCTTCCCTGCGTATGTTCTGTTTATACTGGGGAATAAGAAAATTAGCACTGTGATCCGATTTTCCAAAAGCAGGCTGTAAAAATTCTTTATAGCCCTGCTTGTATGGCGTATAACAATGATCCAACGTTAAGAAGCATTTCACTATCATAAACTATTAAACCGACTGAGTTTGGGACATAAAACAGAACCATAACTAAATAGAAAACTAAAAGAAAGCAAAGTCTAAGCGGAGCAGTCAGGAAGCAGTAGCCGCGCCATCTTAATGATTCATCTTAAAGAGGCAAATAAAAACAGGAAGTGCTCATAACATGTTTCTGACATTATTCAGTTTAGAACAAGCTAGAACAGGGAGGAATAAGGAAGAGTAAAATCAATGTTTTTTTCAGTAATCATTGTCTTTTCTCTTTCTGTCTTCAGTCTGTGTGATTGCAGTATTACAGAGAAACAGTGTCTCATCCTGACTTCAGCTCTGAAATCAAACCCATCACACCTGAGAGAACTGGACCTGAGCAGGAATAAATTAGGAGACTCTGGAGTGAAAAACCTCAGTGATCTACTGATGAACCCACAATTCAAGCTGGAGAAACTAGAGTTAGTATCATTATACTGTACAGCAGTTACAGTCAGATTAAAGTGCACTGTTTAGTTTAGGACCACTGGGCTCTTGACAGATCCTTTCCAGCGCTGCATTTTCTGGCATTTGTCCATCTGAAGAAAGATTCAGAAATACTATATTTTTATGTGTATCTGTAAAAACAGCATAAAACTTCCAGAAATTTGACATCTTTTCTGTGAAACAAAACAGAAGTGAAAACAAAAAAGCAGTCTAACAAATGACAGGAGATGTTTCTGACAGTTTATACTGGACTAATTGTATATTTTACTAAATCTTTTATTAAGGGAGATGTATATTTAGTATAGTTGTATTGTTAGAAATTTTAAATTAACATGGCTAAAAAATTTATCTAATTGATTTGATGCTTTTATTCCATTAAATATGTACAAATATTACATTTAATGTAGCTAATTTTACTTAATATAGTTAGATTCACTTATTTTTTGACTGAGGGTGGGTCCAGACTTGGATTGTAACTAGTATCCTCAAATACTCCTCTCTTGGTTTGTTTCATATCATTAAGATTTTATGGATTTTATTGTTCTTTCTCTTTCTGTCTTCAGTCTGTGTGAATGCAGTATTATAGAGGAACAGTGTCTCATCCTGACTTCAGCTCTGAAATCAAACCCATCACACCTGAGAAAACTGAACCTGAGTAGGAGTCAAATGAAAAACACAGGAGTGAATGACTTATGTGACGTACTGAAGGATTCACACTGAGATTGAGGTCAGTAACATTCACATACAAGAATCAAAATGATGAAAATCACTTCAACAGTTTAAACCAAAACACTTTATACTCAATACTCAATATATCATGAGTCTGACTTCACATTATATTTGTAATTTGTGAAACTTCTGCTGCATAGTTCAAATATAAAATTCGGTCACACTTTATATTAGGTGGCCTTAAGTATTATGTACTTACATAAAAAAATAAGTACAATGTACTTGTTGCGGTCATATTGCATTGCAAAACACTTTTGCATCTATGAAGGTGGGATATGGGTAAGGTTAGGGTCAGGTCTGGTGTTATGGGTTTAAGGGTGGGTTAGGGTGTAAGGGATGGGTCAACAGTGGTAATTACAGAAATTAATTACAAATGTAATTACATATATGTTTTTAAGAAAACATAACCGTATGCCATAAAATCAAAATTCCAATTTTCTCTGAATCCTTGGGTCATGCCGAGTCGAATGAACACCAAATTTCAAAAATCGTAAGGTTTGGGTTTTTTTCTATAATTAATTGTTTGTAAAACCTACTTTCGAACTCGTCCTAGACGGTTTGTCTGATTTTCACCAAAATTGGCTCAGATCATCTTCAGACCATGCAGGCAAAAAGTTATGGAATTCAAGTTGATTGGACAAACCGTTCTCGAATAACGCGCTAATTAATTCTACGAAAAGCGTTCAAAAATGGAAGTGAGGCCATATCTCCGCAACGCTTTGGAATATTGAAACCAAACTTGGTGTGTGTTATAATAAGCATGACCTGAGGCTACCTGCAGTGTTTCGTCACAGTGCCACCTAGTGGTCAGAAGATATGAAAGTTGGCTATTTTTGCTTATAACTTCTTAGTGATTTGGCCAAAAATCTCGAAACTCGCCCCGTTAGATTCGGAGGAGCATGCCGAGTCGAACCATATCCAATTTTCCCATGTCAGCCATTTTGGGTGTCGGCCATTTTGAATTTAGCTTTAAAACGCTGTATCTTGAGAACGTATTAACGTATCGTTTCGACAATATTAACAAAAATGTTCGGCACCATGCCCTGAATGTACATAAAAAAATTTGGGCCAGCGCCACCTTGTGGTCAAAAGTTATAACGAAATTTCGAAAAATGCTAATAATTTCTGAAAATAATGGCTTATTGTAATAAAAGTGATCTCAAAATATTCATTGGTTCAGGCCGAGAACATTGATACCAATTATACCAAAATTGGCCTAAATTCCTGTTCGCCATTTTGATTAATGTAGAAAACCTACTTTTTCGAACTCCTCCTAGACCGTTAGTCGGATTTTCACCAAATTTGACTCAGATCATCTTCAGACCATGCTGACAAAAAGTTATGGATTTCGTGTCGATATTTGAAACCGTTTTCATTTAACGCATCAACAAATTTGCAGGAAAGATGCCAAAGCGCATCGGAAGCTGTATCTCTGCAAAGCTTTGAGATATTTGCACCAAATTTGGTATGTGGCATTACCACCTCACACTGATTACACCACATCAATTTGGTAGCAGCGCCACCTATTGGTCAAGAGTAATGAAGCATTCATTAACCATTAGTTTTAAAATGATCAAAAATGCCAATAACTGTAGATAGCATGAGCCTATAGTAATGAAACTCAAATCTCAAAATAATCCTTGGGTCATGCCGACAGCATAGATACCAATCATGCCAAACTTCCTGTCCGCCATTTTGATTTATGTTGAAAACTTACTTTTTCGAACTAGTCCTAGACCGTTCGTCCAATTTTCACCAAAATCGAGTCAGATCATCTTCAGACTGTGCGGACAAAAAGTTATGGATTTCATGTTGATAGATGAAACCGTTTTCGTACAGCGCCTCTACAAATTCTAGGCTTGATGCCAAAATGACTCTGAGGCTTTATCTCTACAAAGCTTTGACATAAAGACACCAAACTTTGTGTGTCCCTTTGTCACCTTACACTAAACACACCACATGGATTTGATAACAGTGCCACCTGTTGGTCAAACGTAATAAGCATTAAATCATATCAGTAAGCGTTCTACAACATTTTTCTGTAATATTGACTAAAATCATCTTAAAATTGCTTCCTTTTACATATTGTAGCAGTTGGTTTGCTGTTCCTGCCATCCTTAGCTCCTCATTTTGCCCTTTGAGTGCTTGGCCCTGTAATTGCTGCTTGCAGCTATATTAAAAAAAAATATATATATATATATATATATATGTTTTTATTCATTGAATAATAATACTTAATAAACAACATAGTTTGTATGCACGTTTGATAAAATTTAAAAAACACGCTTACTTTACTTAGTAATGAATGCTAACTCATACGGACCAGGTGAGGCCTGACTGACTGACGTCATGATAGTGGGCGCGAAAATGCCGAGCCCGCTCAGCGAAAACAAATGGTACGCACTTTAATGAAGCAAAGCAGAAGTGAAAACAAAAAAGCAGTCTAACAAATGACAGGAGATGTTTCTGACAGTTTATACTGGACTAATGGTATATTTTACAAAATCTTTTATTAAGGGAGATGTATATTTAGTATAGTTGTATAGTTAGAAATTTTAAATTAACATGGCTAAAAAAATTATCTAATTGATTTGATGCTTTTATTCCATTAAATATGTACAAATATTACATTTAATGTAGCTAATTTTACTTAATATATTTAAATTCACTTATTTGTTGACTGAGGGTGGGTCCGGAATTGGTATCCTCAAATACTCCTCTCTTGGTTTGTTTCATATCATTAAGGTTTTATGGATTTTATTGTTCTTTCTCTTTCTGTCTTCAGTCTGTGTGAATGCAGTATTATAGAGGAACAGTGTCTCATCCTGACTTCAGCTCTGAAATCAAACCCATCACACCTGAGAGAACTGAACCTGAGTAGGAGTCAAATGAAAAACACAGGAGTGAATCACTTATGTGACGTACTGAAGGATTCACACTGTAAACTGGAGAGATTGAGGTCAGTAACATTCACATACAAGAATCAAAATGATGAAAATCACTTCAACAGTTTAAACCAAAACACTTTATACTCAATATCTCAATATATCATGAGTCTGACTTCACATTATATTTGTAATTTGTGAAACTTCTGCTTCATAGTTCAAATATAAAATTAAATTTCTGAATGTGACATTTTCATTCTGGTTCTAGGCTTTCAAACTGCAGTATCACTGAAGAAGGTTATAAAGCTCTGGCTTCAGCTCTGAGATCAAACCCTTCACACCTGATAGAGCTGGATCTCACAGAAAATGATCCTGGACAATCAGGAGTGAAGGAGCTCAGTGATTTACTACAGGATCCAAACTGTCAACTCAAGACACTGAGGTGAGATCTGATCAAATAATGGTACAGAAATAAATGCAGGGCTCAAAATTGCGACCATTTTGGTCGCATATGCTCCCAAAATTTGATCCGCTTGACTTCAAATTATATTTGGGAGCATTTGCGTGAGAATGAGAAATTGTTGTGGTGCGGATTGTTTTCATTTCTTTACAAAACTTTCATTAGCCTAACTACTGCTCAGACTGCTGTGAGCTGATACAGTGACAGATTTGCAGTTCTCTTCAACATTACATAACCATTTAAATGTCATCTTTACATTCTTAACTGTAATGCAGATTTTAGATATTAGCTGTCAATCACTCTGTCACTGACACTGTTCTCCGCTGAAACTCTCAACCGGACGTTTTTATTTTTTTCTCTCAACTGTTCCGAAATTTGCACAAACTACATTGCAATTAGAGGTGTGTGATATGACGATTTTTGATTGTGGATGATTAAAAGGTCTCCACAATCTTCTTGTGAAGAAATATAGTATATTTCGTGCTACATCGCACATTCTGTCACATTATACTGTACAATGCAGCATACAATCACATCAAATAATAACTCGGCTGTAGAGTTCTACTCACGCAGGGCCGTAATTTCCACTGGGGACACACTCATCAATATCCTGTTTGTGTCCCCCTGCTTTCGATTTTTTTGTTAAATGAATGTCTTGTATTGTAGAATGCAGGCTCAGCACCGCCGCGAGTTTCATGCGATCATTAAAACTAAACCCAAAATAAAAAGGAATGTGCATTCAAAAGCTATTTTAATACCCCACGTTTATAGAGCGACTCCCCAGTGTGCACAAATTAGGCCACGTAACATCTAGGCTGTTATTAGTGTGTGGGCTATAATAGGTTGTGTAGTTGTGTATCATGTTTGAAAAATTCGGTCTCTATTTGCACTTTGAATATTTAGAGAGTAGCCTACTTTGATTATGGCTGCATTTTATTGTCTGCACTTAATACGACTAGGAAAGAAACCCTGTCATTTATTTTTTGTTACTGTAGATTGTTTAAAATGCAGTGGTTGCCTCTAATTTAAACGGCTCTACTTATAGTAGAGAAAATAAACATCTAGTTCATGTACTCATATTTTCATTTATTCTGATCCCTTGCTTAAGGTGTAAAATAAATATAAAAAAGGCTTTCAGAATCAGCCCATTTGCTTGAAAAACATTGGCAACTAGAATCGACCATGAAGAATCAAGATCAGTGCATTACTAAAAAGAAATGCCGGGATGAGTGCTGGCTGTTCTGCTCAATTGGCAGTTGTGGTGCTCCTCATTTTTTTTTTTTTTTGGTGCTCCTAACATTTTAAAGTTGGGAGGACCAGTGCTACCAAGTAAAAACTTTAATTCCAAACCCTGAAATGTGTAATTATTAATTATATATATATATATATATATATATATATAGTGTTGGGAAGGTTACTTTGGAAATGTAATAGGTTACAGATTACAAGTTACTTGATTTAAAATAATTCAAAATAATTAGTGTAACTTTTCAATTACTTTCAATTTACATTAAAAGTAATGTAACTTATTATTACCTTAAATTACTTTATGATTACTTTTCTAAATTTCGAGTATTTTCAACTGTTATTCATTTTGAAACATTTAAACCAGGCAGAGTTAATCTTACAGTAGCACTCAACATTGATTATTGTCAGATTTTCAAAATCCTTCATCACTTAATAGTAATTAAACATTATCAACAACATTATCCCACTTATTACACAACTGCTTCATAGATTATTTAGATGTTTAGGTCAAAATTATTAGACACGAAACACTGATCTGAGTGAAATATTTGAACACAAAGCTTCCATGAAGAAATCAGTTGCTAGCAAACGGCAAGTTCATTAGACATTTTAGGTATACAGTGCAGTCTTACCAGTTTTCTTACACAACATTTCACCACATAAATAATTAAGGAAGTAGTACTAGTTTGTTAGTTATCTTATAATCCATTACAGTGTACAAAAAAAAGGCAGCAGCTGCGTTTGTATGAAACAATAGAGTCCACGATACCAGGATGACAGAATTAAGAAATTGTCCTCATAATATTGAATTAAGCTTTAATAATTTATTAGCTAACCAAACACAAAGCTCTCGCCAAGAAAAATTATCAAGCATTTAGCACTGACTTAAGTTGCCCTGAATGTCATGACTGACCAATCAGAATCAAGCTTTTCACAGTACCGTGTAATAATTTAATTTAAAACAGCCACCACAAATTCAGACTTTTTTATTTTTATTTTATTTTAGTTTTTTTTTGGGGGGGGGGTCTTTTTATGCCTTTCATTGTAATAGGGCAGTAGAGAGATGACATGAAAGAGCTGGGAGAAGAGAGGGGAGCAGGATCGGCAAAGGACCTCGAGACGGGAACCAAATTAGGGTCACAAGGTCATAACATAACATCATGAGAAATAGTTTAATAGCTGTGACACTGGGTTTGAAATTAAATGTTTGCATAGTTATGACAGGAAACACGAGCATCAATGCCTTGGAAAAAAAATAAAAAATAAATTTTATTTTATAAACCCAAATAGGAAATAAAACAGTTGTCAAATAAGCATGTGTCCTATTCTGTGTCCTAAACTCCTGAAACATTGGTGTCTCATTTTAGAGCAGTCAGTGCAATTTATGAAAGAAGTCAATTAAATCTGTAAGTGGGGGTGAGTTTGTGAAAAAATTCAAATGAAATCCCCTTTGTAATCGCTGGCATTTTTCAGAAGTAACTGTAATTCAATTACAAATGTTTTCTCAGTAACTGTAACTAATTACAATTACATTTATTTTAGGGGTGGGCATAGATTATTTTTTTTAATCTAGATTAATCTAGATTAAATCTTGGAATTAATCTAGATTAATCTAGATTAAAATGGCTAATTTGAATTCTGCTGCTACCCAAATAATGACTAAAAGTAAGTCTTTGAGAATGGATCATAAAGCTACATGTTACACCATACTTTTATTTTGACAGGTTGCCGTGAAGTTTCTGTGTATACAGCATGATATGATGCTAGTTTTCTCAAATGAAACTGTAAAAGTGACACTCACAGAAGTTTTGGAGATTGAGTTTAGACCATATTCTATAGTCTTTGGTATACATCCACGTTAAACTATCAAGGTGAAAGTCATCATATCTTGCGTAGTTTAGAACCAGCTCCCAACCCAAATTTGAGAATAGATTAACGGCGATATTTTTTTTATCGCACGATAAGAGTCTCACGTTAACGCAGCACGTTAACGCCGATAACGGCCCACCACTAATTTATTTACATTTTACGTAATTCCATTTTTTTTTTTTTTTTTTTTTAGCTATGCAATAATCTGGACAATTTGTTTCATCAGAATGATCATATCAGATGCTGCAGGTTTTGTTGAACTGATGATCAAAGTCAAATTCTGCTTTATTGTCAGTTCTGCCACATGTACAGTCAAGCCCGAAATTATTCATAACTTTGGCAAATTATCACTTAAAGTTACTTTTATTCAACCAGCATGTTGTTTTTTTACCGTATATAACACAGGCTTCCCCCCAAAAATAATAAGATAATGTACAAGAGGCATCATTGTAGAAAAAATATTTCTCAGCTTTTATTTACATTTGAACAAAAATTGGCATGTCCAAAATTATTAATACCCTTCTCAATAATCAATGGAAAAGCCTTTATTGGCTATTACAGCAATCAAACGCTTCATATAATTGCTGACCATTATTTTGCATGTCTCCACTGGTATTTTTGCCCATTCATCTTTAGCTATGAGCTCCAAATCTTTCAGGTTGGAGGGTCTCCTTGTCATCAGCTTGATCTTTAGCTCCCTCCACAGATTCTCAATTGGATTTAAGTCATGACTCTGGCTGGCCACTGCAAAATGTTAATGTTTTTGTCTGCTAACCATTTCTTCACCATTTTTGCTGTGTGTTTTGGGTTGTTGTCGTGCTGAAATGTCCACTGCCCAAGGCCAAGTTTCTCTGCAGACTGATGTTGTTGTTGAGAATTTTGATGTATTGCTCCTTTTTCATGGTGCGGTTTACTGTGAATAGGTTCCCTGGTCCACCGGCTGAAAAACACCCCCAAAACATTAGGTTCCCACCACCATGTTTGACCGTGGGGATGGTGTACTTAGGGTTGAAGGCTTCTCCTTTTTTACGCCACATGAAGGCTACATCATTGTGGCCAAACAATTCAATTGTTGTTTCATCTGACCATAAAACAGAAGACCAAAAGTCGTCTTCTTTGTCCACATGAGCATTTGCAAAGGTCAAGCAGGCTTTTGTGTGCCTTATCTGGAGAAGTGGTGTCCTCCTTGGTCTGCATCCAGGGAACCCAGCGGTGTGCAGTGTCCGCTGGATTGTTTGCCTTGAGATGTTGCCACTGTTGTGAACTTTTTCTTCGAGACCAGGAGAGGTTTTTGGATATCTTGAAGCAGAAGTTTCTTTTTATTGAGATACTAGCTGTGCGTCGATTAGTTGTCCAAATTCGTCTAAGGCAGATACATTATAGTTTATATACCTTTCCAGGGGGAGGGATACATAGAAGTGGAGTCAATCTAAACAAAGCATGCAAATGCAATACAGGAATCAACCCATTACCAGAGTTCCCCCAGCCCTGATCTCATTATCATAACAATGTCATTCAAAGGCATAGGTGCTAATCCAATCAGTCTGACAGTATTGCCTATACCTTCACATTATCATAGAGACAAAGGCATAGCTGTACTTTGAGCTTAGAAATCACACTTAACTTGGGAAACCTGTTCAGGAACTGTAAGAGAACAGGAGCTGGCAGGAACCTCTGGCTACAAACTTTGCTTGAGAGAGTAATTTGTCTGATGTCCTCATATTTACCATAAATGCTAAATACAATGTAGGATCAACAAATCTTTAACAGATTCTTAAATGTGTAATCCTTCACCACCAGCAGAGCCCAGATTCTCTAGGATGGTGATCCTTGGATTCTTTTTTACCTCTCACTATCCTCCTGGCCAGCACAGGTCTCACTTTTGGCTTCTGACCACTTTTTCATTATGCGGAACGTCTTGTATTTTTCAATAATGCTTTGCACTGTAGCCACTGGAACTGTGGCTGCCCTCTCCTGACTTGTGAGCAGCCACAATGCGCAGCCGCAGGTCCTCAGTGAGCTCCTTTGTCTTAGCCATGACTGTCCACAAACCAACAGCAGAGAGCTTCTGTTTTTCACCTGAGTTGATTAAAACAGCTGTTCCCAATGAATCGGGGTAATTAGGATGCTTTAGAACAGCTTGGACTCTTTGGAATGGTATAAAACTTTGGATTTTCCCATAGACTGTGACAGTTTGCAAAGGGCATGAATAATTTTGCACATGCCACTTTTTGTTCAAATGTAAATAAAAGCTAAGAAATATTTTTTCCACAATGATGCCTCTTGTACATCATCTTATTATCTTTTGGGAGAAACCTGTGTCATTTTCTGAACAAAAAAACAAAACAAAAAACTTATAAAAATAACTAAGTCAATTTCCAGGGGTATGAATAATTATAGGCTTAATTGTACATACAGGAAATTAAAAATGAGTTACTCACTGACCCTTGGTGCAAAAACATTCAGGTTCACAAGCCAGTTTTCTCTGTGCTGATGTTTCTCACTCCTTCTGAAAGATCTTGAGGCTTTTAATTGCACACTCTGTATTTGTAAACTGAAAATCATGATGGGTTTGCTTTTCCACTCTGTGGGACGTTTCTGTTCTCCTGAGTTTGCTTTAGGACTAAGTGTCCCTCTAGTTTGTTTCCATTAACTGTGACTATTAGACTTTGTTTTAGAATATTTATATATTTGTTTATTTAAATGTTTAAAGAAGATCTTTAGAATAATTAAGTTTTTTATGTTTTTTGTAATGCAACTAAATTGATCTTGTTTGCTTCATCTTCTCTTCTGCAGGTTTTTGGGTCCTGCTGCAGATGAAGGCTGTCAGTATGTGACTGGAATTGTGGGTAAAAACCTGTTACTCCTGAGAGACCTGAACCTGAGTCGACATGAACTAGGAGACACACGAATGAATCAGATCTCTGCTCTACTGGAGGATAAACACTGTCAACTCAACACACTGATGTGAGTATTGCTACTTTAGTTAAAATCTTACATTACTTTTAATAGTACTGTTATTGTAGTTGATCATATTTCCATATTTGTGTCAGAGCAGTTTTTCTCAGCATCACTAAAAGCCACTATAATGTAAAAAAATGTCACCCGTATTAGCTACAAGTTTTGTAGCTGCCTTAAGTTTGTAAGTCATTTCAACTCACAATATTGCCTAGTGTGGAATTGCATTAAATAAGTTCATTTGACTTTACAATATTTTCTGTTTCAACCTATTCAATTGTTAAAAAACGTATACATTTTTATGATAATGTAAACCTTATTTTAAATATAAATATATAATATACATAAAAATATAGAAAAAAATACTTCAACGTTTGAATTTTTTTTTTTTAAATAAACAGGTTTTTAATATTAAAAACACAATCTGCCTGTGCATGCTAATGTGTGAATGTCAGTACATGTGTACAACAATGGCACAAAAGTAGCAAAAAACTGCTAAGAATCTGTCAAACTAAGCAGAAAATATACTCATACTTAATGGGAAACAACCACTGAGACAAGCTTGGAAAAAAACATGTCCATTACATTCTTTTTTGTGATAATTTTAAAAGGAGAAAGGTGTCCTGCAGTGCACCATCGTAGTCTTCGTATTAGGAGGCCAGCTTGCATGCCCTTCTTTAGTGCATTACCTTCACCATGAGTCTTTAAAATCAGAAAATAGGTAAAGTAAAAATGACTAACAGTTGGTTATTATGTATACACTGATAAACTTCAATCTACACAAATACTTTGATTCAGAAACTCATTCAATTTTCTGAATTAAAAAAGTGATGGAATTTTTGAAGCAACACAAGTGCCTTGTTCGCACGCAAAAACAAACAAAAAAATAAATTATTTATTTACAATAAAATATTACCCAAAGCTTGTTCACGCTACAATGTCAGCTCTTGCGTATACACACATACATCCTTATTCTCTTGTGAGCGTGTATTGCAGATCAACGTATTTTTGGAAATAAATTGGTAAAGTATGTTTTTTTGCTCAAAAAAAAAAACAATTAGGTTGCTTCCCAAACTGAGGTTAAACCAGTGGAGTCACATGGATTTCTTTAATGGTGTTTGTCCTACCATTCTGGACCTTGAACATGGTAGTTGCGCTGCTGCCAATGGGTGGACAGAAAGCCCTCGGATTTAATAAAAAAAAAAATGTATTTGTATTCTGGGGATTGACAAAGGTCTTACAGGTATGGAATGACATTAGAGTAATTAATGACAGAATTTTCATTTTTGAGTGAACTATCTCTTTAATAGACCAAACCACACTGACTGGTGGATCTGCGGCTCCAATCGCGGTGACAAATTCTTCCTCTTTTTCTTGCTCCTACATCTTCCAGCCCATGACCCGGAACCAATCAAACTCGGCCATCTAATGATAGAAATATATGGAAAAATCTTTAAAGTCATTCAGTGAAAAAGTGAAAGTCGTGACGTATTGTCGTGCTCTGCATTTAACCCATCCAAGTGCACACACACAGCAGTGAGAAGTGAACAAAACACACACACACACACACACACACACACACTGAGGAGCAATTGGGGGTTCAGTGCCTTGCTCAAGGGCACCTCAGTCATGGTATTAAAGGTTGAAAGAGCGCTGTTCATTCACCTGCAATTCCTGCCAGTGTGGAAATCGAACCTTTGGGTTACTGTTCAAGCCTGACTCTCTTACCATTAGGCCATGACTGCAATTTAAATGATGGCTCATCTTAAGATATAGTTTATACACATTATTTAAAATTCTAAACTTACCCCTCATCAAGTCTCAGACTCACAGTCAAACAATGTGTGCCTGTAAAAAAAAACAATTATGTAACTTGTACTTGTAAACAACACACAAGCAACAATATTTCATACACAACACCATTAATAATCTGAGCTGCCTAAAAAAATTTAGATGAATGGTGATCTGTAAACTTCTACTGACAAAACAGCTTTGCCGTTGTCTACATTTGCAATATCACACGAGTATAAAACTGTTTGACTGCACGAGTGTGTAAACAACAGTGTTTTTAAAAGCCCTCTTTTGTGCAAACTTTTTCCTTCCGCCACAGATTCAATTTAAAGTTTGACGGTTGATCAGTTGAGCATGAGCTCCATTACTAATTCCTATTGTATTACTGCATTAAAAACTCACTGTCATGTATGAGTATTATGAGAGAGATGGACTGAGAGAGTGATTAACGTACCTGCATCTGATAGAGCATTCATTATTCATATTCACCATGATATGACATTAGTTTGAATGTTTATTGAAGAAATCATTAATATGCGTTCATCTGTGATTTAAGGGTTATTTTGCTGTTCAGTGCATTTATTCGCTGTGTCAAACTGTTGTTGAAGCTACAAATATCTTCCGCTTATAACCTTCAGTTTAAAAGTCCCAAAGTGATGGTTGATGGTTGATGGTTGAGGAGAGATCCCCTATATGATTGTAAAGCGCTTTGGGTGTATATACACAATGAAAGCGCTATACAAATGCATCATTCATTCATTCATTCATTCATTCATTCATTCATTCATTCATTCAAAGTCATGTTTTACTGCTGGCGTACTCATAAAACAGTCTCTAAAGGCCATCTAAAGGCTAAACAATGTAACTAAAACCACCATCACAAATACACACACTTTTCTTGATATTGAACACTATTATTAAATACATTATTTAAAATATTTTTTTTAATTATTTTTTTATTCATTGAATAATAATAAACAACATAGTTTGTATGCACGTTTGATAAAATTTAAAAAACACGCTTACTTTACTTAGTAATGAATCCTAACTCATACAGACCAGGTGAGGCCTGACTGACTAACGTTATGATAGTGGGCGCGAAAATGCAGAGCCCGCTCAGCGAAAACAAATGGTACGCACTTTAACGATAAAACAGACCTATTGCCCATTTTAATGATTTTGAGCAGGTGGAGAAACAAATTAGTTTCAAATTGGACTTGTACATTACAACTGCAGAGCTAATGTAGCACAGCACAGCTTATATAAAAAAAAGTATTTGCAGCACATCAGAGCGGCCGTCGTATCAAATGCTAAACTTGAAAGATAAACACATTTCAGGAAACTATGACAGACTCTGCTAAATAAAGAATAATCTCCCCAAAAACATGTTACACAAGCATTCACTCACCTCATTCACGACATGTTGAATATGCTGCTTCTTCATGCCAGCCGCCAGAGCACCAACCGACAGCTTCGTCAAGTTCATGAGGTGTTCGTCTCAAATTCTTCCGTGATTCAGTTAGTTTGCTGTTTATTCTGCCCTTGTCTCCTTGATTGGTGTTGCACTGCGATGTGTTTCATGTATTAAACATAATTCTAATGTCTAGATTTGCTAAGTACAACTTTTTCTTGGTTGAAACAACTCTGATAACTCAGAAAATGATATTGAACTGTACAAATTTGACTCCTGTGCATTAATCTATGGTAAGAGATCTGGCCAGTTAGTGCCAATAAGTTAGAACTGTAAATGTTTAAATGCTTTAAATATAAGTAAAATGAATGAAATTGGGCTCCTGGGAATTTAAGTAACATTAAACTGACTTTAAAAATCAAGTTGAATCTATTTTAACTTACAATAAAAAGTTGAAATTGCTTAAATTATATTTGTTTTTACAGTGGATAATGTGAAGTATTAAAATAAACAGGCAATGAAATATGGCATAACGTTTGAAATTAGGGTCATCATTTTGCGCACCGGATGCAAATACTGTGAACGTTAAGTGCTGCACTGTCTATCTATCATATATTGATGCCTCATTAAAAAAAGCCTTTTAGTTTTGTTGCATATATTTATGTAATATATTGTTTTTCATAAATGTCTTTTATAACCACAATGCAAACAGCATTGGTCATAGAATAATACTCACAATATCGGATTTGGATCAGCCCTCTCTGTTAGCTTTAAGCCGTATAAAAGCGTAATAAAGCACAATAACATTTTCGTGCACTATATTCCAAGTCTTCTGAAGCCATAGCTTGATGTGAGGTACATATGAATATTTACATTAACATTAAAGTTGACACAAACTCTTCTCTCTGCTGTGGCAGTAAGTCCATTCATTCAGTCTTCAAACCCTGCTCACGTTCAGTTACGACAGTCAGTTCAGTAAAGCTCTCTCCAAGATCGTTCTGTGTTCCCATTATTATGCTTGATTTGTGGATAAATGTCTATGATTTCACTTAAAAGGACTTTATCGTTCTGGAGTTTAATGTTGTTTCTAAATCATGTTTCTTGCTATCTGTTGTCTGTGAGAACAAACCACGGGAGTAACATGGGACTATAAATAGTTTTTAATGCACACAGTAACTCAAATTTAAAATTTCTGAAAGAAAGGCTTAATAAACTGTTGCACGGATATAATAAATTACGCATTTCTCTTCCATGTTTTGAACCTTTTAATGCAAAGCATTGTGTGCATTATTTGTTTTGTTCTATCTATCATATGTTGTTACCTTATTAAATTATATTTATATCAAAACTAAAGTATCTTAACACTAGGGCTGTAGCGATACACTAATCTCACGATACGATACGATACACGATATTCAGCTCACGATACGATATATATCACGATATTTTGCCAACGATGCGATTCGATACGATTCGATACGATTTGATATAATTCGATACTATTCTATATAATTCGATACACTTACATCATTTTCTGATAGATTTAAAAGAGACAGAGTGATTTTGGTGACATCTTGTAAGTGTTTCATTTACTTGGATTGAATTAATTGAAATAAACTCAAAAAACATCAGACAGCTTGCAAAATAAATGCTGGACAAAATTAATCAAAGATGTGTTGAGAAAATTAGTTCCATTTATTGAAACAGTGCAAACTGTAGCTTACAAGCCTTTGAAAAGTAAATAAAATGCAACATTGCAATTTGCAATTAAAGGGATAGTTCACCCAAAAATGAAAATTTTATGTTTATATGCTTACCCCCAGGGCATCCAAGATGTAGGTGACTTCGTTTCCTCAGCAGAACACAAACGAAGATTTTTAACAAAAACCAGTGCAGTCTGCCAGTCAAATAATACTGGTGGATGGGCACCAAACCTTTAAAAGTAAGCAAAAACATGCACAGACAAATCCAAATTACACCCTGCAGCTCGTGACGATACACTGATGTCCTAAGACACGAAACGATCGGTTTTTGTGAGAAACTGAACAGTATTTATATCATTTTTTACCTTTAATACACAGCCACGTCCATCTGTCCTGAGCACGAGCTTTGAATGCGGCTCGTCACGAGTGAACGCGCTTCTGACGTAGTATACGCAAACGCAGTAAGGGGAAATCGGTTAAAAGTCCCGCATGAGTTTGCGCAAGCAGATGTAATCTTTTAGCTTTAAATTTGGTTTGAACAGTCAGGATAAGCGCAAGTAATTACCATTTTGAATAGCGGCTATACCCACAGTCTGTGTGCACTGTGTAAACAACGAGTGTTGTATACACGCGACAGATCGCTTCCGGTGTTTGCGTATTCTACTTCAGAGCGCGTTCACATGTAACGATCCGAAAGCTAACCTCCTGCTCAGGACAGATGGACGTGGATGTGTGTCAAAGGTAAAAAATGATACAAATACTGTTGTTTCTCACAAAAACCGATCGTTTCGTGTCTTAGGACATCAGTGTATCGTCACGAGCCGCAGGGTGTAATTTGGATTTGTCTGTGTGTGTTTCTCTTTCCTCTAAAGATTTGGTAACCATTGACTGCCATTATTTGACTTCACCGGTTTTTGTTAAAAATCTTCGTTTGTGTTCTGCTGAGAAAACAAAGTCACCTACATCTTGGATGCCCTGGGGGTAAGCAAATAAACATCAAATTATATATAGAGGGATCCCTTTAAGCAGGCGGGTGCTGGATTTATATTCGCCGCCATTCTCTGAATATCCTCGCTCTGACTTGGTAAACAGAAAGAGGTAGACATCTGCGTCTGTGTAAAGTTAGTACGGGTAACTTGCTCTACAGCAACACTAGCGGCTGGCTGACCAAATCGCTCTTCCTGCAACGCGAACAGGGGTAAACAACACAGGGGATTACAATGGGACGTATGTATCGATACTCGCGGCTAAAAAATCGATACTTTCTTTGGAAAAAAAATATCGATTTATATCGCAGAATCGATAAAATCCTCCAGCCCTACTTAACACGTATGTATTGTAACGCTTATCATCTTCCATCAGAAGGTGGCGACAGCTGCATGTTTATAAAAGTATTTATCATTGAATTATTTATTCAGGAGATTGTAATAGAGAAACAAGTCTTTACTAATTGAGACACTGACTCCTTAATTTTTTTTTTCTTTTAATTTTTAAAAGACTATGAACATGTTGTCAGAACCAAGTAAATTGTTATTTTGTTTAGATATTTAGTCTTTTTTTCTTCAGAATCATGAGAGTATCGTGATCTCCATTTTTTTTATAAATGGGATTTTCAATTTATCCAGAATCATGCCGCTTCAGTTATCATGTTTATTACAGCATATAATTAATTAAAATATAAGTTTAAAAATGTCGTCTTTGTTGACTGAGGGTGGATCCAGACTTGGATTGTAACTAGTGTCCTCAAATACTCCTGTCTTGGTTTGTTTCATATCATTAAGATTTCATGATTTTTCTGGTTTAGTGACTGTATAGCATTTGCTGATGATCATCATAGATCTGAGTCATTGTTCTTTCTCTTTCTGTCTTCAGTCTGTGTGAATGCAGTATTACAGAGAAACAGTGTCTCATCCTGACTTCAGCTCTGAAATCAAACCCATCACACCTGAGAGAACTGGACCTGAGCTGGAATCAAATAACAAACACAGGAGTGAATCACTTATGTGACATACTGAAGGATTCACACTGTAAACTGGAGAGATTGAGGTCAGTAACATTCACATACAAGAATCAAAATGATGAAAATCACTTCAACAGTTTAAACCTAGACACTTTATACTCAATATCTCATGATGATGGAAAAATAAACATGATGATAATAATAGTATTTTCTTTTCTCTTTTTTTTTTTTTTGCTCTTTCTGTCAGTGTAGGTTAAGATACTGTGGAATGACAGATGAAGGTTGTTCTGCTGTGACTTCAGCTCTGAAATCAAACCCATCACACCTGAGAGAACTGGACCTGAGCATGAATAAACTAGGAGACTCTGGAGTGAAAAACCTCAGTGATCTACTGATGAACCCACAATTCAAGCTGGAGAAACTAGAGTAAGTACAGTTAAAGTTTATTTATTTTAAGATAACAGGGCTTAAGTTATATTGTTTAAAGCAGTGCAATTTGCCATGTTGGTCACATTATTATTATTATTATTATTATTATTATTATTATTCAAGTAATTGTTTAAGCTGCAGAATTTGATACAATATTCTAGAGATGTAACGGTATCAAAACTTCACGGTATGGTAATACCTCGGTATGTATGGCACGGTACGGTATTTATTGAATCATATACAGGAAAAACAAAACTAATGAAGAGACTCGAAAAAAAAAGTGCCAGAAGTGTTTATTAAACAGTTTACATGAACACTGAACATATCAATGGCATACAAATTAGCCATCTATCTGTAAACTTTGAAACAGAAACTTAAATTTTTAAATTTTAGTAACAAAAAATTATTAAAGCATGAAAAAAACAGTCAAATCAGTTTAGCTGAATGAGTTGTCTGAATCCAGTTGTCTGCTTGAAATAAGATTTTTTTTTTCTTACCCCATTTGCAGATTATTTAGCTTGTTTTAAACAAAAACTCACTTAATTTTGACTTGTTTTTACTAAAAACAAGACAATAATTTTTACTTGTCTATAAAATCCTTCTTGATTTAAGAATTTTTTGATATTTTGGCTGGAAACAAGACAAAATTCTAAGTAAGAAAAGCATTTTTTGCAGTGCAGTAGGCTCTCATGCCTTTCTTTCACATTAAATCTTTATTAAAAACAATCCTTTAAAGAACTTTTCTACCTGGACAAGTGCATCTATTATGTTGCCTAGTTTATTTAAAACTGCACCTTTCCTTATTTTAAACCTAGCCAAAAAGCCACGTGTTGACTGTGAAACACAGTAGACTTCATTCATATGCATTTATGGTACATTTCTGTGTCAATCCATGTTCATTTTTACAGCGAACAATGCACTGTAACATTAATTCAGCGCATACAGCGCAGCAAAAAATAGACTCGATGCCGAAACGATTGCTGCTCTGCTGCAAAGGCACCGCTTCTAGGACGTACTGCCGGACAGCAACCGCGTGCAGTGTGAACGCTCTAATCCCTTAACATGGGTGCTGAAAAGAAAACGTAACGCATACGCACTGCTGACCGAGCATGTAGGTTCGACCATTTCCATCTCTTTTCCTTGCTGCTACAGTCTGTAGCGACAACAGACCGCAAAGGATGATGGCCACGCCTGGGCTGATGGGAAATGTAGTTCCCGCTACCTCCCGTTCACTCCATTCGCCTGTGCAAACTTTTCTCAGAATACCTATCGTTTTATCGAGTCATGCGACCATGGTAGTATCGAAAAAATGTGTTATTGCGGGATGACAGTATTTACAATACCGTTACATCCCTATATTCTGATTGTGAAAATGTGGAAATTATTCTTTAATGAAGGAGCAAATAATAGAGGCATTAAATAAATAGATATAGGGTAAAGATAAATAAATAAAAAAAAACAATATGATGATCATCATAGATCTTGAACCTCAGTGTGAATTAAATACAAAACCCAGGAGTGAATGACTTATGTGACGTACTGAAGGATTCACACTGTAAACTGGAGAGATTGAGGTAATTCATTGACAAGTTAATTTACAAGTAATCAGTTAATGATGAACTAATTATTTACAAAACATGAGTATGTGTTTGTAAATTATTAATAAGTGATAAGATCATTTTATTAAGTAATATGCTAACAATTTACCAATCTGTCATAAATTATCTTAAACAATGGCATATCATGAAATAATCAAACAGATCCTTAGTAAATGGTTAAAAAATTACTAGTTAACCCCTTAACTGTCACCCCCATTTTTTTTAAATAGTTGTGAAAGTGCACCATCCAAACTTCAATTGTTGTAATTCAGGAACACTTTGAATCTAAGGTAGGTCTCTTTTTAAAGAAAACAATACAGAACAGTTAAAATTTACTGTAAAGAAAATACACTGTATAAATTTTATTATATTTTATATACAATACATATTTTACATAACAGGTTTTATCCTAAATTTGATATCAGATTGGGTCCGTGTAACGGTTTGCAGTTCTTTGTTCAATTTACACCATTAAAATTAACCAGATTTTTTTTTTTTTTTTTCAAATTTCTCACAAA
This sequence comes from Garra rufa, assembly GCF_049309525.1. Lineage (NCBI taxonomy): Eukaryota > Metazoa > Chordata > Actinopteri > Cypriniformes > Cyprinidae > Garra > Garra rufa. The sequence continues at coordinate 10,294,402 of NC_133367.1, read as the reverse complement.
CAGATATTTGTCTCTCTGTTTAATTTTCTGTTCTACAAGCTTAGGTTGTGGCACCTGAATAAGATTTTTGAACACATAAAACATGACTCATTCTGTTTTTGCGCTCGCGGGTGGTCCGTACCATAGATATTTATTTATATATATATATATATATATATATATATATATATATATATAAGCAACGACAAAGCAAGAGTTGAGTGAGCCCCGGAGGGTGAATTTATTGAATAGATGCAGCAGAAATGAACAATACGGGTGAGTGAGGAGGTGATGTCGTCAGCTTCGCGGTGCAGGGTGATTTCTTCCTGAGTGGTGCTTTTCCCAGTGACGGTGGCCAGTGAAGGGGTTGGTGCAAAGGACGTGCTTTAACCCCGGTGCATGCAACCCGGAAGTGGGAACCAAGCGGTCACGGCGAGTCTGCGGGAAGAATGACACAAAGATTAGGTAAGTCTCACGCTTCATCGGAGATGGCTCTCAGCCCTCTGTTTCCAACAGTCTGCTTATAAAGCTGGTGTGGCCGTTACCGATTGGCCCGTGTTGAGTGGTTCCAGCTGGTGCTCGTGTGTTGCCAGGGCGACGCTGATAGATCCTCGGGACTCCCGTCACACTCCCCCCCCCCAAGCGACGTCCTGGTCCTGGAGGTGGAAAACAGAAAGGGGAGACAGGGGGTGGGAGGGGAGTGACCCCTGACAGACCTGAATAAGCAGCCCAGGACCGAGAGAGACCGTCGGCATTGGTGTTGCTGGAACCGGCCCGGTGGCGCACATCGAAGTGGAAGTCCTGGAGCGACAGGAACCATCTCGTGACCCGGGAGTTTGTGTCCTTGGCCCGGGCCATCCATTGCAGAGGAGCATGGTCTGTAAAGAGAGTGAATTTACGGCCCAAAAGGTAATACCTTAGCTCCAGGATGGCCCACTTGATGGCGAGCGTTTCTTTCTCCACAGCAGCATAGTTCCTCTCGGCCCGGGTCAGCTTGCGGCTGATGTAGACAACCGTATGCTCCTCTCTCTCCTGGACTTGGGAGAGCACGGCCCCCAATCCCATGTCTGAAGCATCCGTTTGGAGCAGGAAGGGGCAACTGAAGTCTGGAGCGCGCAGGACCGGCTCCGTCGTCAAGGCCTGTTTGATACGTTGGAAAGCCTGCTCCGCTTCCTGGGTCCAGCGAACTCGTTCGGGTTGCCCCTTCCTGGTCAGGTCCGTCGGGGGGCCGCTATAGAGGAGAAGCTGGGGATGAAGCAACGGTAATAGCCGGCCAACCCCAGGAAAGCCCGTACTTGGGTTTTGTTGTGTGGCTTTGGGGCTTCTAAGATCGCCTTGACTTTGTTCTCTTGGGGCTTGACAAGTCCTCTTCCTATTGTAAAACCCAGGTACTTAGCTTCATTTAGGGCAAGATGGCATTTGCGGGGGTTGGCTGTCAGTCCAGCCCAACGAAGCTCAGACAGCACCCTTCTGAGGCGATCGAGGTGGTCGTCCCATGCCTCCGAGTGGATTACCACATCGTCTAGGTAAGCCGCTGCGTAGGTCTGATGGGGCCGGAGTACCACGTCCATTAGGCGCTGGAACGTCGCTGGAGCGCCATGCAGGCCGAAGGGAAGGGTCCGGTACTGCCAGTGGCCTGACAGAGTGAAACTTGTCAATAGCCTTTTGTGAGGTCAAGGGTCGTGATGTACCGGGCCCTTCCCAGGCGCTCCAGGAGTTCATCCACCCGGGGCATGGGGTAACTGTCAAAGTCTGAGACTTCATTAAGGCGCCGGTAGTCTTTGCAGAACCTAAGGGTGCCATCCGGCTTTGGGACCAGGACTATCGGGCTGGACCAAGGGCTCCGGGATGGCTCGATTACCCCCAGCTTGAGCATCTTCTGAATTTCCTCCTCTATAGCTTGCCGGCGGGCCTCGGGGACTCGATAGGGCCGTTGCCGGACAATGATGCCGGGAGGAGTGCGGATATCATGGGATAGAACATTAGTCTGGCCCGGGGTGTCGGAGAAGACGTCCAGGAACTGACTGACCAGGTGCCGCAGCTCCGTCTTCTGGGCGGCGGACAAGTTGGGATTAATGTCCACAACCGCGGGTTCTGTGACGGCCAGGGCGGCGGCTTGGTCCCTATCCCCAATCCACTTTTTCAACAGGTTGACATGGTATAGCTGTAGAGGTCGTCTTCGCCCGGGCTGTCTCACACGATAGTTAACAGGGCCTACCCTCTCCTCCACAGTAAATGGTCCCTGCCATTGAGCGAGAAACTTGCAGGCTGCGTTTGGGACCAAGACCATCACCCTGTCTCCAGGCTGGAACTCCCGCGGTTGGGCCGTCCGGTTATAATGGCGTTGCTGGGCTTGTTGGGATTTCTCAAGGTGCTCCCGGACTAATGGCATGACTCTATCGATCTTACTCCTCATATCCTGTACGTGTTCCATGACGGTGCGGTAGACAGCCGGCTGCTGCTCCCAGGCCTCTCGGGCTACGTCGAGAAGACCACGAGGTTGGCGACCAAGCAGGAGTTCAAAGGGGGTAAACCCGGTGGAGGCTTGGGGGACCTCCCGGATGCCGAAGAGAACGTAGGGTAAGAGCAGGTCCCAGTCCTTCTTGTCTTCAGCCGCCACCCTCCGTAGCATCTGTTTTAGGGTCTGATTAAATCTCTCGACGAGCCCGTCGGTCTGAGGATGGTAGACTGATGTTTTGACTTGTTTTACCTTCAGCAGCCGGCACAGGTCAGCCATTAGCCGGGACATAAAATGGGTTCCCTGGTCGGTCAGAATCTCCGACGGGATGCCCACCCGGCTGGAGAGAAGGAACAGCTCGCGGGCGATGGCTTTGGCGGTAGCTTGGCAAAGGGGGACTGGCTCGGGGTACCGGGTGGCGTAGTCGACGATGACTAGGATATGCTCAAGCCCCCGGCCAGACCTCGGCAACGGCCCCACGATGTCCATCCCGATCCACTCGAAAGGCACCCCAATGATAGGTAAGGGAATCAGCGGGCTGGGGGGAGGCTTTCGAGGTAACGTGCGTTAACACTCGGGGCAGGCCTGGCAAAAGTTTTTTACCTGGGCTTCCAGTCCCGGCCAGTGGAACCTGTCGCGGATTCTTTGGGTAGTATTCTGGGCGCCCAGGTGACCGGCTATAGGGTGAGCGTGGGCGAGCTCAAGGACCATCTCCGTTTTCCCCTTCGGAACTACCAGTAAATGTTTAACCTCCCCCCGTCGCTCCGCAACGCAGTACAACAGGCCGTTTTGAACGACGAAGTGTGGGAGAGGGTGAGGGGCTGGCAGAATCTCCTGGCCCTCCAGGATGCGAACCTGGCGCCAGCAGTGTTTAAGCCTGTCGTCCTCCTTTTGGGCTTTTCCGAAATCGCCTCCTCCGGTGACCTGTTGGAAAACATCATGGAAGAGGTTAGTGCGTTGGGCGGCAGACTCACCCTCTCTCCCACTGTCGGATGTCATCAGGCTGGAGCGGTATCCAGACCCCCGCAACGGCTGAGGCCGCGGCTTGCGGCGGGAGCGGGCAGGCTGTGCGGTCGCGGCCAAGGCGGCGTCCAGCCCCAGCCAGTCTCGACCCAGTAGTATAGGGACAGGCAGGTCCTTTAAAACCCCGGCCTCCAAGGTCCACGTCTGTCCACCCTTATGGAAGGTAAGAAGGTTAGTCTGTACCTGACATGTATTTCCGTGGACACAGGTAATCGGCATCATGGCTTTGGAGGCTGGCCGGGGCCTGAGGGAAACTGCACTTCCTGAATCCAGCACGGCCCGAAAGCGACGTCCTCGGACTCTCACGGTGGCGGTAGGCGCTCCTGGGGGAGTCTTCTGGTGGACCACACAGCCTGCCATCCAAGCCTTGATGGTGGGGGACGGTGGGTCTGTGGGCATAGGCTCGTCGCGGGGGCTGGTCGGCCTGTGTACTGGTCGTGGGGTGCCTTCCGGCGGCCGTCGCCCCTGGCTCACCCTCCGGGGAAATGGCTGCGCTTGCTCCCCGGCCTCCCGATGGTAGGTAGCGTCCGCCAGCTCTACTGCTTCGATCACCTCCGCAATGGTTTTGGGCCCCCGCATGCCAGCGGCCTGCCTCATCGAGCGGGGCAAGTCTCTCAGCAGCCAATCGACCACTACCCGTTTGGCGACTTGAGCTGGGGAGGGTGAATCTTCTAGCAGCCAGTGTTCGGCTAACCGCATCAGATCAGCGGCCTGGGTGCGGACTGGCAATCGTGTTTTAAACTCCCACTCATGGAAGCGTTGGGCGGCAGTGGTCGCAGAGAGCCCGAGCCGACCCAATATTTATTTTTTTAACTCATTATAATTGTTTTGGGAGGACGCTGGTAAAGAAAAATACACCCGTTGGGCCTCACCAGAGAGCAACGGTGCCAGTGCCGCAGCCCAAGTACCTCTCGCCCATCCCTCCGTGCAAGCGAGTGATTCAAACATCTTAACCCTCTGGGGTCCGAGGGTGTTTTGGGGCCCTGAAGAAGTTTTGACATGCCTTGACATTTGTGCTTTTTTCAGTATGTTAAAAACATATTAATATCCTAAATCTAAATACATTTTATTTAGCACAAATTGGACTACAAAAATATGTAAGCAACATGAATGTACATTTTTAAGTTTTTGAGAAAACAACGTTTATGCGTGCATATTGAAAAACTAAATTTTTGAAGTCACTGAAATAAGGCCATCTAACACATACAGAATATTTGTTCTCGGGACCTTCGAGAATTGGATGTGGTAGGCTTGGTTTTTTTCTACCAAATGATGTGAAAATCATCTAGTTCACTTGTTTTCACAAAACAGTATATAGATTTACATTTTTGAAGACACTTTTTGTTTAGAATGGCTGTATGCGAGGAGGCGTGAATCATCATGAATAATGCTGTGATTTACACCTGAGAAGACAAAGACCTGCATAATGAGCCGCATAATGAGCCAATCAGTCAGATGTTGACTGAGAGGAAACAACAGAAAGAATAAAGGCAAAATGAAAGGACAAAATAAATATATATTTAGTTTGAAGCATATTTTGAATATATTTAACTATCACACAAAATAACTTGAGATTCACTTGTGAGTGCAGTTAAACTTTTTATTAGGAACAAAAGTGATAAACAACACAGAAGTCAAGATGTCGAGGGTGCAATATCCAAATCACTCGTAGGAAACTTGAACACAGGAGAACGGGGAACAGCAGAAACTGCAAAGAAAACAAGTAGATGTGAGCAACACAATGATCTGACAAAGACAGAGCTAACATGGAGAAAACACATCTACTACCAGCCAAACTTTATTATTAAAAGTTTTTTTTTTTGAGCAGTTTTTTTGCATAGTAAACCTATTTCACAAAATTAGATAATTATTTTTCTTTAAAAAAGTACATTTGACTGGTAGTGTATAGCTTAGGCATATAACAGTTAGGTGCAAATAAAAACAGTGCAAGATAAATACAGGTGTAAGGTTTGTAATGAAGTAATACAGGAGAAACCATACATCTTCTACCTTTCATACAGATTACTTAAAAAGAGAATATTAGTTTTTTATTTGAATTGGTTCATGTAAAAGTAAACATTTCAAGCTTTCTACACGTATATGTATTATGTTTGTGAGGCACGTAATCACTGAGATTTAGGTTGTTTCATTTATGTGTCTGTGAAAAGATATAACAGAGACAGTGAAGGCAGAGTGCGTGCCCTGTCTGTTTTCTTATTTTCATAAAAGCACAGTGTATACAAATAAAAATATACCCTCTACAGTTTCGAATGATGTATTGGTTGTATTTGTACGATCAAAACTGACGGAGAATTTTACATTCTTTTCGGCATTATTACAAAAGCGTGCCTCAGAACGCGCCGGCACGTTTTTCGACCAAAGTTGAAACATCCTGTCATCATGAGACATTTAGATGCAGTGAAATGAAACATACTTTATAATGTTTCACTTGCTGTAGTCAGGAAATACAGTTGGCAAAAAGTCTTAACTGGTAAAATGTGTGCACATTCTGTCACAGTAACAACTAACAAGTATAAAAGAAAAAAAACTTACTTGTGTAAATATCTCCTCTGCTCGTTCACGCCATGTCTCATTTAATGTTCATCTTCTGAAGTAAGTTTTATTCCTGACAGCCCGTCTTCTTCCAGAAAGGACTAACTTGAAAGAATAGAAACTGCTTTCTCCTTTGTTTACTGTGATGTGGGCGTCTACTTTTGGCGCGGCGCCCTCACGTGGACGATTTGAATTTGAAAAGATAGAATCGCTCTTGGGCGTGATCTAATTAAAACTAATGAAGCAGACAAGAGAGACTGGACATTGTGTTGGTTTCATACGGATTACTTTATCACAGAATATTTTATTTCAATAAACATTACTTCATTTGAAAGTATAGATATCAAGCTTTCTCTACATATATTGCTTATGTCTCTGTGTTGTGTATTGGCTGAGTTATAGTCTATTTTAATGACGCGTTTCTGAATGAAGATCACGGAGATCAACGCGGCAGACAGCACACCCTTTTTGTTTTCTTTATTTTGTAAAATCACAATATTTTTTTGGTTTTGTGAGTATATACAAATAAAAGTAGACCCTTTACAGATTCGATTGATGTACTGCTTTTATCTGTACAATCAGAAATGGCCGAGTAATTGAAGTTCCTTTTGGGAAACTGCCACAAAACGCGTATACGCGTGTTTGGACCCCAGGGGGTTAAGCTAGGCCTCAATGTCATCATATGCGGTTAGCTTGGGTAGTAGCCGGGCAGCGGTGACTCGTGGGTCCGGCAGGGGTACGTTCTGGGCGGCCGGTAACCGTAGTTCGGCCAAATACCCTTGAATGTGGCCATGCTGTTCAGTAAGCAGTTCAAAACATTGTTGCTGACGGACGCTAACCTCAGCAAACTGTTTCACTAGGTCCTCCATGTCAGCGGGGAGGAGCGAGCCTAAAAAGAAAGGAAAAAAACAACCGGAGGTGAGTAGCGGGACAAAATGGCGTCGTAAACAAAGTCTTGCTCGTTGGTGTTCTCAGGCCCGACTCTTTCGAATGTCTGCCCGCATTCTCCACCACCTTGTGGCCAGGCGGGGAACAGCAACGACAAAGCAAGAGTTGAGTGAGCCCCGGAGGGTGAATTTATTGAATAGATGCAGCAGAAATGAACAATACGGGTGAGTGAGGAGGTGATGTCGTCAGCTTCGCGGTGCAGGGTGATTTCTTCCTGAGTGGTGCTTTTCCCAGTGACGGTGGCCAGTGAAGGGGTTGGTGCAAAGGACGTGCTTTAACCCCGGTGCATGCAACCCGGAAGTGGGAACCAAGCGGTCACGGCGAGTCTGCGGGAAGAATGACACAAAGATCAGGTAAGTCTCACTCTTCATCGGAGATGGCTCTCAGCCCTCTGTTTCCAACAGTCTGCTTATAAAGCTGGTGTGGCCGTGACCGATTGGCCCGTGTTGAGTGGTTCCAGCTGGTGCTCGTGTGTTGCCAGGGCGACGCTGATAGATCCTCGGGACTCTGCACTGACAGACTCACGTGCGCTTTGTGTTTGTTCGTCCTAATGCTCGATTGCGGATGTGGTTAAATGCACTTGCATTTTTGAATAGTTTTAAACTAAACTGTACATACAGTCAGATATGTTTTCAGAGCAGGACAAAACATCTGATATATCGAAATAGATCTGTGCATCAGTGGCGTTCCGTCCATATAAGCTGCTAATGCTCCGCATACCCAGGCTGTCAGAGAGAATGCGTTCACGTGTTAATTAATATAAACATGCTTATAAATTGATCCCTTGTTTGAGATTTAATATTCTGGGCAAGCAGATTCTGCGCATCTTTCTCAACTCCTCAGAATTGATGCGTGTTCTCTGTTTTGCTGGCATGCGCTTGATTTTTAATTCGCAGGGTAAGCTGTTCGCGCCCAAGTGGAAAAACGCGCTGTTGCTGCCAGATCCTGATTGCCGAAAATCATATTGTGTTTAATGCACAACTAAATCAAATGAAAAAAATAAGTATATTTAATAAAGTATGTTTTCATAATTTCTCAACAATTCAAAATTTGAAAGTCCACTGAAAAAAATAGCCTATAAAAAATGTACAGTCGTGGCCAAAAGTTTTGAGAATGATACAAATATTAGTTTTCACAAAGTTTGCTGTTAAACTGCTTTTAGATCTTTGTTTCAGTGATGTACTGAAATATAATTACAAGCACTTCATACGTTTCAAAGGCTTTTATCGACAATTACATGACATTTATGCAAAGAGTCAGCATGCTCTCAATCAACTTCTGGGCCAAATCCTGACTGATAGCAACCCATTCTTTCATAATCACTTCTTGGAGTTTGTCAGAATTAGTGGGTTTTTGTTTGTCCACCCGCCTCTTGAGGATTCACCACAAGTTTTAAGATCTGGGGAGTTTCCAGGCCATGGACCCAAAATGTCAATGTTTTGGTCCCCGAGCCACTTAGTTATCACTTTTTCCTTATGGCACGGTGCTCCATCGTGCTGGAAAATGCATTGTTCTTCACCAAACTGTTGTTGGATTGTTGGAAGAAGTTGCTGTTGGAGGGTGTTTTGGTACCATTCTTTAGCGATGTTTTATTAACAAATTTAATAGAGGAGCACGCACAGATAATTAACACGGCCAATGCATTATCAGTAATCACTCCCTATCCAATCAGTGTTAAAGGGAATCACTATAAATAATCAAAGCAGCCTTACCTTCCTATCTCTCGTTTCAACATCCCTCCACCACCCCGTCTCCTCTCTATAGGGGGGAGCTATTGGGTTCGGGCCGATTGCCGAGCTCGGACCCTCTCCCCGGGCAGGGGGAATGCCCCGGGCTCGGGAACGAATTTCGAGCTCGGAGCCCTCTCCCGGACAGCACGCCAAATACGCTTAACCTTATACGCTATCCTTTTACTCTGTTTATTATCAGTAAGTGGGAACTCGTGAATTCATGGCTGTGTTTTTGGGCAAAATTGTGAGTGTGTCCACTCCCTTGGATGAGAAGCAACCCCACACATGAATGGTCTCAGGATGCTTTACTGTTGGCATGACACAGGACTGATGGTAGCGCTCACCTTTTCTTCTCCGGACAAGCCTTTTTCCAGATGCCCCAAACAATCGGAAAGAAGCTTCATCCGAGAATATGACTTTGCCCCAGTCCTCAGCAGTCCATTCACCATACTTTTTGCAGAAGATCAGTCTGTCCCTGATGTTTTTTTTTGGAGAGAAGTGGCTTCTTTGCTGCCCTTCTTGACACCAGGCCATCTTCCAAAAGTCTTGGCCTCACTGTGCGTGCAGATGCGCTCACACCTGCCTGCTGCCATTCCTGAGCAAGCTCTGCACTGGTGGCACTCCGATCCCGCAGCTGAATCCTCTTTAGGAGACGATCCTGGCGCTTGCTGGACTTTCTTGGATGCCCTGAAGCCTTCTTAACAATGCAGTGGAAAGTTTTTTTCAGGATTAAGTTAATTTTCATGACAAAGAATGACAACTTTTCCAATTTCCAATATTTATGTAATTTTCAAAACTTTTGGCCACGACTGTATATATATTTTTTTAAATAATAGCAAACAGGAAAAAGAGGAAGTGTTAAAATATGATTTCGTCTCTGATTTTATTGGTTTCTAAATATCTAAAGATATTATTATTTTTTGTATTACTGGTGGTGTTAGCACTCATCATACCTGGTAAAAAAAAAAAAAAAAAGTCACCGCTCGCCACTGCTGTGCATTACTTTGAATGCAGCCTGTTAAAGCTGCCTGTCTATGGTCTCATCTGTAATAATAAAACGCAGTAATGCTGAGGAAAAAAGAAAAACTACTGTCTGTAAACTTTCGGATACCTAAAGAACACTTATTTTAAATAAGTAATTGTTTTAAAAAGTACATTGCTTATAAAATGTAAAAAATAAAGTAAAATTGCCACAAAATAAATTTGATATAAAACATATATGAAAATGTAGCCATGTGCAGTAATATTGAAAATTGAGAATGTGAGCATCGTGATATTTAGTTGATAATAAAAACAGTAATTAAACTGAATCTTGAAACCAGTGAAGGTTGACACACCTACTTTTACAGAGATTCCAACTATAAACAAAAAGCATATAAACTGCAATTTTACATGTTTTTAAAATTGTAAAGTTGTATATGCACAGCAGAAGAATTAATTGGGAAAAATGTAGATCAAGAATCATTTTGTAATCAGATCGTGACTCCCAGAATCAGAATCGGATCGGATCGTGAAGTGCCTGAAGATTCCCACCCCTAATATCTATGGTCCGTACCATTACCACCGGGGGAGGAGACAGAGTGGCTGGATTAGCCTACAGCCAGAGCGCTTTATGTATTGGAATGAGGTTCATTGATTGGACCATGCAATAATTTAATGGATCAGTTATTTAAAAAAAAAAAAAAAAACAGAAAAATGAAAGTTTGAAGCCAATTTTTATCCATTTAATTTTGATGGTGCAAATTGAACAAAGAACTCCAAACGGTTACACGGACCAAATTTAAATCCTTACATCTAAAATTTATTTCAAATTTGAAGTTGATATGAAAAAAAATAAGTTCCTGTGAAAGTTTGAAATACAAAATAACCTTATATAATTCATACACTACCTGGTGCATAGTGCATTAGTGCATAAGAACATAGTGAATAAGTGAATAAGTGCAGAGTGTATAGTCGTCATTTGGGGCGCAGCTCATGTTTACCAAAAAAGACATTTGTACCCTCACCAGTCAGCCCTTACATTGCAGTACACACTACAAGTATTCAAAAGCTGTTGTGCAATCGCATGAATAAATCATTTACAAATCTTTCTACATCCTGTAGCGTCTGCCTATTTTCAATGATAATAGTTAGGCCGTTGGCCTTAGAGACCCTTTTAGCCTTTTGACATTTGCATATAAATTAAAGAGATAGCTTGTCCCTCTACATTTATATGGGTGTTAAATGGCCCATGGTTCCCTATTCACTGCCACGTAGTTGCTAAACAGACCAACTCTTGTCTCCCAATGGGACTTCAAAGGGATACCAACGAGGAGACAACAGGCAACTCGGTGCCAGGCTGGAGATGCCTGGCCACAGACAACCATTACAATACACAAACACACATACACAAAGACTTTTTCCTTATTTAGCCTATAATTAATCGATCACAAATGTATCTGGTATATGCATGTGTTGTTTGTATGTTTCTCTATCATATTCGCCTAGTTACCAAATTATCTGTATCAGTTAACCCTGTGAATACTTATATTCCTGTGTATTAATGTATCTTTGGTTTAATATCTTCTAGACTGTTCGTTCTTGGTACCAAAATGATCTGCTCTTCATTTTCTAAACAATTGTGTATGCTATGTGATTAGAAGATGCATCATATTGTTTACACTGTATTTTGGGTAAAACTGAAACAATTTCACAGACCAGCCGTAGACATGCAAATGGACCATAAAGTGAAGACAAAGAAAGTTGTCCCGCTCAAAAATCCAAGCTTTGGATTGGCCGGTCCGCCCAAACGTGGGTGTGACAGAGAACATTTGAAAAGATCTGGGCTCAAGCAGATCTTGGCTTTTTCTTTTTTTTCTTCAGCGGTCTCTTCAGCTTTTCTTCAACCTTCTGGATCTTCTCCAAGACTCATCACTGAGTCTAACTTTCGGTAGTTTTATCTTCAGATAACTTTGTAGACTCGTTGTGGATTTCCCTATCTTCAGAAGAACTACAGAAACTTCCAGCTCACTCTCTTAACGGAATCCATCAAGAATCTCCATTGTTTACCGCATCAAGACTCTTGTTCAGCAAACAAAGCCAATGCAAGTATCTATTTACCGCTATTTTAGATGCGTTTAAGTGAGCCCCTTTTTAAGGTGAATTGATTCTTTGATGATTCTCATTAGGTTGTGGTTATTTGATACTAAATACTACCATTCTTCTTCTTCTTCTTCTCTCTCTCTCTCTCTCTTTCCTCATTTAATTCCTTTCTTTGTATATATATATGTGTTTTTATTAGTAGTTGTACGTTCACCGTAGATTCATTTATTAAATACCCTATATTTCACAATTTATTGTCCCTGAGTGCTGCTCATAATCCGAGGTCCCTGAATGTCTGATTTTGCTACATGCTATATGTGGATCTCACTGAATTATTGCTAGTACTGACTAAAGTAGGAAAGTTACTCTTTCTTGGCCAGAAACGTAATTCTTCCTAGAATTGATAAATGATTATACTATCTATTCGGCGGACGAACAGATCAAATAATTGTAATATTAATTCTGCTACGGTTAATTCTGAGATCTGATTTAAATATTTGTAATTAATTATAACCAGTTATAATTAATCATAAATATTTTCCCTTTTGAGCTATAAAACGCTACAATCCCCTAATCTAAAGTGTAAACTACTCATCAGTTGTAAATGTTTTACAAATCTGCCGGTTCCAGGTTGTGTGGGTGTCAGGTGGGTATAAACACTGGGGGAAAGACCTTTGAATAATGAGTCAAACATTTACAACTGATGAGAAGTTTACACTTTAGATTAGGGGATGCAGAAAGATTTGTCAATGATTTATTCATGATGCGATCTTCAGTGGAGGATAAACATTTAAAAGATTGATATTTTAATTTCAGTTTTTAAGTGACAAATAATATATTGACTAGTAATGTATTTTTTTAAGATAACTTACGACAGATTTGTAAATTGTTAGCATATAACGTAATAATCATTTGTGAAGGTATAATCAGGTTTTGTAAATGATTAGTTCATCATTAGCTAATTACTTGTAATTGACTTGTAAATGGATTAACAACACATACACAAATTGTTAGCATATCACTTATTAAACATTTATGAATGTTTTGCAAATCATTATTTTATCATTAACTAACCACTTATAAATTGCTTACAACTGAACATTATTATAAAGTGTTACCGATCGTCTTTTATCCTCGGTTTTATTTGCTTATGATAAATTATGTGACTTATTTTCTTCTTATTTTCTGCTCTCCCTCTTTCTGTCAATGTAGGTTAAGAGACTGTGAAATGACAGATGAAGGTTGTTCTGCTGTGTCTTCAGCTCTGAAATCAAACCCATCACACCTGAGAGAACTGAACCTGAGCTGGAATAAACTAGGAGACTCTGGAGTGAAAAACCTCAGTGATCTACTGATGAACCCACAATTCAAGCTGGAGAAACTAGAGTTAGTATCATTATACTGTACAGCAGTTACAGTCAGATTAAAGTTCACTGTTTAGATTATTTGAAGACAACAGACTCAAGTCACATCATTTATAGTGCTGCATCTTCTGCTTTTTCTCCATCATCAGAAAGATTCAGCAATACTATTAGTTCATGGGTTTGTATGTGTATTAGAAAGAGCATTAAACTTGCTGAAATCTGACATGTTTGCTGTGAAACAAGACAGAAGTGAAAACAGAATAAAAACAAGTGTAACAAATGACAGTAGATTATTCTGACAGTCACATTTATACTGGACTAATGCTACTTTCACTAAATCTGCTTTTATTCAAAATGTTTATTTAGAGATTGTACACTATAACTTAAAATAATTTATTAATTTATCAGATTGTCTTGCATCAAAAGTATGAATTAAGACCTTTTAAGTGTTGATGTAGCTTTTGTGTCTACATTAATCCTATATATTAATCTAAATTAATAAAAAGTCCTCGAATACTCCTGTCCTGGTTTGTTTCATATCATTAAGATTTCATGATCTTTCTGGTTTATTAGTGACTGTATAGCATTTGCTGATGATCATCATAGATCTGAGTCATTGTTCTTTCTCTTTCTGTCTTCAGTCTGTGTGGATGCAGTATTACAGAGAAACAGTGTCTCATCCTGACTTCAGCTCTGAAATCAAACCCATCACACCTGAGAGAACTGAACCTGAGCGGGAATCAAATCACAAACACAGGAGTGAATGACTTATGTGACGTACTGAAGGATTCACACTGTAAACTGGAGAGATTGAGGTCAGTAACATTCACATACAAGAATCAAAATGATGAAAATCACTTCAACAGTTTAAACCAAAACACTTAATACTCAATATCTCAAATTGAGTTTTTGAAAGACAGAGATAATAAAAACAGATAAGTCACAAACAAGTCACATTTTATAAATGCATTTAGAAATATTTATAAAGCGGTAAATAAAGTGAAATGTTTGCAAACATTATAAACACTATAAACATCGCTATAGTCTATTTTAGTCCCCCTTACTCCACAACAAATCCTTTCAATTTAACGCCATTCAGAACAGAACAAGAATGAAAAATATAAGTAGTTTATAAGCGTTGAGCCAAAATGAATGAACTGAAAGTGAAATAGAAACAGAAACTGTTGTTGGGCTCATGTAGTCTACCTCTCTGATTTGACACGAACCCAAAAACTCTCATCTTCACAATGTATTTGTGTGCTAAACTATTATTTCTGATGTAAACTAGTCTTTGTCCTTCACTCATGTTCAATATGGATGTCAAACGTCATTCTTCACATGAGCAATAATGTGTTTGTCATAACAGCACAGCGGTACGGTGCTCACACTGAACAGCACAGATTGTACTACGGACCAGTGATGCGCGGGTTGATCCGAAATGAGCGGGTGCCCGCGGTCACCCGTGGTTACGAGTCATTCAAAAATATTTTTAATGATTTTCGGGGCGCGGTCGGTCGGGTCGTTTGAAATAAAGATGCCAATTAAATCTTTGTAATTTATATACAACTAGACACACTTTTCTATGAAATACATAGACCTACACTTTATTGGCTGAATAATATTTACCTTTTGAATGTTGAGTGTTATTAACTGTTGAATAAATGCTGACGCGGGACAAAATGGCCGATTTACCAAAACGTTGAACTGATCAATGTCATTGTACCATTTTAATAGGCTACTTTTAAACGCATATAATGTCAGCTTTATGTATTTTCTGAGAGGGGGTGGGATTTTTATTGGGAAAGTCGGGGAGAGATTCACACTTCGATTAGACTGGATAAACACACGCAGCATCTTAATTGTTAAGAAAATGGTATTCCTAATAAATGTCTCGAATAATTTCATTATGTCCAATGTTTCTCTTTCTTTTTGGAATTATTAGACACATTTCACTATGTCTTTTCAAATGTCTAGGTCTGTTTAATTTCCTTAATTATACAATTTAGCACTATTTTTTAATGTTTATTCAAGCAATAATATATAAATTATCTCATGTATATGCTTGTTTAAAACCATTAAAAACGAATTCCGAATAAAAACGGAATTTTTTCTTTACATTTCCAGAGAGCGAAACGAACGAAATTGAGCATTACT
>NC_133367.1:10137245-10278612 GCF_049309525.1 Garra rufa | reverse complement strand
AGTCTACACAACGTCAATATAAAGCGATACACAATAAATAAAAAATATAGCTCTAAGTCACTTATCATTTATTTTTTATTATTATTTTATTATTATTATTCTATTATTAACTGGTTAGGGCTATATTTTTTCACGCCTGACGATTAGCTACCAATTAAGTTTTGACTTTATGATTGCATTTACACCCCTGTGTGACGATAAACGAAAATGTTTTTATTTATAAATGAAACTATAGTCTACATGAATGATTCATTCCTCAGTGAAACACTATACTATTATATAGTCTAGTCTATATAGACGAAACAAAATAAAATATATGTTCAATTCAATTAACTTTAAAACTACAGTAAAAATCAGTCATAGCCTAATAGCCGTTTATAAACGAAAATTAAAATATATACAATAATAATAGGCTAATCATAATAGAAATTACTACTACTAGCCTACAACTGCTAATAATAATAATTCGAAAAAAAGATGATCAGTTAATAGAAGGAATGTCATGTAGGCGTATTCTGTGTGACGATAAATGATTTCCAAATGAAACTACTTGAATAATTCACTGTTCAGTGAAACACTATATTTGTCTATTAATTAGACTAAATAAATTAAGCTACAATAGATGGTAAATTCAACCTTTAAACTGCATTCCAGTGCAAACCCCAGTCATAGAACCTTACAGTATTAGGCTACATAAAAAAAAATAAGTAAAGAGATCGAAATAAAAGGAAAAATAACGAATATAAACGAATAATACAAATATTACGGAAAAAATAGGATCAGTTAATGGACAAGATTGTGGGATGCATAAAATATTTCTTGTAGGGCCATTTTATTTGATGCACTTTATTTATTCATGATAAACTTTTGAATGCTCTCTACGTCGCGCACAGACAGCATCGCCTATTGTTAATATAATAATTTAATATTGTATTAATTTCTAGAATAATTGATACAATCATTTAACTCAAAATAAAACATTAATAAACCTATCTAATCGGGGGTACTATGGTCACGCAGGTTTGTTTATGTACTTAACTCTGGGCCTCGAGAAATGCATGTCGTTCCCTCATCGTTGCATCTATAGTCTCACGACATAAGGATGTCGTTCCCACGTAATATCAAAGAGTATAGAAGTAGCCTACTGTAGAAGCACCGGGTTGAGGCGATTTGGACTACAAACCGGTTCTATTTGTAATTCACTGACCCATTCATAAAAACAGCTCTTCCTTCCAGATTGAATCAGCCGTGTTTAATACCTCCATTGAATTAATGACTTACGACTCACTCATTAAAACAGGAGCATGCTGTCATCTATTGGCAATTTAGTTTCACATTCAAAAGTGTCATTGTATTTTTTTCTTCTGTAATTTCATGTTTCTGTTCTAATTTCTTTTTTATTATTATTATTCATCTCATAATATTATTTATACACTGTAAGTGCAGTGTAAATCTGCAGGAGCTCCGTGTAAAATATGCTATAAAACACCCTGCTTGTTTATTTCTAAGGAAGAGAATTAGATGCAATGTTTATTTTAGCGGCACAAACGGGCACAAATCGAGCACAAACGAATGGCACCTTTTGGCTAGATTTAGACGATATGGGGTGGAGAGTTACGTAAAAGTCCCAAACAAGTATTTCCCCCATTATATTTAAGAAGGGCTCGGAGATACCAGGTTTGTTTTAACGGCACAAACGGGCACAAATCGAGCACAAACGAACGGCACCGGTTTGGAAAGATTTGGACGACATGGGGTGGAGAGTGACGTCACTGCCCCGAATTGTTTTTGTTATTTTTAAGAAATGGAAATATATTTGACGTTCATTTCAACGGCACAAATCGGCACAAATCGAGCACAAACGAATGACACCAGTTTTGTGTGATTTAGAGGAACTGGGGTGGAGAGTGACGTCACAGCCCCGAAAATATTTTGGTTATATCTAGGGAAGGAAAACAGATACAGTGTTTATTTTAACGGCACAAACGGGCACAAATCGAGCACAAACGAACTGCGCCGGTTTGGAGCGATTTGGACAACATGGGGTGGAAAGTGACGTCATACGGTCAAAAAAATAATGTTTAATATCTTAAACAACAAACCAGCACAAACGTTCGTTTTTGCGGCACAAATCAGCACAAACGTAGCACTAACGAATGGCATAGTTTTGGTCATTATTTCTTTTTATGGGGTGCCAACTTCACGGAGGTGAAACATTGTCCAGATTATTGTATAGCTAAAAACTAAAATAAATTACCCATTAATTTATGTACCATTATTTGATCAGGTCTCACCTCAGTGTCTTGAGTTGACAGTTTGGATCCTGTAGTAAATGATTGAGCTCCTTCACTCCTGATTGTCCAGGATAATTTCCTGTGAGATCCAGCTCTATCAGGTGTGAAGGGTTTGATCTCAGAGCTGAAGCCAGAGCTTTATAACCATCTTCAGTGATACTGCAGTTTGAAAGCCTAGAACCAGAATGAAAATGTCACATTCAGATGATTAATCAGTTACCCCTTCAGTCGAATCACTTCGACGTTACATTGGGAATCGCCTGAGAGACCGATCATCTCTGAGCCTTATATACAAAAAGGCCAATTGCAAATTGGCGAGTGGACGTGCGCGCCGCATCACTCAAACAGACTTTCGCTTTCAGAGCCTTCATGCTCAAGCCTTTCTACTTCTCTAAGAAAAAAACTTCACGTTCCTGCTGCTGCTCTTCCCTGCTGGTGTGCGCCAATCGAATAAGAGACAATCTACTGAAAGAGTGAATTTCTCGGCGCCGCCAGCGGGGTCCCACGGGCGGCCATTTTCACGGCCACAAAAAGCCTTCCTGCTCTCCAGCGAGCAAGCCCCATTGAGGGCACAGTGGTGCCGCGGTTTCCTCCCTGGGCAGACCAGGACTAAAAGAGTAATTTCTCACAGCCGTGTAAAGACGTTCTTTTCAGAATGGCTTTCCGGCCGTGCGCTTCTGGGTGCGGCAGTTACCTCACCTCTCTGGATGGACATGAAAGCTACTTCACATGTCTGGGCCCCGAACATGTTGAGGCAGCTTTCATGGATGGTTCATGCGTTCATTGCGAAAGCATGACCATTGGTATGTTGAGGACTCGCCGCTCGCTCGCGGGCAGGCCCCCCTTCGCGCCCCACGGCCGGCGAAGTTTTCCCGCCGCTGTGGCGAGGCACGAGTGGGAATTTCAAGTCACGGTGCCGAACGTTCTGCCGGCCCCAAAAGCCCTGCGGTCTTCCGCCCACCAGCATACCCCCGTCAAGATGCCGAAGCAGTACGCCTCCCCGCCATGCGGGCTGGGCGTCTCCTTTGGCGCTCCACAGGAGGAAGAGATGTCGGTCGCTGCGTCAGAGGGAGAGTTAGGGAGCGAGGGCACTCTTCCGGCGGCGCGGCGCCCCTCCGTGGTTGCTGCCCCGTCGGAGGCAGACTCCGAGCTCTCGGCTATGCTCCTCCGAGCCGCCAGGGGGATCGGTCTGGAGGTTACTCCATCGCCCTTGGCCAATCCTTCTCGGCTGGATGACTGGTTCGCCCACCCCCCCGGTGCCATTCTTCCCAGAGGTGCACGAGGAGCTCGTCCGCCCTTGCGGGCCGCGCCTTTTATGCAGCGGGCCAGGCCGCCTCGGGCCTGCATGCGATGGCAACCCTGCAGGTCTACCAGGCCAAGGGGTTGAAACAGCTGCACGAGGGTGGTCGAATATAAACATAACGAATATAAACGAATAATACAAATATTACGGAAAAAATAGGATCAGTTAATGGACAAGATTGTGGGATGCATAAAATATTTCTTGTAGGGCCATTTTATTTGATGCACTTTATTTATTCATGATAAACTTTTGAATGCTCTCTACGTCGCGCACAGACAGCATCGCCTATTGTTAATATAATAATTTAATATTGTATTAATTTCTAGAATAATTGATACAATCATTTAACTCAAAATAAAACATTAATAAACCTATCTAATCGGGGGTACTATGGTCACGCAGGTTTGTTTATGTACTTAACTCTGGGCCTCGAGAAATGCATGTCGTTCCCTCATCGTTGCATCTATAGTCTCACGACATAAGGATGTCGTTCCCACGTAATATCAAAGAGTATAGAAGTAGCCTACTGTAGAAGCACCGGGTTGAGGCGATTTGGACTACAAACCGGTTCTATTTGTAATTCACTGACCCATTCATAAAAACAGCTCTTCCTTCCAGATTGAATCAGCCGTGTTTAATACCTCCATTGAATTAATGACTTACGACTCACTCATTAAAACAGGAGCATGCTGTCATCTATTGGCAATTTAGTTTCACATTCAAAAGTGTCATTGTATTTTTTTCTTCTGTAATTTCATGTTTCTGTTCTAATTTCTTTTTTATTATTATTATTCATCTCATAATATTATTTATACACTGTAAGTGCAGTGTAAATCTGCAGGAGCTCCGTGTAAAATATGCTATAAAACACCCTGCTTGTTTATTTCTAAGGAAGAGAATTAGATGCAATGTTTATTTTAGCGGCACAAACGGGCACAAATCGAGCACAAACGAATGGCACCTTTTGGCTAGATTTAGACGATATGGGGTGGAGAGTTACGTAAAAGTCCCAAACAAGTATTTCCCCCATTATATTTAAGAAGGGCTCGGAGATACCAGGTTTGTTTTAACGGCACAAACGGGCACAAATCGAGCACAAACGAACGGCACCGGTTTGGAAAGATTTGGACGACATGGGGTGGAGAGTGACGTCACTGCCCCGAATTGTTTTTGTTATTTTTAAGAAATGGAAATATATTTGACGTTCATTTCAACGGCACAAATCGGCACAAATCGAGCACAAACGAATGACACCAGTTTTGTGTGATTTAGAGGAACTGGGGTGGAGAGTGACGTCACAGCCCCGAAAATATTTTGGTTATATCTAGGGAAGGAAAACAGATACAGTGTTTATTTTAACGGCACAAACGGGCACAAATCGAGCACAAACGAACTGCGCCGGTTTGGAGCGATTTGGACAACATGGGGTGGAAAGTGACGTCATACGGTCAAAAAAATAATGTTTAATATCTTAAACAACAAACCAGCACAAACGTTCGTTTTTGCGGCACAAATCAGCACAAACGTAGCACTAACGAATGGCATAGTTTTGGTCATTATTTCTTTTTATGGGGTGCCAACTTCACGGAGGTGAAACATTGTCCAGATTATTGTATAGCTAAAAACTAAAATAAATTACCCATTAATTTATGTACCATTATTTGATCAGGTCTCACCTCAGTGTCTTGAGTTGACAGTTTGGATCCTGTAGTAAATGATTGAGCTCCTTCACTCCTGATTGTCCAGGATAATTTCCTGTGAGATCCAGCTCTATCAGGTGTGAAGGGTTTGATCTCAGAGCTGAAGCCAGAGCTTTATAACCATCTTCAGTGATACTGCAGTTTGAAAGCCTAGAACCAGAATGAAAATGTCACATTCAGATGATTAATCAGTTACCCCTTCAGTCGAATCACTTCGACGTTACATTGGGAATCGCCTGAGAGACCGATCATCTCTGAGCCTTATATACAAAAAGGCCAATTGCAAATTGGCGAGTGGACGTGCGCGCCGCATCACTCAAACAGACTTTCGCTTTCAGAGCCTTCATGCTCAAGCCTTTCTACTTCTCTAAGAAAAAAACTTCACGTTCCTGCTGCTGCTCTTCCCTGCTGGTGTGCGCCAATCGAATAAGAGACAATCTACTGAAAGAGTGAATTTCTCGGCGCCGCCAGCGGGGTCCCACGGGCGGCCATTTTCACGGCCACAAAAAGCCTTCCTGCTCTCCAGCGAGCAAGCCCCATTGAGGGCACAGTGGTGCCGCGGTTTCCTCCCTGGGCAGACCAGGACTAAAAGAGTAATTTCTCACAGCCGTGTAAAGACGTTCTTTTCAGAATGGCTTTCCGGCCGTGCGCTTCTGGGTGCGGCAGTTACCTCACCTCTCTGGATGGACATGAAAGCTACTTCACATGTCTGGGCCCCGAACATGTTGAGGCAGCTTTCATGGATGGTTCATGCGTTCATTGCGAAAGCATGACCATTGGTATGTTGAGGACTCGCCGCTCGCTCGCGGGCAGGCCCCCCTTCGCGCCCCACGGCCGGCGAAGTTTTCCCGCCGCTGTGGCGAGGCACGAGTGGGAATTTCAAGTCACGGTGCCGAACGTTCTGCCGGCCCCAAAAGCCCTGCGGTCTTCCGCCCACCAGCATACCCCCGTCAAGATGCCGAAGCAGTACGCCTCCCCGCCATGCGGGCTGGGCGTCTCCTTTGGCGCTCCACAGGAGGAAGAGATGTCGGTCGCTGCGTCAGAGGGAGAGTTAGGGAGCGAGGGCACTCTTCCGGCGGCGCGGCGCCCCTCCGTGGTTGCTGCCCCGTCGGAGGCAGACTCCGAGCTCTCGGCTATGCTCCTCCGAGCCGCCAGGGGGATCGGTCTGGAGGTTACTCCATCGCCCTTGGCCAATCCTTCTCGGCTGGATGACTGGTTCGCCCACCCCCCCGGTGCCATTCTTCCCAGAGGTGCACGAGGAGCTCGTCCGCCCTTGCGGGCCGCGCCTTTTATGCAGCGGGCCAGGCCGCCTCGGGCCTGCATGCGATGGCAACCCTGCAGGTCTACCAGGCCAAGGGGTTGAAACAGCTGCACGAGGGTGGTCCCGACCAAGGCGCAATGCAGTCTCAATTTCTCCCCGACGCACACCCCTTCTGCGGTCTGCTCCGGGGGTCGAGCACTTCAGCGTGAGGTGCTTCCATTTGGCCAGTCCCCCTCCTTCCTGCCTTCTTTAGGCCATGGGAGCTCCCCTGTCCCCTCTTCGGCAGACAGGTGTTCGCATCTTCAACGGTCTCTTCGACCGGTGCTTTACCAGCCTGCTCGTGAGTTCCGTTGTGCGAACATAGGGACCTGGTGCTTCGGCACCCCCGCCATCTGGTCCTTCAGGCCAACCGAGGGGATTCGTTTCCTCAGTCGGGAGCCCGACTCGGTCCACAAGACAGCCCGCCTTACTACCAAGAGCGCGCAGTCAGTGCTGTAGTCCCTGAGTGAATCAGGTACAATACAGCGGTCCCTCTCTAAATCCAGAGGCTCCTGGGGCACGTGACAGCTCTAGCCGCTTAAGAGCCGCTAAGCTTGTTTCATGTGAGACCGCTTCAGCACGATCGAGTCCCATGATGGGCATGGCATCTCGGTTCACTCCGGACTGGCGTTTTCCCGCAGTATTGCCGACAAGCCAGCCCGTGGCTTACCACGGGTTGGGTTGCCATGTACGACAGAGGCTTACAACCTCCCCATCTGCTCCCATGGAGTCCAACGTGGCAGATTTTGCTACTTGCCATTCACTGGAAGCAGGGAAACTCAACTGCAGCCTGTCGGCTCTCACGGCAGTCCACCCACCTGCAGAATGGCGACTCCACCCCGTGACGCAGCTAGTTTGGAGTATATCGGTAGGCCAGCCACATCCGCTCGTCTTACGATTCCTCCCATTGCCAGCTGCCTCTTTCAGAGTAACACTGGCACACAGCTGACCTCCGGGGCCCAAGTACGCCCTTCCCCAGCGGGCCTCCTTGCACAGACACTGTGCAAGTCCAGGGAGGACGAGGAGTAAGTCTGTTGGTTGCGCAAAAGGAATGGCCCACCCGGACTTAGGTCTTAGTAACCATTCCCTCGCGGCAGTCCCTCCCTGTATGGGCACGGATTGACACCCTAGACCTTCCGGCCTCCCAGGCCATGATAGAAACTATCTCTCGGTACCTAGCTCCCTTAACTAGGCTGGCTTACGCACTGAGATGAGGTCTATTTGCTGGCATTCCTCTCGCCGAGAGGACCCACAGAGATACACGATTGCAGTAATGCTTCCTTTCCTGCAGGAGAGTTGGAGCGCAGGCTGTCCCCTCGACTCCTCGAATATATGCCGCTGCTTAGCCGCATATCACATGCAGTAGATGGAGCAAAGTAGGTAAGCATCCACTGGTCGTGAGGCTCCACAGAGGTGCCCGTACAGCACCTCATACCCTCTTGGGACCCCCCCGTCGCCCCCAGGGCCGCGAGGCGCTCCATTTTCAGCCACTGGCCTCAGTCGAGCTAGAATTCCTGTCATTTAGACAGCGCTCCTGATTGCCCTGGCTTCCATCAAGAGGGTAGGAGACCGACAAGCTTTCTCTGTAGGGAAGCTTCCCCCATCGCCTTTTCAGGCCGCGGGGCGCTCCTTTGGAGCCTCGGGCCTCAGTCGAGCAAGAATTTCAGTCTTTAAAACAGCGCTCCTGACTGCCCTGGCTTCCATTAAGCAAACTAAGGTTCCCCAGAGGTGCTTAGACCGCATCTCATACGTCTCGGATCTCCCCGTCGCCTTTTCAGGCTGCAGGTCGCTCCGTCGGAGCCATGGGCCTCAGTCGAGTCCTGTCATTAAGACGGCGCTCCTGACTGCCCTGGCTCCTATTAAGAGGGTTGGAGACCTACAAGCTTTCCTTGCCAGCAAAGCGTGTCGAGAAATTCGGGCCCGGCGACTCTCACGTTATCACTGAGACCCCGGCCCGGTTACGTGCCAAGGTTCCCACCACGCCTTTCCGCGACTAGGTGTTGAACCTGCAAGCTCTGCCCTGGAGGAGGCAGACCCAGCCTTGCTATGTTGTGCCGCAAATGAGTAAAAATAGAACAAGCACTCGGCACTCAGGCGCATCTAGCAGCTTTTCTGCTTCGGGGTTCAGCAGAAAGGGAATGCTTCCCCAAACTGAGGTTGGCTAAATGGGTGGTAGATGCCTTCTCCCTGTTATACTCAGGGACAGCCATGATCCTTGGTTCATGGCACCTCACCAGCAGATGTAAAAACCGGAAGCTGCAGGCTGGGCGACACCCTACCTTCGCTTGGTTCTACAACCTTGCGTAGAGGCCGTTCTCCCGTGTCCTACACAAGGACTCACAGGTGAGCGGGAAAACCGGCTGGTGTCGGCTTGCTGCGCCATTCCCACATGGATCCGTGCACTATTTCCCAGAATGTTCCCTCCGGCGAACCCTGTGTACTCCTGCCCCGCAGTCAGGGCTAGGCGCGGAGTAGTCCTGAACTGTGATCCTGCCTGGGTCTCCTTCGCCCCGCAGGTTGTGGCTTAGTTTTTATTTAATCCAGCGGAGGAGACCGCTGTTTCCCTTGTGTATCCCTAAAAACCTTTATGGATATATTGAATTATTCTCATTTCCACATGTAAAAATTTCATGTGCTCCGCCCCCCCAACCCATGCTTCAGTACAACTGGCATCCCTGGAAAGGCCCCCTTACTGGGCCTCAGGGCATTGGGAAGGTTACGTAACACTTCGCCTGCCGGCACGTATACTTGTCAGCACGTGAAGTTGTGCGTAACGCGGTGCCAGGGCCGTGGCCTGTTCCATGGGTCAGTTCCCAATGTAACGTCGAAGTGATTCGACTGAAGGGGTAACGTCTAGGTTACGAAGGTAACCCACATTCCCCGAAGGAGGGAACGGAGACGTTACATTCCCCTGCCACGTCCCTGGCGTCGCGCTGATGCCGGCTTGACCGGATCTTCAGCGAAAGCCTGTTTGAGTGATGCTCCACTTGAGTTGACGTCCACTCGCCAATTTGCAATTGGCCTTTTTGTATATAAAGGCGATTCCCAATGTAACGTCTCCGTTCCCTCCTTCGGGGAACGTGGGTTACCTTCGTAACCTAGACGTTATTCTAGAAATGACCTAAACTATGTAAATCCTTAAACAATTATATTTTATTCCTTATTCAAATGAACTAAAACTTAGTTGTAAAGCCAAATCTGACAAATGAACATTAAATTAAAGTGTTAGATATCAGTTCACTTTAGTATGCCCAGTTTACAGTCACTTTCAAGATTGAACCTTCTGATGCTCCTAATTTGTGAGGTACACTTGTGGTCTTTATGGTCAAAAGTGACTGATTTTACTGAAAATAAAGAAAAGTTACATTTCAGGTGTTCAATGTAATACATTTTTGTTCTGTATAGTACTGTGCAAATGTCTTATGTCACTAGTATTTTCACCAGATAAAAAATGGTTTAAAGTCAGTTATTTCTATCTTTTGCTGTAGTGTGTCAGTAGGAAATATCAGTTTACATTACAGTTAACATTCATGTTGCCATTAATTGTAATAATCCAGTGAGATTTTTGTGTGCACAAAGCAGAGGCGGACAGCAGTGAAGTAAAAGTACTCTGCTATAGAAGTACTTTTCACGTTTCTGTACTTTATTAAAGTGTTTTTCTTTAGAAAACTTTACTTCAAAATATTCCAAAGCATAATATTGTACTATTTGCTGCACTATTTTTCATATTAAATATAATTTAATACTTAATTACATTAGAAATCTATTACTTTCCTACTTTTACTCAAGTAAAAGTAATTTAAATATTTACTTGAGTACAAGTACTACATTTTTAATGTTCTTAAGTATTAAGGGTAAAACTAACAACAACTTTTATTTACGAAATATAGTGCAATAAAAATATGGAGCTATTCACACCAGACGCAATCATTCACAAGGATTTTTTCCGCCCTCGCAAATGTTATCACAAGAACATGATGATGGTTTAAATTAGTTTTTAAGCGAAAAAAACAACAACTTAATAACATTTTCAAATTTAGCTTGATGTTAATTGTGCTTCTATTATATTTTAAGATGTATTATTAATCATTATAGATAGTTTGTGTTTCTGGTGTGGAACCAAACTTTATTTATCTCAGTTTAATGCTGTATATTGAGCAGCAGATGATGTTAAATCCATATACGATAGACATATCTGAGGACAAATGCATTGCCTTAGCAGAAAGTGATCAAATTGAAAGCACCACTCGTTGGAAAGTTGCCTCGCTTTTTCGCATCACACCCAGTATGAAACGGCCGTGACAGAGTGTAAGGTTACCTTTCCTATAGAACAGGTCTATAGCTTATTCCTTTATTAAAATGAGACACTGAAGATGAATAGGGGAAAAAAACAACAACTAATAGTTATCACCTCACTTCACCTCATCAAGTTGATTGAATACATTGATAATTACAAACATTTTTTTTGTATTGCAAGTTTTCTAAAATGTTTAATATTTAATACAATATGGGCTAATTTGAATACATTTCTAGTACAAAAATCTAAGCACTGGATGAAGTCACTGACATATTAGAGTCAAATGTGTCTCATTTTCTCACGCCACATTTAAAAAAAAAAGTTTTTATTTGGGTAATAAATGGTATAAAATTAGCAAAATTATATGAACAAATCCCACTTTAAAAACCATCAGGGTATAGACAGGAATAAAACTGTAAAATCTAGTGTGTGTAAGTGTTCCTGAAGTGGAGATTTATGGCTCAGTGTAGAAGTAAAACTAATTTAGACAAAAAAAGCCTTTAAAAATATGTATTGTAACTGAAATCTATTGACACAAATAAAGTGCTTCAAAATAAAGACTTAAGTGTTATTTGGATGGCTTCTTTCCACTAGCCTGAGAAAACACAAAAATCCCCAAATCTCAAACTTGACAGGTGCACGAAAAAAAAATTGTTTTTGCCTGCAGTGTCTCTCTCCTTGATCACATCAAATAGCCCTATGTTATTTATCTTATTTACACAAAAGTATGTAATTTCTGTCTTTAAATGGCCGTGCATTTACAATTCTCCTCTGTATTATAGATGGAGGAGTTAAGCCTCGATGCACACACACACGACAAACCAAATTAGAAAAAGAGCACCATGGCAGGTGTATATATAAAAAGTATCTCTATGTACAACATTGTTCATTATGTTCATGTTCATGTTCATTATCTAAATCTGGTTTTCACCTTATGTTTTTGTTGAGCTCAATTTTGGTCTATTGTCACACAACTTACCTCAGTATCTCCAAATGACAATTCATATTTCCCAGTCCAGTGCAGAGCAGCTTCACTCCTGAATCCTGCAGATTATTATTGCTCATGTTCATCTCTTTCAGACTGGTATCTGATCCAAGAACTGTAGCCAGAGCTGAACAGCTCTTGTCTGTTAAGCCACAATCATTTAACCTACGACGTAAAATAAATACATAAAATCAGCCCATTTTCTTGTAAAACATCTGCAATCAGAATCGACCATGAAGAATCAAGATATGTTTTTTTTTTATGCTCCTAACATTTTGAAGTTTAATAGTAAATGTTTAGTGTAATAGTTTTTTTTTTATTATTTAATTTGTTTAATAATATTTATTTCTATTAAAAATAGAAAACAAACAGGCAAGGAAATATTTGGTTTAAAAGATGCTCTTGTGTATGTTACTTGTAAATAAAAAGTAATGTTTGTAAGCAATTCATTTTGTTGTTTGAAGGTCTATGGTAACAGCAAACCAGAAATCAGAATATCTGCCGAGGTTTCAAATCATTCATAGTGTTTTAAAGTCTTAGTGTTTGCAACTTACTTGACATAGTTTTTTTTTTTAGCCTAAATTAGATTTACAGGATTTTAGAATTTAGGCTACTTTTAGTAAGACTAGACAAACTATAGCTTATTCCACAGTAGGGATGTTCATTTCGGTTATTTATCGATGCTTGTTAACCGATTATTAACCGTTAACCGACAAGATTATTTTAAATTAGAACTTAATTAAATTAGAAAGGATAAGTGTCTGTGATCACACAGTTAAGCAATGCTAACTTGACAATAAAGACTTTTTATTATCATAATAAAATATGAGTGAGGTTGCCAGGTTCATATAATGCATATTTTGTTGGCATTCAAATACATCTTAAAACACGGAAACATTTGGATTTGTGTTGAATGAGAGACCCAACATTTTCCAACAGTTTTGCTTTAGCCTACATGAATTGGTTTTGGCTTGTAGTTTATTTAGCCTAGCTTATATTTTTCATTCTTATTCTTTTCTGAATACTGTTAAATTGAAAGGATGTGTTGTGGTGTGAGGGGAACAACAATAGCCTACCCATTCTTAAAGTTTTTGTAAGCATTTAGCTTCTGCATTAGGCCTACTTCTGAATGTAATAATAAAATGTGACTTCGAGGCCTACACGATTTATATTTATTTTATCACAAAAATGCTATTTTAAATCAATTTAACCATTCAGAATTTTTTCTTTTTTATATTTTGATAAATTACTGAAACATTGCTAAGTGTATTAAGCGAGTGTAATCTTCAGAAAGGCGCTCTCCACTCCAAAGGAAATTAGACTGCTCCACTCCTGCTCGCAGGGTTCTTACACCTTTTCCAAAGTAAAATTCAAGCACTTTTCAAGCACTTACAAAGTGCATTTTCAAGATTTTCCAGCACTCTGGTAAATTACATGTTCACATACATGAGTTCATTTTAAATCAGATGTTATTGTGCTAATAAAAAACAACTGTATGGATTGCATATAACATTGCCTAATATAAATAGCCAACATACAGTATACTAATTATATAATTAAAAATATTTAATTAATATAATTTACAGAGTATCTGCAGTATTTAAAAAAAAATAATTTAAAGGCTTTTTAAGACCTGCACAAATAAAAGTAATACTGTATGAGTGGAGTAGGGCTGTGGTAACACATTAATGACTGGTATAAAATTACTGTAAAAAATGAGATGCTAACTAAAATTCGTGGAAAAAAAGTGAAAGTTTTTCACAAATACATTTCATCCTAAAATTACTAAAATGTAATCAAAAATAAACTATAAAATTAATAACAAAATTTAACTAGCCCAAATGAAAAAAGACCATCTTTTTTAAGCATAGAAAATCAGATAGGAGTGTAATTGTCAATTAAAAAATATTTTCAATTCACAAATCTCAAGGACTTTTTTTCACTATTTACAGTGTATCTGCAGAATTTTTAAATATAATTTTAAGGCAATTTATGACCCTTTTTAAGAGCTGCACAAGTAAAATGAACACAGTATGAGTGTGGTTGGACAATATACAGTAACATATTAAGCCATAAAATGACATGATTTATAATTCAGATTTTCACAAAAACAAAACATCTTATACAATGGCATTTCAGCCTTTATAACTTCAAAAGGTATAAATCAAGTATATAATACAATATAAAACATAAATATTACCGTCTTAATTGTTTAGGTTTTTAGAAAGCACATACCTTCTTTCACATTTACAACACTAATGTGTTTGCTGCATAAAAACATGGGTCAATATTTGTAATAATCTTGACTAAACAGCTGAAAATTCGCAAATTCATTCTGTCACAAGGTGGCGCTTTAGGCGCGCTGAAATAATACCGTTTTCCTAGTTACGGCTGTACACAAAGCAGTATTGAACATTAAGCATTCTGAGGACAGTCGTTAACTTCAGATACATTCATATAAAGACATTCGTGCCGTGTTTTGACTTTGAAATGTGCAGCGTGCATATATATTCAATGACGTCTTTGCTTTTTGAAGTTTTATCCAGCCCTATCGCGATTCTAGTATTTCTGTTCCCAACTCTTAAACTTATAATTAAGCCTTTTCTTATACTATTTAATATATTTAAAACTTTTTATAGCCTTAATTTTGATACAACTAAATTGAGGTGTTTTAAGGACCCACAGGAGCCCTCTACTTTAAAATAGTCCAGTGAAACATTTTGGTAGCCCGACTAGAAAACACAACAGCCCCGAGACATCGGGCTGGCGATTTTGTGAGCCCCAAATTCTCGTTTTAAACATAATACGTATTTGACGTTTTCAAGCCATCGTGGACTGAGTAATAGGCTTCCGGTATATTTTATC
Organism: Garra rufa; assembly: GCF_049309525.1. Lineage (NCBI taxonomy): Eukaryota > Metazoa > Chordata > Actinopteri > Cypriniformes > Cyprinidae > Garra > Garra rufa. The sequence continues at coordinate 10,263,868 of NC_133367.1, read as the reverse complement.
TGCTGCTCTGTTCCATCAGCATAACAAAAAAAAAAACAACTTTTTAATATGAAAGCGAATTAATATGAAATTGATGCAACTGCATATTCAAGCACTTTCAAGCACTTCATCCAAAATCCAAACATTTTTCAAACCTTGAAAACACTACATTAAAATTTATAAATTTTATAATTTAACAAGATTTTCATGATAGTATACACTGTGTGCATAATTATTAGGCACGCTGATATTGTGGTCATATTTTTTTTCCAAGCACATTTGACCAATTCCAAACCAGATCAATCTTAATAACTACTATTCATTTCATATTTAATTATTTATAAGTGAAATATAATTGTCCATGAAGGCTGGAAGTGAGAAACTCCTCATATTCAGATGTGCAGAATTATTAGGCACATTTACTTTTACAGATAAAATGAGCCAAAAAAAGATTTACTTCAGACTGAAAAATCAAAAACTATTAAATGCCCATGAGAAGGATGCAATACTAATGCAACACTGGAATTTGCAAAGTTAAGGCATGACCACCGGACAGAAAAACGCTTGTTGCGTCTGCACTGTGAGAAAAATAGGTGGAGGGGAAAAGATGCATGGTAATTGCAAAGATTTACGATGAATAATTAGTTATGAAACCATCGAACCATTTAGTCTCCAGTGCCACCTTTTTCCAGAACTGCAACCTACCTTGAGTCTCCAGAAGTGCAATGTGTCAGGTTCTCAGAGACTCTGCTTGGGCAAAAAAACCTAAAAAATGACTCAATTAATAAGAATAACATTCTGAAGTGTTGTGAAAAACATGGAGACTGTTTTTTTTTTTTATAGGCTTTATAGACAGATGAGTTGAGAGTGGCTCTTAAAGGACCAGCACCACATCCTCTTGCAGCACCTTTCAAAAATATATTTTCCAGAATCTGGCAGTAAGCTTTAACCCTTGTGCATTCAAAAAAAAAAAAAAAAAAGTTACACATAGGTGCAAAATGGACAAAAAATGCCCATGTTCAAAAACTGCCATAAAAATATGATTTATTAATATTTTTTCCCACTTTCACTGATGTCAATTTTTAACCAGCATCTGTTCTATCCATAGAAACCAAACATTCATTAATTTTCAGAATTTTAACCCTTTAAATTCTGGTTTGTTTACATAATGCCACAGGTGTTTTTTTATAAAAAAAAAAAATGAAAAATAGTAGTTAATTTCCATATATTAAATAAGCAGAATTTATTTTCTTTACTTATTAGCTTCTTGGGTGTGTCAATGAAGAACAGCAACATTAATTTTGAGGCATTTATATTTTTTTATGTAGTGTCAGATTAAAAAAATTAAAAAAACCTAACACTTAGGGCCATAATGGAAAAAAATATCCATGTCAAAGTACTGTCATAGAAATGTTATATATTAATATATTTTTCCACTTTCACTGACTGTTGTTTTTCATCAGCATCTCTTCCATTCATAATTACCAAACATTAATTCATTTTCAGAATTGTAATGCTTTAAAAGCTGGTTTCTTTCCATAATGCTGTCTGTCAGTGGGCAACACTAGCTCCAGAGCTTCCTCTGCTGAGTAACATCTCTTCATCTTGCAAGCAATGAAATGACCAAGCCCTCAAGCACCAAATATGTATAGGTTTTGCCTTGTCTGTCTGGGCTGTGCGAACACTCAAACTTTGTATAAAATCTGCCAGACTAAACAATCAGCGTTTTCTTGTGGTGAAAACAAAAACAATCTGTTCAAGGGCTTCTGAACATCTAAATCAAATTCAAGCTCACATTTTATCATTGTACAATCAAGGAATCAAGGAATAAGATGTGTGTTTGGGTGAAAAAGAAAAGTCTTCAACGCTCAATTAACCTTCTTTGACCTTATTCCTAGTTTTCACATGGCCCTATGACCCTGCCAAGGGTGAGACTCATATATGGCGTGGGATTTTTGATTGCCAGTACAATATCATTTCTTTCAAACATATTACACCCATAAAAATTTTAGTAAACACATGCAAGCCACACTCTGACATCCTTACCAACATACCCACACAATTTTAGCTGCATTATTTTTCCAATTGACTCTATAATAGGCTATAATATGCATAAGCAGAAAACACAAAAAAGTGAGTATTTCTTTCATATGCCAAATTTGAAAAAAAAAAATGGCACGATCTAGTAAAAAATTTAAGCCTTTCCGATGGAATGAATTCCTATTAGCAAATGTTGCATAATTTTATAGTCATATGGCCCTGGGTTAAAAAAATGCAGTTTTAATGGGTTTCAATGTGGACATTTTTGTCCTTAAGGTCCTGAGTGTGAATATTTTTTGAACGGAGGGTAAAATCGATTTTTTGAAGGAAATGAGGGTGAAATATTAAAATTTCAATAAAAATACACACCACAAACTGAAATGGACAAAAATGTCCATAAGGTCGCACAAGGGTTAAGAGTTCATTTTGGTCCATCTCTGCAAGACAGGCATTCCAGGACAGGAGATGGACTAAAACTGAAGTCCCAAAACTTACTGCCAAATTCTGGAGGATAAACTCAAATGAGAAAGTCTCTGAGAAGCTAACACATTGCACTTCTAAAGACTCCAGGTAGGTTGCAGTTCTGGAAAATGGTGGCACTGGAGACTAAATGGCTCCCGATGGTTTCATATCTAATTCTTAACATTAATTCTTACATTTTTTGCAATTAACATGCAACTTTTTTTTTCTGCCTAATAATTATGCACACAGTGTATATTTCTCTAATTTTCCACGCATTTTCCAGGACTAAAGAAAATCAGTAATTTTATAATTTTAACAGAATAATTTTTCAGGTTTTCCAGGTTGCATGGGAGCCCTAGATAAAAGATGAAAGCAAAAAATGATTAACTTACAGAGCTCTTTTGGAGGTTTTGATGACTGCTGATAATCTAATGAGACACTCGTCTGATTTCTTGAATTTCTGAAGCTCAAACTCCTCCAGATCCTCCTCTGATGTCAACAACACAAAGACCAAAGCAGACCACTGGGCAGGTGAAAGATCAGCAGATGAGAGACTTCCTTTGCTAAGGTGGGTCTGAATGTCTTTCACCAGAGTTTGGTCGTTCAATTCATTCAGACAGTAGAACAGATTGATGGATCTCTCTGGAGACAGATTAGCTTCAAATTTCTGCTTGATGTACTGAACTATTTCCTTTTTGCTCTTGTCATTGTCATTTTGCTGTGTCAACAGACCCTGTAAGAGTCGCCGATTGGACTGGAGTGACAAACCAAGGAGGAATCGAAGAAAAAGATCCAGATGTCCATTATCACTCTCTAGTGCCTTGTCCACTGCAGTCTTGAGCAAATCAATCATGGTTTCACTTTTGAAAAGAAATATACTTTTCTTTTTTATGTTTAAATGTGCATAAAGAGCTGCAATAAACTCTTGAATGCTCAAGTGAACAAAGCAGTACATGGTACCAAGAACAATCCCAGTTTCCTCCTTAAAGATCTGGGTACACATGCCTGAATACACTGATGCCTTATAGACGTCAATACCACAGGCTTCCAGATCTGTTTCATAGAAGATCACATTGTTCCTTTCCAGCTGATGAAATGCTAGTTTCCCCAGTGAAAAGATGGCATCTTTATCCCAGGAAACATCTGGTGTATATTCTCCATCATACTTTCGTCTGCTCTGCTGGACCTGAAATCTGAGAAAGTGTGTGTACATTTGTGTCAGAGTCTTGGGAGTGTCTTCAGTATTTGACTCCTGCAGTGTTTTGGAGGCATCATCAGCCTGATTGTATTTCAGATCATTATTTCTTTTCTCCTCCAAAATGTTCTGGAGAACAGTGGCTGAAATCCAGCAGAAGACTGGGATGTGGCACATGATAAAGAGACTCTTTGATTGTTTAACATGATCAATGATTTCTCTGGCCAGATTCTCATCTGTGACTCTTTTTCTGAAGTACTCCTCCTTTTGTGCATCATTGAATCCTCGTATCTCTGTCAGCCGGTCGATACAGTCAGGAGGAATCTTACTGGCAGCTGCTGGTCTGGTGGTGATCCAGATGAGAGCAGAAGGAAGCAGATTTCCCTTGATGAGGTTTGTCAGGAGAACATCCAGAGAGACTGGTGATGAAACATCAGAACATGTCTCATTATCCTTAAAGTTTACAGGAAGTCGACATTCATCCAGTCCATCAAGAATGAACAGTACTTTTTGGTTCCTTCTTGTAAGGTTCAGATTTTTTGACTCTGGAAAAAACTGAGTTATAAGGTCCATCAAACTTAGTTTTTCTTTCTCCTTTAAGTTAATTTCTCTGAATGGAAGAGGAAATATGAATCTGATATCTTGATTTTCTTTTCCTTCGGCCCAATCCAGAACAAACTTTTGCACAGAGACTGATTTTCCGATGCCAGCAACTCCTTTTGTCAGCACAGATCTGATCTGCTTGTCTTGTTCAGGTGCTTCAAACAAATTTGTGCACTCAACCTGTATTTCTTGTGAGTCATGACGTCTGGAAGCAACTTCAATCTGTCTTACCTCATGTTCAGTATTGACCTGTTCACTACAACCCTGAGTGATATAGAGATCTGTGTAGATGTTATTCAGAAGTGTAGAGTCACCTTGCTTTGCAATTCCTTCAAGCACACACTGATACTTCTTCTTTAAGCTACACTTTAGCTGATGAATGAAGACCAGCTCATCTAAACAGAAACAAAAATACACAATATTTTAATCTCCTACAATTATAAGTGACAGTCTGACAAATTGTCAAGAGTCTCTTACCTTCTAGAGTATCAGCAGCTTCATCTTGCTTCATCTCCCTCAGGAAGTAGAGTGTGAGATCAAGAGCTGCTTCTTTGATACTGCATCTGTTCTCATTAAAGTCCTTCACAAAGTATTGCAAGTCCTCTTTTTGTAATATTTTCTTAAACTTGTCCAGTTCTTTCTTTAGAAATGTGATTATTTTGCTCTCAAGATCCTACAAAGCAAGAAAAAATTAAATGAAAGAAAACAAAATGGATATGGACAAAATTATTGGCACCCTTGGTAAATATGGGCAAAGAAGGCTGTAAAAATAAATCTGCGTTGTTTCTCCTGTTGATCTTTAGTCAAAAAATCTGCAAAATTCTAACATTTCATTAAAAACAAACAATTTTAAGTGGGGGGAATATAATATTATGAAATAAATGGTTTTCTCTAATACACCCTGGCCATAATTATTGGCACCCTTGTATTCAAAACTTTCGGCAACTTCCATTTGCATGAAAAACAGCTCTGATTTTTCCCTCTTCATGCCTGATGAGGTTTGAGAATATATGGCAAGTGATTTTAGACTATTCCTCCATACAGAATTTCTCCAGATCCTTCAAATGTTGGTGCTCAATCTTCTTCAGTTTATCCCACTCATTTTCCATAGGATTCAGGTCGGGGAATTGGGATGGTTATGGCAGAATCTTGATTTTGTGTTCAGTGACCAGTTTTTGTGTTTATTTTGATGTTTGTTTTGAATAAATGTGGTAATGGAAGATCTAACCATGACTCATTATAATAATTCTAACTGAGAAAGTCAGTTTTACCTTTTTTTATCTGTTGGTATTTGATATAAAAATTATGACATGTATCTGAACAAGATGTCTAGGACCTTTGGTGTAAAATAAGGTCCACAAAAAAGAACATCTGGTGATATATTTAAATGGGGACATGGGGCACTTTTTTATCCCTGTGTGCACCAAACCTTTAATGTGTTCTAGCTATAAAAAAAAAAAAAAAAAGGCAATAAAAGCCAGTCCTGGCTGAAGTTCCAGTATGGTAAATTAATATGGTGCTGTTTGTTTTTGCATGAGAGTAGATGATTTGTTTCTTGAACAGTGTCTGAAATGACTTGTGATGGAGGTGCAGTTTTCCTTTATTTTTTATATTTTTTTCTGACACTAAAATTCAACCGATTTCTGCAATTTTCCATCTGTGATCTTTGAAGAGTATTTGGCCACTTAAATTGTTCTCTTTGCTGCACATTAAGACAATATTGACACACATCATGTTTCAAGCTGATTTTTAATATCTCCAGTCCATTAAAACTTCTTAATTATTTCCCTGATGTTGGAAATGAGAATATTTAATGTTTTATGTATTTTCTTAAAGCCGCTTTGTATTGTGTAAAGATCAACAATCTTTTGCTGTACACCAGAAGTATATTCTTTGGTTTTATCCATTGTGATGAATGATTAGGTTGGTTTGGGCTTTGTGTTACTAATATTTATTCATCTGTGCACCAAGACGTCATAACTGGACAACATCATGTTTCCAGTCACCTTGGTGCGCTACGAAATTGGAGATTTCAATGGAAATATATTTAGGAGATAATTTACTTATAAGAATTTCTTAGGGTGCCAATAATTGTGGCCAGGGTGTATTAGAGAAAAAAAAAAAATGTCATAAAGTTATATTCCCCCTCACTGTAAATTGTTTAACTTTAATGAAATGTTTGAATTTTGTAGAATTTTTGACTAAAAGAGCTAAAGGAGAAAAAAAATGCAGATTTTCACAGCCTTCTTTACCCATATTTACCAAGGGTGCCAATAATTTTGTCCATGACTGTAGACATGTTAAAAACTACTATATTTATCTAATAATTAAAAATATTTGTAAAAAAAAAAAAAATCTATTTGAGACAAACATTAATTAGCTGTCAGTATCAATAATACGTTCATATTTCATGGGTTCTTACATTTCTCACATTTCTCTCACACTCTATTCAATAACATATTTGTTTGTCATAATTATCAATTATTTATGAAAATGTGTTTAATTACCTGAAAGATCTGCAGGAAACTGTTTGTAAAGACCTTGTAGTTCCTGTTAGTCTGGAAATCTGGATTTAAGGTTTCATTCTGAAGCCTGCTGCTAAAAATAAATCAAATTACTGCATTTCTGGGGAAAATATGACTAAAATCTCTTGTAAACATTTTTAGCAGAGGAAAAAAAAAAAACAATACTTTGATAAATTTATGAACTATAAAGTTTCATGATAATTACTTCCCGATACACTTTCTGACACAGTCTATGTGTAAAGAAAAATAAGAAACACATCAAATACCGTTTGGTTTGTGATGCTGTTTCTCCACTGAAGTTTGGTATTTCACCACCCTTTGACCAGTCACTCTTCACAGACACAGAGCTGAACACATGTGAGCCTGATCTTACACTAATGACACAGAGAGAAAAGAAACTTTACTACAGGAGTTTCATCTGTGTTTTATATTGGCACTCATTATTTCTAGTCCTTCACAGAAACACTTGCAGAATTTTTAAAATTTGTTTTCAGACTCACACATTTTTAAACAACTTCTGCTTAGTATTTATGATCTAATTGAAGAGAACATTTTCTTTTTTGACCAAAATAGAGAGCAGAAATGTCAGTGCTTCACAGTTCTGTTAGCATACTTCAATTAAAGGGACCACTATTTTAAAAGTTCAACACTTTTTATCGGGTGTAACAAAAACAGTAGCAATGTCATCAAAATAATTACCACATCCATTTGAACCCGAGTCCAAGCTTGAGATGAATGTTTCACAGTGTTTCACAGTTTTTGCAACTCTCCTACCTTTTGTATGGAAGCCCGTTTTCCGAGAAAATATGAAGTAAATCATAGAGACAGAAAAGTCACTGTATAAATGAATTATGAATGACCCACACACACTTCTAATGTGGCCCTCCCATAATATCAGAGGTAGCAAAAACCAACTATTCAAAATCAAATTCATCTACATCATACTTCAAGACCACTGTCATCTAAAACAAATGACAGTGATTTACAGTCAAGTGAGACCTTTTTCATTTGGGACACTACTTTACCATGTCTTGAAAGCTCTACAAGCAAGAGTTCATTTTTAATGAAAGGTTGAAGTACTGGTTCAAGCAGCAGCATTATGGGAGTGAAGGCATCCTGTATAACAATGCCATTCGGTACAATAATGTTTACTTAAGGAAAATAATGTGTTGGACTTGTAGCGGTGCTGCGATACACAGACTGATCCATGTTTGATATCAAAGTACACTTCTTCTGACTTTGTATCTACGGATTAAACATCAGGGCTGTACAGTGCGACATATGTGTTGAATATGCTACGAAAAAAATTAGTCTGTGTGATGAATAAATATACCACGATAGCATGCGTGCATGTGTTTGAGCCTGTGCACAAACCTGTTGTCCAACAAAGTGAACTTTTAATGACGCTTTTGCTACAAATTCATTTCATAACATCACTCAAGTGTTTGAAATGACTTCCTTTTGAGATCTAATGTGGTTTGTGTCACAGAATGAGGTAAAAGCAATATTTTATAGTATTCTATACAGTGAAAAAGATTAGCATTGCATTATAAATATACTTTATTGGTCACTTTATTTTAAGGTCCAGTTCTCTATATTAATTAACTGTTAACTATGATTCTTGCCTTTAACTCCTAATTACTGCTTAGTAAGGTAGTTTATGTGTTGAGTAGGATTAGGGATGTAGAACATTAGTTTAGCAGAATATGTGTGTCACGGTCCGATTGGAAAGATGAGGTGAGGACTCAAATGCAGTAAGTAGGCTCTTTATTTAGAAAAACAAAACAACAAAAACCAACCCAAGGGGGAAAACAAACAGGCTGGCCAGGATGGAGCTCAGCAAGAACACGCTGAAAACTAACATTGAAAACAACTACTCACATCAAACGTATAACAATTCAGCAAAGAACAGCAAACACAGGAAGACTAAATAGAACAGGTAATGATGAGCGAGACACAGGAGGAAACACTGAAACAATAACGAGGTAACAAGATGGGCGGGGTCCGACAACAGACAGGAGCACATGGCAACAAACAAACACACTAGAAGCCATGTGCTCAAACATAAACACAGTGTCCTCTGGTGGCCATCCCTGGTACACCAGCGGAAGACTGTGACAATGTGCTTTAGAAGTACTAATGAATAGCCAATATGCTAGTAATATGCATGCAATTAGGCAACTAGTTAATAGTAAGAACTGGTCCCTAAATATACCCAACACAGCTTGAAGAACAGAGATAAACCATTTAGTCAAAATCACATGTTTATTGTCTTCATGTTTCATCAGTTAAATTTTTTTTTGTAGTTTTTTTCAGCTACTGCGATAGCCTTTGTTAGGGATTTCCTATAAAGTCATATTGCATATTTGCTTTCATGTGTGTGCTCACTAATGCTCACAACACCTTATTTTGGATAAAAACAAGAAAATAATACTTCTAAGTTTTTATCCAGTGTTTTTTCTTTTTCAAATCTCAGTAGATGCATATGATTTCCTGACAAAAATGAAAAAAAAAAAGTTAAAGATTTTTAATCATAAAATATACTGTACATTACAAACATAACATACATGCATACATCCGGGAGCCAAATACGAGTATGTATGCGACAACTGCGTATTACATGCACATCAAACACATGCATATCATATGCACGCCAAAGTGAATTTCAGCATATTAGTGGCACACCAAATAGAAACAGACAATCGTGCAACTGTTACGCATTTACATGAGACTGAGCTCTCGAATCTGTACATTATAATGAAAACAATACCTTAAAAAATAAAAGAAGCAGGTTTTTGTGATCACATCATTTTAAAAACAGCGATAACAATGTAGAGAATAGTGACTTGTGTCCAGAAGCAGGTAAATGATTATTTTCAGCGATTGAATCATGATCAGGATTTTTTTTCAGTCACTGTTTTATATTACTTTGGTTGTCTGACAACAGAAACACTAAAATATAACAATGGAAGCATTTTGTTGAGAACGTGGCTGCATCACAGTATGTGGGCACAGAGAGGCAAACTAATGTAATAATAAATATATGTAGATGTTGCATGTTCAGAAGAAGTGAGCTGTCCTGTCCTGCAAATAATGTAAACTGGCTCAGTGCAAAGAAAGAGAAGTAATGGGAACTTGGTATTTCTGTTCTATTTCTTTCATGTGTCTAATAGACATGAATTAGTTATTTGAAAAACATCTGACCTTTGAAAAATGTTGTTTTGAATTTGAAGTAATATAATGTCTTACTCAAATTTAATCAAAGTCCCAAACAACTAGAGCTATTATATTTGACTCGATGAGAACTTTTAAATGAAATATGACACATGACTGTCTGAGATGTATGATGTTTCTGACATAGAGTACATGGCACAATTTTTTTTTCGTAAAGTGATGTTTTCTGGACAAATTTAGGGAGGAGCTCGTGCAGATAATTAACACGGCTGGTTCACCATCAGCAATCATTCCCAATCAACCCAGGAAATCCCTATAAATATCACAACATTCCTACCTTCACTATCTCTTGTTTCATCAACACTTTGGCACATCCAACCACCGAGAACATGTCCGAGATCACCTTTTATCCAGAGGATAACGCTTTTGAAGCGGCACGAGATCCCGTAACAACCCTAGCCGCAACTCAAGCCACCACCGCCCCGCAGGATCCTACAACCGAGCCCGCGGCTGCACCACGGGGCCGCAGGCCTTCTCGCCACGCCATCACCGGCACCTTCCCCGGCGTCTTCCGACGCCTCAGCCTTCTCATCCGCTCCAGCAACAGCGAAATGGACCGTGGCAGGTCTGCGGGAAGCACTCGCCAGCCCCAGCGCAAACATCCCGCGCCGATCTACCAAAGCGAACGCCAGCCCGCCGCTCACGGCTTCGATCACAACCCAGCAGCTTCTTAAAGCCGCCGCGGTAGTGTCAGTTACCGCCGCGGTAGCGTGAGTTTACCGCCGCAGTCTGCAAAAGTCCCATTCACAGCCCATGCCTCAGCACACTCCCCTTTCCTTCCCATGGCCGGCAGCGCCGCCATCCAAAACCAACACGAACAAACATCCCTCCACTTATTGCGCAAGACCCAGCGCCCCCCCCCTTTTTCGTCCATTACAGGGATAAGCCTTTTTTTTTACAAAAATCGGAAATTACGCCAACGCATGGGTAAAGTCAGTTCCGCTACAGGTCTGCGCCTATTATATTAATATACTCTTGTCTCAAATAATGCTTCTTACCTTTTCTGTTTTGTCTGCTTTCCAAGTTGTTGTTATAATTTCAACAAAGAAACAACAATTTACTTGTTCGTAATTTATATGGGCACTCAGACCGCTACTTATCAATATAATAAGCTCAACATAGCGCCAGCTCCAGTTCTGTTTTCTATCTCCGGTATATTTAAGCGTAATTTCTCAATTTACTCAGTAATTTCCCTCGAATCACTACATGATGGTAAATTATGACAGCATTTGACAGCATTTATATCCAAATGCACATTTCCCCAAGAATAAATTAAATGATTCTGAGTCGGGATGATGCATAAACTCAATACAACAACGTAATCCAGATCTAAAAGGAATAAAGCCATTAATCAGAGTCATCTCTTGTTTAGTGAAGAGTCATAATGCACAGCCAGCACCAAATAGACAAATTGGCAAACTCAAAACCGTGCTGTATTATAAGTGCTAACAGACATAATTAAAGTATTTGTGATGACCAGAAGCTGACACAAAGTTTTTGAAGAAATGTTTGCTATTTTTTAGAGCAAACACCGGTATATATATCGTAGTATCATAGTATCTATTTTGTAAAAATAGACTTTGATTCCCGAACTTACGCTCGTTAAGTACGGCCGCTGCTGTCACCGGAAAACTCTTACCCTGCGAGCGCCAATCCGGAAGTCAGAAACACGGAAGCGTGAAAAAGGCTAATTACGTCTAGCGTGATTTCGAATCATTTTTACCGACTCGGATCTTTGTGGCTCGTTCAGCAAATGAACAAATCCTTTTTCGAGTCATTTCATTCGTTGATTTTACAAAAACTAAAGTCACTGTGCTTGGCTGGCCAAAGTCAACATTGCCTCTACCCTAAAGTCATGCCCATCCACCAAGATTTTCGTCACCTATTCAGTGTCTGCTGGCTGAATAATATTACTTCACTGCCTCACTTCGGCTGCAGAAGCAGCCCTTAATTTTCAACATGTTATCAGAGGCAATTTGCTGGATCCTTTCCAACAATCACGACATACAGTTTCCGGTTCATATCCTAAACGACTTTCTGATCATCTTGCCCCCCGACTCCTCCCCAGCCGCACATTTTTGACTACCCAAAAGCCTTTCAGCAGACCCAAAGAGAGAATCGATAGAACGATTCTGGGGACTTCCTCACTCTTAACTAATCCAACCGTTCCAAGCGCAAGCTTTAAGGCCATTTAAATTTCACAATGCACATCATCCCTCAAGGCCGCCCCCCTTCATCTTCCATCTACCCTTTCTCACATCCTCCGCCCACGCCCTAGAGAACCAAATATCTCTAACCGACCCATGCCGCAACTAACCCAGTCTGTGGATATCCTTCCTTAAACAATGGAACGGATAATCCTTATATAAAAACCTGATTTCTTCCCCAACTGTTATCCAACCGCTTACAGATGTCACCCCCTCCATCGGTTTCGGAGGTGTTTTCCAAGACCGCTGGTTCGCATCCACATAACCCCCCCCCCCCCCCCAGCTGCCAAAAAGGCCTCTCCCAGCAGCAAATCCAAACACTCGGTCGCTGGTCGTCAGAAGCTTTTAAGAGCTACATCCGATCAGACCGCTCCCACATCAAAGAAGCCCACCAAACACTGCTAAGCTAAAGCAATCATCCCAGTCCAGTCCATCCCCTACTCACCCCCACTATTTCGTACCCCGCAACACAAGCCGCTTCCGCAGAAGCCTCTAGCCCCCCCCCCTTCCCATCCCATCCCAGCTCCTAGCCCCCCTTTTCTCCCTTCTACTGCCGCAGCAGTATTCACTCCCGCTAGAGCCCATATTCACAACCCTTCCTTGCCGAAAGAGAACCAGCTTCCGCAGAAGCTCCTAAACCCCTTCTCTGCCGCAGCAGAGCCCGCTTCCGCAGAAGCATCTTCCCCGCACCGCAGTGCCAGCTCCCGCAGAAGCCGCCCCCTCCCCCCAGCCCCCTTTTCCCCCTTCTACTGCCGCAGCAGTGTTCACTCCCACTAGAGCCCATATTCACAACCCTTCCTTGCCGAAAGAGAACCAGCTTCCGCAGAAGCTCCTAAACCCCTTTCTCTGCCGCAGCAGAGCCCGCTTCCGCAGAAGCATCTTCCCCGCACCGCAGTAACAGCTTCCGCAGAAGCTCCTAACCCCCTTCTCTGCCGCAGCAGAGCCCGCTTCCGCAGAAGCATCTCCCCTGCACCGCAGTGCCATCTCCCGCAGGAGCCGCCCCTCCCCCAGCCCCCCCCCTTTTTTCTCCCTTCTACTGCCGCAGCAATGTTCACTCCCGCTAGAGCCCATATTCACAACCCTTCCTTGCCGAAAGAGAACCAGCTTCCGCAGAAGCTCCTAAACCCCTTTCTCTGCCGCAGCAGAGCCCGCTTCCGCAGAAGCATCTTCCCCGCACCGCAGTGCCAGCTCCCGCAGGAGCCGCCCCCTTCCCCCCCCAGCCCCCTTTTTTCCCTTCTACCGCCGCAGAAGCGTTCACTCCCGCTAGAGCCCATATTCACAACCCTTCCTTGCCGAAAGAGAACCAGCTTCCGCAGAAGCTCCTAAACCCCTTTTCTCTGCCGCAGCAGAGCCCGCTTCCGCAGAAGCATCTCCCCTGCACCGCAGTGCCAGCTCCCGCAGGAGCCCTAGCCCCCCCCCCTCCTCCATTCTCTGCCGCAGCAGAGCCTGCTTCCGCAGAAGCATTTTCCCCGCACCGCAGTAACAGCTTCCGCAGAAGCTCCTAACCCCCTTCTCTGCCGCAGCAGAGCCCGCTTCCGCAGAAGCATCTCCCCCGCACCGCAGTGCCAGCTCCCGCAGGAGCCCCCCCCCTTTCTCTGCCGCAGCAGAGCCCGCTTCCGCAGAAGCATCTCCCCTGCACCGCAGTGCAAGCTCCCGCAGGAGCCCTAGCCCCCTTCCCCCGCCCACCCATCCCCTTTTCCCCACTGCCGCAGCAGCATTCACTCCCGCCGGAGAACACACTTACAACCTTCTCTGCCGCAGCAGAGACCACTACCCTCCTCCATAGGAGTTTTTCCATTTTCCCCCAACAGCGCTGACGCAGCTCCTCCCGTACATCAATTTACGCTGCAACACTCACTACGAGCGTCCAGCATCCCTTAAGTCTTAAAGCTTTTTGGGGAGCTATTCGGCTGCTGTCCTGCAATTAATTACTTGCTCTTTGGGGAGCGCTTATAGGGTTCGGGCCAATGCTGAGCTCGGACCCCTCCCCCTGGGCGGGGGAGAGCCCTGGGCTCGGGAATGGCTACCGAGCTCGAGGCCCTCTCCCGGACAGCACGCCAAATACGCTCAACCTTTCACTCAGTTCATTATCAGTAAGAGGGAACTCGTTAAGTGATGTTTTCTGAACAAATTTAGGGAGGAGCTCGTGCAGATAATTAACACGGCTGGTTCACCATCAGCAATCATTCCCAATCAACCCAGGAAATCCCTATAAATATCACAACATTCCTACCTTCACTATCTCTTGTTTCATCAAAGGCCCTCCTCCTCCCCGTCTCCTCACCTTTTTTCCCAAAGGGGGAGCGCTTATAGGGTTCGGGCCAATGCTGAGCTCGGACCCCTCCCCCTGGGCGGGGGAGAGCCCTGGGCTCGGGAATGGCTACCGAGCTCGAGGCCCTCTCCCGGACAGCACGCCAAATACGCTCAACCTTTCACTCAGTTCATTATCAGTAAGAGGGAACTCGTTAATTATATTTAAAAAAAGTTCTATTTATCTGCAAAAACTCAACACTACTTAGGAGTTAATCAAAATGGCCAAATGAATTGTAAAGGTCAAACTCGAAGCTTTCAAATTATACCTATTTTGTGTTGATCAATGCAGTCATTTCAGAAAATATGATTATTATTTTTTCCTTCGCTAGAGGGCACACGCTGGCGATACACTCTGGTTTAGAGGAACTAGGCAGCACTGGTTAAGAGTTGATCAAATTGGTTGGATGCATTCAAAAGCTGAATTTCTAAGCTTTAAAGGGATAGCGCACCCAAAAATGAAAATTTGATGTCTATCTGCTTACCCCCAGGGTATCCAAGATGTAAGTGACTTTGTTTCTTCAGAAGAACACAAATGAAGATTTTTAACTCAAACCGGTGCAGTCTGTCAGCCAAATAATGGCAGTGGATGGGCAACAAACCTTCAAAAGTTTAAAGGAACCGTATGTAAGAAATTTATGTCAGTTAATCATAAAATGGCCCTGACATGTCACTAGACAATAAGAAATCATGTTCATTTCAAATACTTATATCACTGACAACAGTGGTCCGGCCAGGATATTGTCATTTAAAAGTGAAAGTTGCAGCCCTCAACTGATGTTATTGTTGTCATTTTGTGTTTTGGTCTGAGGCTCCACCCTCCAGCTATCTACCAATCACGAAGTCAGTAGAGTTTTGTGATCCGGGTTGCCAGCTCTGTTACAGCTGCAGCTATACGAACGTGTCGGATAAAACATGTATAACGTTATGAAACCTAAAGACCTCGTTATGAATCCGAAATACGTCGTGACAAAGTCAGAAATAAAACAAGGATTTATATAGGAGATGCCTTTGAAAGATGGAGACGGCTGAAAACGGAGAAGTATTTGAAGACAGACGCCATCGTTGCTGATTTTCTCCTGAACAGGTAAGATTCATCTATGTTTGGCTAACTTTGCTTCCATACACAGTGGATTTTCCACAGTCGGCCGTGCTAAATGTGTTCATAAAAAGCACCACTAGCAGGGTATGAAAACAATCTATGTTCCGACTGAAATGTGGTATTACAGTACATCTTTACGAAATATTTGGCTAATCGCCATCTGTAAATTTTTGCGATACCTAATTACTTCGCAAAACATCTCTTGTGAAGCATAAACATAATTAACAGAAGAAAAACAAATTACTGTGTAGGACTCGTCACTTGCCGTTGGAAGCTCCTTGTAGCAGCCTATTCCTACAGCTTAGCTGGCAACCTCGAGTCAGGGGGGGAGCGGGAGGGGATACACCGTTCTACAGTATTTTGAAAGTGATTGCAGTACCAGTTTTGGCCACAATCCTACATACGGTTCCTTTAAAAAAAACAAAAAAAACATGCACAGACAAATCCAAATTACACCCTGCGGCTCGTGACCATACACTGAAACTATCACGAAACGATAGTCTTTCAAGAGAAACTGAACAGTATTTATGTATTTTTTGACCTTTGATATACAGCCATGTCCAACTGTCCTGAACATGAGCTCATCATTCCACATGTTACATGTGTTCGTGTCTGTCGGAGTATACGCAAATGCTGGAAGCGATTTGTCGCATGTTCACACAGTGCACAGAGATTGTGGGTATAGCAGTTATTCAAAATGGTAATTCTTTGCACTTATCCTGATTGTTCAAACCGATTTAATGCTCAAAGATTACGTTTGCTTGTGCGAGCTCATCCGGGACTGTTGATTTTTCACCAATTTCCCTTTCCGGCATTTGCGTATACTACGCCAGAGCACATACACGTGTAACGAGCCGGATGATGAGCTCAGCACAGCTGGACGTCGCTGCGTATCAAATTGGGGTGTGAACCGACACTGGTCTTACGGTTCGGTTCAATTACAATTATCATGTCATCGATTCGGTTCAATACAATATCATGATGCATCACGATGCATTGACGAGGCACTGCATACTTTTTTTAATTTTACTTCAAATATATACCATTTTGATAATGAATACAAACAGTCAGATATATGAACTGAAACTTTAATTTTACCTTCTCAAAGAAAAGCCGGGGTTTTCCACCACAGAAAAGTGCCGCAAGTCTTTTGCTATAAAAGCTGCCACGGCTATAGTAATTTTAAACGCAAAAACTAAACCGAATGCGATTTCAAGCGAGAGGTACAGCTCAGATCTGATTTAATTGAAGCGAGGGAACGAATAGAGACCTGCACGAGCCCAGCCCGAGACGCTCAGACCCGAGCCCTGTCCTTGTACGACACTTTATCAGAACAGAGTTTGTGTTGCAGCCATTAAAATAGTCCAGTTTTGGATTATAATGGCAAAGTGGCTAGATTTCGTTTTGTTTCTTTATTAAGTTAATTTAGAAATATGTTTGGAACATTTTATGTTTGTTAAATTCAAGCTTTTGTTTTTTAAAGTAATAACCTAACGGCCAAGGGGCCAGCGGCAATGAGTTGAGCATGTTTGATAAATTTAGCTTTCTCAAATCAACATGACTTGCATAAAAAAAATCTATAGACATAAAACGCATGCATTTCACAATATTAATTTAAACATTTAACCTTGAGACATGTGCGCTGTTAGATGCATATCCAATCGTTTGTGCGGAGAGTGAAAAAAAGCACTTTGCAGCTGAAATGGAAGCGCCAGCACGATCACTGCATTTTTCTTAATAACAGTGGAAACCTAAAACACGCCATTTTTGATTTTAATGGTAGGAGTAAAACATCATTCGGAACTGCAAACGGTCTATTATTATTATTTGTGTGCACTCACAATACCAACAAAACATTATATTTTTTGTAAAATAGCTAAAGAAAACGGCGCTGAGCCAGATAGACGTCTTTTCAACCAAATAAAAATAATGTTTCAGTCTTTTAAATTAATTACTAACAAAAAAGACATTTGTTAAATACACACTGATGTTTGTTAGTTCGTTAAATGCACAGGTGTGTAAAGAAGAAAGTGGCAATAATCATTTCAGTTAAAATCTGAAGACTTATTTTATTCATATAGAATAACTGCCCTCATTAGCCCAACCCCCGTCCCGGATCGGTTATGGTCAATTACTGAACCGATACCGAATCTTCCTTGTCTGCATGTTTTTTATTTTTACTTTTAAAGGTTTGGTGCCCATCCACTGTCATTATTTGGCTGACAGACTGCACCGGTTTGAGTTAAAATCTTCATTTGTGTTCTCCTGAAGAAACAAAGTCACCTACATCTTGGATGGCCTGGGGGTAAGCAGATAAACATCACATTTTCATTTTCGGGTAAACTATCCCTTTAAAATGATACTCAATAATTAAAAAGAAAAAAAAAAAGTTATATAAAAGATTCCACTTACCAAGTGCTTCCAACAAAATTCATGTGTCTAGGTATTATTTACACACGAAAGCAGCAATGGATTGTTTGACAGGTCATTTCCCACGATCTATGCATGTTTTGTGAAGTTACAAATAAAAGCGCAAAGTGAAACTCCAATCCTTGTTGTGTCCAGTTGTGGCTCAAGCCCGTTGGGTTTCACGTGTTCTAGCACCATGAGCAATAACTCTGGATCTCATTGACGGATTATGGGAAGTCTAGGCTCATTTTATTCGGGAGAGTTTTCTGAAAATAATGTAGTGCCATTTTCAAGATTGAATACGTGTTTCTTGAAGTTAGGAATAAAAACCCAACATGAAGCATAGAGCTGTTTATCTTTGCTGCGCCTCAGTGCACCTGTCTAGTATAATGTGTTACAGCTCTATCAACAAAATCTTTGTACTTGATCAATTAGTGTAATTTTGGGCTCATTTTAATGGATAATTTTCTTAAAATAATGCTGTGCAGTTCTTTAAGATCTATGCATGTTTTCTGAAGTTACGAGACAAAAAAGCCACATGCCAGCTGCCTTTTTTAGCTAAGCTAAGTGCCGTTTGATGTGTTTTATAAATTCGTGAGGAATATCTTTAGATACAAATGACTGATTATAGTTATCAATGTATTATTTTCCTGGGGGTGACTTCTTGTACAAAAACTCCAAACAATTATACCCGTTGTATTCTACTTGATGAGACCTTTGGCATATGACACATGAAGATCTGAGCTATAGCATGTTTTTGACATATTACAGTACATGGCACAAAAAAATGGTGCTTAGTAATTTGATTATGAATATTTTCGCAGGGGAGGTGTCTAGACACCTCGGGTTTAACGGGTTAATCTTCTTAATGAATCATCTTAATGAAAACTCTGATAAATATTTCAACTACATACAATTCATGATAAATATTTTTAATTGAAAATCAGTCTTTGTACAACAAACATTAAGATAAACATTAAATACCTTTTGGTAGATGATGTTCTTTCCTCACTGAATTTCGGTGGTTTTTCTCTTGAGCAGTCACTCTTCACAGACACAGAGTTGGACACATGTGAACCTGATCTTACACTAATGACACAAAGAACAGAGAGAAACTATAGGAGATTCTTCAGTCTCATTTGACAAGATTTTGTTTGCTAAACGGGAGTTTGTTTAGTCCAGTTTAACAACTAATTCAGTAACTCATCAGGCCTGCTATAAAGGAATCATCTAACAGTCAAGTAAAGCGCTGCTTTCTCATCCTGCACTATTTCAACTGCACTAAAAAAACACAACTTACTAGTTCAACCATATTAAAACTGTTGAGGACACAAACTCGTCTGACCCCACTGACAGAAAAATACATACTAAAACAAAAATAACACCTTGTATCGATAGCAATAAATGTAATAAACAATGAACTCTGTACAGTGAAGGAGTCCCTTAGAAATACCCACAAATTTACACTGTAAGAGTTTGACGTATAATTTTATTAATGTACATTAAATCTAGCTTGCCCATTATTTACATTTAATACCCACTAAATATGCAATCCCAAACGTGTAACACAATCAGCTTTATATGATATATTATGGATGATCTGTTGATGTCATTTCTACAGTTTCTGAAAGTTAACAGAAGATAATTCTAGCAACATACAAACATGCTGTTCTTCTCTTTACACAAATGTGGTTGTTTGAAGACAGTATCTTGGGGAAACTAAATTTCATTCATGACAATTGACATGGAAACAGTGAGAAAAACACTCCATTATTGATGGTTTTCTTCTTCACAGAAAGTGTTTAAAATAATTATCTGAAAACAGACTCAGTCTTACCTCTGTTTGTGTGAGAGACTCATCTCAGATGGAGAGTCCTTTCCTCGCTCCTCTGACATCCTGCAGATAAACTGCTCACCACTGGGATCTTTGTGTCTCTGAAGACCATCAGATGCTCATCATGACCTGAACATGACAATGTGTCTCTGACATCAATATCAGGATAGTTCAGATCACTCACAACACATGCCGTTATTTACATGAACATTACTATGCAGCAACTTTCGAAATATTAAGAAGTTTAAAAGAACATTCATTTGTTGCTGAGGTTTATCGATCTCTCTATCCGGAACTGATATAAAGTTGGTTCGACGTTTGACGTTGGATGTCTGACAGATATTCAGCCATGAAAACAATCAATATATCCTTAGTGGATGAGTTTAACTATAAAAATGAGCTTATTTGTAAAATATGGAAACGTAGAACTTAAAGGAACACTCCACTTTTTTTGGAAATAGGCTCATTCTCCAACCCCCCCCCCCTGAGTTAATAAGTGCAAAGCTGCGAGTTTCTAGGCTGATAAGATTAGGAACTACACTTCCATTCCGGCGTAATAGTCAAGGAAGTTTGCTGCCGTAATATGGCCGAAGCAGACGGAGTATTATCAGAAATTAGTTCCCAGCTAGTTTAGCATTTGCACATGTGCTGCGTGGTATTACTGCTCCTGCTTCGGCCTTATTACGGCAGCAAACTTCCTTGACTATTACGCCGGAATGGAAGTGTAGTTCCTAATCTTATCAGTCTAGAAACTCGCAGCTTTGCATTTCCACCGGTCTTAGTACACGATATAACTACAGAAGAGTCAAGTTTTAAATAGGACAAATATCGAAACTCGTTGGTCATTTTTGAATGTGATGCTATTGGTATAATAGGATTCAATGATCTATGCTAAGCTATGCTAAAAGTGATGCCGCCAGAACAGGAGAACGACTGAATGGATTTCAAAACGGTAAAACTCAACTTATTAACTCGGGGGGAGTTGGAGAATGAGCATATTTCCAAAGAAAGTGGAGTGTTCCTTTAACACAGCTGATGGTTTATTTGTTTAAATCCGCATCAATATGTTGTAACACATAAAGACTCTAGCAGCGCTGAGCTCGTGTCTAGGTCAGCTAGGGACCGTCTACAAAGTACATGTGAAAGGATAAAACCATTAATGGTTACCCATGGGAATAATTTTTTCTTGTTGTTGTTGTTTGTTTTTGTTTTGTTTTTTGTAGTCAACTAAACAAGAGCAATTTGTGCACCAATGTCTTTGAAAGATATAAAGACAAACACTTATAACGCTCACTTGCATTTCAATAAGAAATATTGTAAACAAGATATGTGATTGCGATTACTATTAATAAATAAATAAAATGAATAAAACGAAAACAATATTAATTGTCATTGCAGCAGGATTATTCCAGCTCTTTGTGAGAACATTTTAATGTTCATTGTATTCACAGAACCATGACACCAAAAAGTTGCTATTGAAATAAACCAATAAATATATTCATTTAATATAAACACACTTCTGTATCACCTTCATGGTGTGCGTCTTATTTGTTTTTATAAGAACATTGTTTTAGGTTTCAGAACTATAACATAACATAGAAATTCAACAATTCAGTCAAAGCTGGAAAAAGTGTTATTTTGCCATTGTATTGACTTGAATTTGAAAATCAATCTAAAATAATAAACAAATAAACAGAAATATTTATGACACAGTTTTATATCACAACATTAAAGGGTGTGTCTTGTTACAGATTATCAAACATTTTGGTGGTGGTTTTAGCCCCACAAAACTAGAACAGAGCAGCCCAGCTAGGAATGTTATTGTTGTAATAATACTCAGAGAACATTATGCGATATGTTCTGTTTTATTTTAGTTCCCAGAATATTCTCATAAAAGGTAGAATAACATTCTCTACAAATATTCTGCAAATGTTTATTAATAACAACATTATCCTCTAACATTTTAATAGATTTCAGTGGGAACCTTCACATTGGATATTGGATGCAGACTCAAATGTTGCTCAGAAGTCAAATGTTTGGTCAAAAGTAAAAACCCAAAATTTGTCTACAAAAGGTCTTATTGAGATGAACAGAGGTTAGATGTTGATGTCTGTTTGAAAGTAATAATTTGGTTTGATGTTACCATAATGGTTTGCTTTAGTTGAACAAAATTGACTCCTGACTTTTTTATGTTTCTGTAGCTGCTGTAGTTCTGTGTGTTATGGCTAAAGCAGGATGAAAAAATATGGTCCTATGATAGTGATCTGATTTTTAGCTAGTCTGACACACTTGCACATTGTTGTAACTTGATAGTTTTGAAGAGAGAAATTCAGCAGAATTGTAATTAAAAATGTTCAGTGATTTCAAAATAAATGTATTTGTCACAAACATCAAGAATCAGTGAATGAAGCTCAACAATGGTGACCTGCTTCATGCTGCAATGTATTCTGGCTGCATCATACAAAACTCATCGAGGGCTCCCAGAATGCATTGTGGCATGTAGCATGTCACCATTGCTGAGCTTCATTCACTGATTCTTGATGTTTGTGTGTGTCGAAGCGTTCAGGAGCTCAAAGTGATTCTCAAATGAAGTATATTATTGTGTTGTAAAAATACAGTTTTTCTGATGAATGTTATTTATACATAATATCATTTTAATAGCAGAAATTAAACTCTAGATGTGATCAGATCAGTATGTGATGCTATTGTTAACATCAGCAAGTAGTCAGCATCATCTGATCACAGTTTCTCTGGATGTTTTTGCCATAACAAACACAGTTACAGCCACCAAGAAAGAAAAATAAAAGAGTCAAATTGCTCAACTAAAGCAAACACTTTTCACCCTAATGGTGACATCAAACCAAACCATTACTTTCAATCAACATCTAAACCTCTGTTCATTTCGATAAACTTGTGTAAATGTATGACAGAAATAAAGCCGTTCTGGTTTCTAATAAGTGAAGCTGGTGATGCTGTTTTTGGAGTTATTTAATGACGCTGGAGCTTGACATCAAACAAAGATTGGGTTTTCACTTTCAACCAAAAGTTGACATCTGAGCAATGGAAGTCCAGATCTAGTGTGATGGGAATCTTTATTAGACTGTTAGAGGATAATGTTCTCACAATGTTACCAATAAACATTTGTAGAATGCTTTTAGGGAATGTGATCCTACCATTTAGCAGAATATTATGGGAACTAAAATAAAACTTGAAAACATTTCCAGAATATGAAACACTTCTAGCTGGGACATACTATTGAAAATCAAGCAATACATAATTTTGTTTAAAATAAATACAGTCTTTTATCCCCGCTTCAAAGGCTTTGTCTTGTTACAGATTTTATAAAGAACATTTTGCAGTAGTTTTCATTGTCAAAAGTGATGCAGAAGTAACTATTGGCATTCAAAAAAAAGCTTGCAGAGCCTTCCAAAGAGTGTCCTGTGTTACTGCCTCCGAGAGGAACATACTGCTGTTTTGACTGAGTTTGACATTCAAGCTATTTTATAAATTAATTTAATTGCATGCAGTTTTCCATCACAACTTCAAAAGCTGTGTCTTGTTACTGGTTTCTAGAAGAATATTTTAATGTTGGTTTTAGTCACAGAATTATAAGTGAACACATGCAGATGAAACTCAATTTCCAATTCAATACATCAATTAGAAAAAATAAATAAATTGAGCACAAAAGGGTTTAATGGGTCTGTTTTGTTTCTTTAAAAAAAAAACAAAAAAAAACGTTTTTTCTATTTGAAAAAAAATCTACATATAGTATAGTATTTTATTGATACATAACACATAAATTATCATATGAGTATGGAACAATACGAATTACAATGTAGCTCAAGATATAAATAAACATACATTCATAAATATTTCATTATGCATTACCTCCTCCTAAATAGTCTAGCACTCTTAAGAGAGGCAGTATATTATTCTAGGGTTTTTTTGTTGTTGTTGTTTGAAAGTTACTTTACTTTTGAGTAAAATATTGAGGATGGTCCCATATGTTATTTCAGTGATGTGTAATATAGAAAATTTATTCAAACAGGAAATGATACTGCTCAATGAACATTGATATTAAGAAATTAATAATAATAATAATAATAATAATAATAATAAACCATTACGGAAGGTATTTAAACAGCAAAAATCATGTTCAATAATTACAATTATTGGATGAGTACAACTGACAAACGTGATAAATTAGAATTACTGATTTTTTTAAATTAATGAATTAATGTATTTATTTATCTATTTAAATTGTTTATTTTGGAGGGTAACATTATAATTTTTTTTCTAAGTAACAGTTGGTAAACAATACAATTTACATAACCCTTGCAGAATCTGCTAAATGTTTTTTGTTTTTTTACCAAAATAAGAGGGATCACACAAAATGCATTTTATTTTTTACAACTGTTCTTAATTCCTAAAGTAAGACATTTTGCATCAAAGATGTTTACATATAGTCCACAACACAAAGTAATAGCTGAATTATGTCAGAAGCTTCAGAAAAAAAAACTATATGTTTCCCAGAAGACAAAATTACTACAATTTACCCAAAGAGTTTGTGAGACCTGGAAATGTTTATAGAATGTAGATGTTTATATGTTTAAGAATAGTGGACAGTTTAACTACTCAAGACAAATAAATGGGAAAAAAGGGTTTTTACAGGAGTGTTTAACATTTAATACAATAGCATGTGTCCTGAATGACGTATGACAGTAAAACCTGAATTTAAATCTTAATTTGGGAATCAAAAACAAGACACACTTTTTGAAGTTGAAATCGAATACTGTATTGATTTGAAATAAATTTATAAGTTTGAATGTCAAACTATTTGTTTTAAACTAATTCATGCATTGGTTTAAATTTCAATAGTATGTGTTCGTTTATAGTTCTGTGACTAAAACCACCATCAACATGTTTTTTCTAGAAACCACTAACAAACACCCTTTGAAGTTAGGATAGAAGACTGTATTGATTTTAAATTAATGTATAAGATTGATGTCAAACTCAGTCAAAACAGCAGTATGTTCCTCTTGGAGGCAGTAATACAGGACTTTCTTTGGAAGGTTTTACAAGCCATATTTTAATGTCAATAGTGTGACTTCTGCATCACTTTTGACAATGAAAACTACTGCAAAATGTTCTTTATGAAATCTGTAACAAGACAGCCTCTGAAGCGGAGACAGAAGCTTGTATTTACCTTTAACTAAATTATGTAGTGCTTTCATGTTCAATAGTATGTGTTCTATTATAGCTACATGATTAAAAAATGTTCTTCTAGGAATCAGTAATAAGACACATTCTTTGAAGTTCAGATGGAAGAACGTATGCACTTTACATTGATTGACCTACTCGTTGATATTTCAATATCATGTGGTGTGTTATAGTTTTGTGAATAAAACCAACATTTAATTGTTCATCTATGAACCAGTAACAAGACACAGCCTTTGAAATTGAGCTGGCAAAATTGTATGTTAAAAAAAAATTGATTCAAATTGAATTCAAGATGGCTGCAAATGTTGATCTTTGAACAAGTAACAAGACACACCACCTGGAGTTTACATATCAAACTGTGTGCATTCTAAAATTCATTTATTTAAACTCCTGAATGTCAAATTTGGTCAAAACAAGTTCAGTATCTTCCTCTAGCGGGTGGTAAACTGCACAATATTTGTCATGTTTTACAAGCTTTTCTCAATGGTTTCATTTCAATAACTTTTGTTGTGCTATAGATCTGTGAATAAAACATATATCTAAATGTTCTTTTATGAACCAGTAATAAGACACACCCCTTAAATTTGAGATTTATGTTTTATACATTTCACAAGTAAAGCATTTAGATGAAATAATTGTGCTTTTTGCTCTGCGTTTTGCACTTTGCAGACGGTCCCTGTCCTGCACTATTACATTATAAGCTCTATCAGTTACAAAACCTTAAGGCAGATTAAAACAAATAAAACATATTGTGTGTTCTCGTCTACATTTAGAAACAGTAATATCGTAGTATGTTTCTTGTCATTGTGCTCAATCGTTAAAGAACTATTGAAGATTTCCAAGGCTGAATCTCTGACAAATGTCAAACATCGAACCAACTTTATCTCGGTCTCTATCCGGAAGAACAGGTTTGATTTGTCCACAGAATACTTTCGGCCTCGCGTCTTAAAATAGAAAAAGGGGAAATAAAATAACCCTTTTAGAATTATTCTTAATACTACATTATTGCAAACTTGTAAAGAAGTTTGCAATAATGCAGTTTAAGAAGTTTTAACATGTATCGTCTTTAAACGATTTGTTTTAGTAATATCTTTCTGTCTCTCGGTCGTTTGTTATTTCGGCGACAGGTGTAAAATATAAATGAACAAAACACGCTTACATATAGCTATAAAATCCGTTCATCATTCTCCTAAATAACTGTAATCGTGAAAGTATTCAAACTTACTTGCAACAGTTCAGACGATCTTGTGCTGTAGGAACAGAATCCGGAAGTCTTTAAAACACTTTCGGTTTGTGATCGCTGTTAAACACCTATGCGATCAACACGATTGATGTTTGTCACATGATACACTCCATCAAAGTCCAGTTAACAACAGATCTAGTGCATTACTGCCACCAACTGGACAGGAATGTAATGCACAAACACACCTGCTTTCTCCTTCTTTCTTCTAACAGCTGATCACAAACTAAAATAGTGCTGTTTCTTCATATTCTCCCTCTCCTGCAGATAATGCAGAATATGCTCCATTCACCTCGCTCTTGTACATTTGTGAACTTTGTAGGTTTAGTTGAATAATGACAGACAAATCTGATAGCTAATAATTATTATATCACAGAGTTATATTTTTATTTGAGGACATTTAATTACATTCCTTTCAGTGCAGCAACAGCCTATGAATTCAGATTGAATGATTTAATTCAGTTAGCCTGTAGGTTATGATGAATAATTAAGATATATGAAATGTATGATTTAATGAATTAGTTTAGAACTCAATATAAATAGAACTTATTTTCTGAATTTATCATCTCTGTTCAGTTTTAAAAGTTGCTGTGATGTAGAGATATGTGCTTTTCACAATCTGTGATTTAAGGTTTAAGTAATTTTGCATTGCTTTTAGGAATACTTACATGTTTAAGTATAAAATCAACAGTCTTCACCAAAGGCAAGATCTTTAAGCAGTTGATCTCAAACATGGAGGAAAGTGTACTATAGGGTTGTGGAGTTACTGATGTTATGAGGTGTTTGTGCTCCTGTCGCTCTTATCTTCTTTTTATTATTATTACTGCAGACCTTATAATTACATACAAGCTCAGGGAAAGATGGCTGTGTCTTTAACAATGAACATGATTTCACAATGAGCTGCATGTTTAATTTGAATCAAGAAACTTTACAGAGATTGACATTTTTGAAGCTGGATTATTTTGTGGCCTATTTCATGCATTTATTTTCAAACACAAATGATTCAGATTGTAAAATTACAGTAAAACTTTCAGCTTCACTGCTCCAGAGCATTGTAGAAGTTCAGTTATTAGCCAAAATGATCAGATTGACTTTTGCAATAATCTTCATTTCCTGTGGAATGTTTGACTTTGGAATTTTCAATTCAGTTTTGTAATGTTGTGGATCAGTTCTGATATGGAGGACTTTAATGTCCCGTCGCTCCCACACACAACCAGATTCAGCTTCACACTCTCTGAAACTAAGAACAGATGTTCGTGTTAATTTACCGATATAAACACCAAATATGATCACACAATATCATCCATTGAGAAAACTGTGAAGCTTCAGCACAATCCAGGTGTCGTCCATCATTCATCTTCTCAATGTCCTCAAGCGTCTGCAGAAGATGATCAGGAGAGCTGCTCCTCTGAAGACTGAAGTGTCTGTTTGCACATTTCTGGATGATTTTCTGCAGGATGTGATTGGTTTGAGTGGGCTCTTGTGTGCTGAGCACCATGGTGTGTTGATAAACGCGCTCAGAGAAAGAGTGCAGCACCTTCTCCACACACTCTTGATCTTCTGCTGAACATGGCTCATGTTTGAGGAGCAGAAGGATCACATGAGGTCCTGGATCAGACAGATGGACACACTCTCTCACTGTCTGTGTGATCTGATGATCTGAGATGTTGGTCTGGAGCAGCTGAGGACTGTTGATGATGATCACGTGTCTGTCCTTCAGTCTTCCTGCCACTCTCTCTACAACATCTGGAGGAGCTTCAGTGTCAAACGCTGCTCGTCCTAATATGAAGTTCCCCACCAGACTGTTTTCTGACACGCTTGAACCCAGAAGAACAATCCTCACTGCAAACAGTCAAATCAGACATTCAGTGTCCTCAATCCTCACATCACACAATAAAACACAGCACATGTGATATGTAACATGTTATGACAACAAGATGTTTTTAATCCAACAACACAGATAAAAATAACCAGATTCCACCAGTAGGAGATACATTTAATCACTTGTGTTTTGATGGGGATCGACTGATTATATTTTCCACCTAACTTCATTTAGTTATGTAGAGACAGACTTACTCTGAGGAGGATATTCTTTGCTCCGTCTTCTCCTGCGAGGAGGATTGTGGACAATCACTGTATGAAACAAAAGTCTTAGATTATATTTGACCTTCATCATGTTCATCATATTTGTACAAATGATTAAACCAGCAAAACTTAGTCTTGAGATGAAAATAATTTAGATCATTTTCACTAAATATGCAAAAAAAAGTGGATTTGAAATTGCTTCAAGAAATTAAAATTCTGTTGACAGAATTGGATGAAAATCTTCTTCAAGAATCAAAGATGTGAGTGTGTTTTTTACCTGTGGTATCAGAGGTTGACATGTTGATATTATGATCTCTCCTCCATTTATTTATTTAGTCGTCTGAGGTCTGTCTGTTCATCGTCCTGTAAGAGATGTTAGTGATTTTCAAACAGTAACACAGTCTCTGTTCATTCATCCAGTCTATGTGAAGCTCCATCACTGTTCTGATGTTACTGTGTACCTACGGTGAAAAGATCTCTCCATTCTTTATAAGTGGGAAAACTTAAAAAATCGGCAGTGTGTCAAATACTTATTTGGCCCACTGTATAAAGGTTTACATCTGACCTAGTGTAGAACCGTATACTGTCCTCATTCTTTAAGTGGCAACTGCAGACTGTAGTTGTCATGATCTGGGCTGTGGGGTTCCCTCAGCCACCTGAGGTCGCTGTTTTCCCTTCCCTGCACTGCACTTCCCTAATTGTACACTCCTGTCTTGTCATTAGCACTGATTACACTCACACCTGCTCACTATTATCTGGTCTATAAGAACTCTCATTTCTCACTGCTCTTTCTGGCTGCATTGTCTTTGTGTGTGTGTGTGTTCTCTATGTTTTGATCCGGCTCTAGATTGTGCTTCAGTTCTGTTTATTTTTGATCTTTGATTATAGTCGTGTTGTGCCGTGTTGGCCTTTGGTTTTTGCTTTGTTTGTTTATTTGTTTAATTAAAACTCCTTACCTGCACCTGAACCCAGATCTACTCCTTTACTCAACGTGACAGTAGTATCAGAAGTGATGTCAAAATCCTTACATCTACTATGCTAAGTCCACTTATTGCAAGTTTCTTCATCCAGGGGAGAAGTGTAAAAAACCTTTGGGATGCATCACAAAACGGGACACTGCGATAGCAGGACAAACCATCCTCACGGATGTTTAAACTTTATGCAACTCTTGATTAAATAATTATATTACTGTGGTATACTTAATGTGTTATTTTATAGCATTTTTTCTTATAAATATCAGTTTATATTAATCGTTCATTGACAAAATATCATGGCATCAACTATGAGCTCGGTGTCCTTTCTAGGGTCAAAGTAGGCATCACTGTGTTACCGGTCAGGAGCTCTTTGAGGTGATTAAATGCTGACTCTTGTTCAGCATCCCATTCCCAGGGTGTGCCTTCTCAACAGTTCTGTTACGGTTGCGAAGTCAGGAATGAAGCGTAAGCAATAGTTGGCCATGCCAAGAAGACTATGCATTTCAGTTGGAGCACTGGTGTGTTAGACTGCAAGCACATTTTTGGAGTCAGCAGATACGCCACTCGCTGAGAAGACAGAAGAAATTTTAGACTCGTTGAACTCACATTTGCTGCGATGAGCGTGAGTCGCTGGAATAATGCAGTCATGATCATTGTCTGCGTGTGTCGATCCATACACTATAATGTCATCACTAAAAATTTTAACACCAGGATTGCCTTGTAACATTTGTCTGATGGCATTTTGAAATACTTAGGCAGCAGACGAAATTCCAAAGTTGAGGTGCTTGTATCTCCTCAAACCAAGGTGTGTTGAGAATGTGGTGATATACCTGCTGTCAGGATGCGGTTCGAGTTGGTGGTATCCTGCCTTAAGGTCCAGCTTAGAAAATACCATGGCACAATCCAAATCATGTATAATGTCTTCCATCGCTGGTGTGAGGTGGTGTTTACGCACAATGTTGGCTTGCTGCATGTAGACACAAATTCTCACTTTGTCTGGTTCTTTTGGTTTTGGAGGTGCGACTATGGGTGAAACCCATGATGTGGGTCCAGTTTCAGTTCCTATGGTATCACTGTTTTCCAGCGTTTTTAGCTCAGCTTCAACTTTTTCTTATGTGGAATGGCACTCTCCGATGAAGTGGGCATGGTTTGCTACAAGCATTACAAATTCTGCCTTTTGCTGAACAGACTGTTTTGTGAGAAAAATACCTCCACAATTTCTACATTTTGTATTTGGGCGAGATGATTTGTCATAAGTCTTTGTTTGATTCTTGAATTGTTTGTGGCTGATTGCATTGAGAGATTTGCATTGATATTTTTGAGTCATTTTAATACCTGATGCTTACAGCTCTGAAATCTCAAGGGTCCTGCCATGTTCTAAAAGGTCTTGTAAAGACAAGCCTGGCTCTCTCAAAGCAAGTCTGGATGATGTGCAGCTTTGAACAATTTGTGCTTTTATTTCTCTGCTGATATCAGTGAATTCACAGTTCTTAGCGAGCATCTTAAGTCTTAAGTGTGGAATGTGTCTAGATTTTCTTCTGGCTGTTGCGTTGCATTTCTGAATACATACACTTCATATTGCACCTTTTTCTTTATGGCAAAGTAGTTGGTGAGCTCAGTCTTTACATCTGCATATTTATCAGCTGCTTCGGCAAGCGTGTCATTTATGTCGAGTACCTTTTCTCCAGCCAGATGCAACAGCAGGGTCTTTAGTCTCGTATCGCCACTAATGTTTATTGCAATAACATAGTTGTCAATCTCTGCACCCATTTGGTGCAACAAGGTCCAACAGAGTGTGGTTCACTTTCTATATCAAACACTGGAAATGCGTGCGGGGCAGTCACCATATTATCTGCCCTCTACCTACTGTTTTGTGCTTGTCAGCGTCAAGTGTTGCTGCTCTTTTTCTGCATGTAGATTTCAATCCTTATCGCCAGTGTGATGTTCTGTTTTTATTTTTATTCATCCTATAAAGCTACTCCAAGATGGGTCATTCAATTTTTGTATTGAATTTCTGCAGCAAAATAAACAAAATACATGCATTTACTAAACCCAACAAAACAAATGTAGAGAGGCTTCAAAATAAACTGTACTGTAAAACACAACCCATGATCCATATACTGTCTACTGTATAAAGTCAGCCCGAACAACTTAAATAATGCAGTTTGTATTAGGGATGCAACAATACAGTTAGTCCACGGTTCAATACGTACCTCGGTTTTTAACCACGGTTTTCGGTTTGGTTCGGTTCTGAGATCTTGCCACTTCAGTGTGGGTTTTTTTGGAACAAATTAACAAAATACTCCTGTAAACCTCTGCACACTAGATAAAGTGTGGTTTAGTATGTGTCTGCTTAATTTTTCTTTTGAGGGAGGTATAATTTTTTTGATTTTTACGCATAATAGTCAAGTCAAGTCAAGTCACCTTTATTTATATAGCGCCTTTTACAATACAGATTGTGTCAAAGCAACTGCACAGTATTTAAACAGCACAATAGTGTGTAAGTAACGCATTATTGTAACAATCAATTTTCAGTTAAAGGCAGTTCATCAATGAATTCAGTGATATCATCGTCAGTTCAGTTCAAATAGTATACGATATCGCTGGAAAGTGTCCCCAACTAAGCAAGCCAGAGGCGACAGCGGCAAGGAACCAAAACTCCACAGGTGACAGAAATGGAGAAAAAAACCTTGGGAGAAACCAGGCTCAGTCGGGGGACCAGTTCTCCTCTGGCCAGACCAAACAACAGTTTGTACCAATGTCTGATTGTAGAGAACTCATCAGGATCCTGTGGTGTAGCGCCGATGGCCGTCAAGGTTGGCGAGGTCTTTATTGATGATCCGCCTTGGAGCTCATCTGGTTGACATCCACGGCTATTGAAGTCATCTCCAGGTGGTGATCCATGATCTAAGCTGGGTACGGACTGGATCCGGGGGACTGCAGTGACCATCTGATCCGGATACAGGCTGGGTCTGGAGGCTACGGTGACCTCGGAATAAGAATGAAACAGACTAATATTAGCGTAGATGCCATTCTTTTTACGATGCAACGAGTGCATCAGGTGTTATGGGAGGTGTTTTCGGTTCCGGTTGACCTAATTAATGCAGCCTAACAATCCTTTAACGGATTTGAATTATAGGAATGTGTTAATGATTTTATGTGTAAGCCAGGTTAAAGAGATGTGTCTTTAATCTAGATTTAAACTGACAGAGTGTGTCTGCCTCCCGAACAGTGTTAGGTAGATTGTTCCAGAGTTTAGGCGCTAGATAAGAAAATGATCTGCCGCCGGCAGTTGATTTTGATATTCTAGGTATTATCAGATTGCCAGAATTTTGAGAACGCAGCGGACGTGAAGGACTATAATACGATAGGAGCTCGTTCAAGTACTGAGGAGCTAAACCATTGAGGGCTTTATAAGTAATTAGCAAGATTTTAAAATCTATACGATGTTTAATAGGGAGCCAATGCAGTGCTGACAGAACCGGGCTAATATGGTCATACTTTCTGGTTCTAGTAAGAACTCTAGCTGCTGCATTTTGGACCAGCTGGAGTTTGTTTATTAAGCGTGCAGAACAACAACCCAATAAAGAATGGGTTTCATTCATACTGGATGCCAGAGGGCGCCCTTGTGCATAAAAAAAAAAGTCAAATGCATCAAAGAAGTAGCGCTAATAATGTTCCGTTCCAGCTTCTCTAATATGGATAAAAGCATCGCTATTGCTGTAACTTATTAAAAACAAGATATAACGGTAAACGTTTTGAATGATGAAATCTAAGGACAATAAACACTCGTCTGCACTAATATATGGTTTATCTGTGTTCTTCAAGCCATCTCAGGTATTTTCATAAGCCATTGCTAATTGACATACATTGAATATGAGTATAGAATTTATCGTCTGCCTCATTCTGTGATGAGAATCCACATCAGATCACAACATAAGGAAGTTATTTCAAACACTCGACTGATGTTGTGAATTAAAAACAAGTTATAATGTTTTTGTAACTTGTTTTATAACTTTTTTTGGACAACAGGTTTAGAAAGGCTTATCATTGCATGTCATTAGAATGGAAGATGCTCTGCGTGTTGCGTTATTTTTTTCAAATATAAGAGGGGAAGCGTTTTCTCATTTCAGCACATGAAATCCTGGGCAAACATACAGCAAATTCCAAGAGAAATAAAAGGAAGGAAGATATTTAGATGCAAAACCGAAAAACCGCAATTCACAAGCGCGTATTGAACCGTGCATGTCGTACCGAACGGTTCGATATTATATTGAGTATTGTGACATCCCTAGTTTGTATGATATTGTGCTAAATGTTCCTGTTGGATGAGAACACGTGTTAGTGTTTTGGAATAAAAATTAGATTTTTAAACATGTTTGCAGTGTTTTGGTAGATGTAGTGTACTGTGTTAGTGAATTAATTAAATTTGAAAATTAGTGTTGGAGTTTAGTTTGAAGTGTGTGATTTTAGCATGAAATTAACTGTTTTGACAATTTTGTGTTGTAGGTGTGTTAAGAGTTTAGAAAAATTGTAAGAAGTATGGAAAAAAATGTCATAGCAATCGTAAAAAAACGTAATCCAACATCACAGATTAAAATAACCAGAATCCACCAGCAGAAGATAACATTTTCCACACATAACTTCATTAAGTTACGTAGATAGACTAACCCTGAGGAGGTTCATGATTGCTCTGTCTTCTCCTGCGAGGAGGAATGTGGACGACAATCACTGTAAGAAAGAAAACGGTTAGATTATATCAGAAAACATTTGAACAAAATTATTAAAACAGCAAAACTGATCTAACTGAAAGTCTGAGATGCTTAGAAGTCACATCAGAATAAATATGTTTGGAGTTTGTTGAGGAGATAAAAATAATTTTGATCATTTTCACTAAATGTGCAAAAAGAAAATGGATTTCCATATGATGTATATTGCCTCTTAACATAAGTGCTTCAAGAAATGGTTCTGACATTTGACAATTTCATTTTTTTACAGAATTTAATGAAAATGTTCTTTTAGAATAATTCTAAACGATGTGACTGATTTTTACCTGTGTTATCGGAGGTTGACATTCTGGTTGATATTCTGTTCTCTCCTCCATAGAGAATTCTGGCTCTAGATGGCGCACTCCAATACGTCTAACTCAATCTGACCTAATGACATCATTAACACATGGCACAGCTGATTGGTTCACTCCTGTATCAGTAGCCAATGAGCTCACTGCTCAACATTCAAATATGGCTACTGTTTGCTGTAGCAGTTTGCAGCATGCTTCGAAGAGCCGAAATCAACATTGAAGATAGTGTATGGCAGAAACGAACCTTTTCAGCGCTTCGAATCAATTGAACCAATTGCTAAGCGAAATGGTTCACTGTTTGAAGTGCTCGAAACACCACACGCTAGTGACGCCTGCTGGTCAAAAGTGTGTAAATGCAACAAAACTCAGGCTAAAACTTGCATAAAACAGCTTTTGAAATCCATTGCAAATGTTTATTGAAAGTATAGTACATTAAATACAAAAACAATTATAAAGTTTCTGCATAATGTGGATTTTGGAATATTTTATATAAATATTTACACTGCCGCTGGGACTGATGAAGTGTAGAAAGTAACAGCAGTTGTCAAATGACTAAATTATGATATTTGCTCAGGTGGATGCTGGGGTCTTATCTATCAGATTGCAACGTACATCCATTTTGTTAATTAACATTACACATAGTGCGTGTCTAATTAGAGTTAAGCCAGACGGCGTGGCATCCAGGCACACGTAGTCATTATCCTTATATTCTGTGGCATGCATACATTGGCTTGTATTGTGTTCTGTGTCTACTGCTTTGTGGGGGGTTATCATATGTGTTATATGTGCAGCAGCAATATTTCTTACATGCTGACAACAGCATGTTGTGGATGTATTGGCAGCAGCAGCGTAGCAGATCTATTCCACAAAGACCAAATTAACATTGTCATGTACATTACCATGCCAATCCCTCAGAGAGTTGTCAAGACAGAAATCTATTTCTTTAGTCTTCAGCTGATCAACTTCTCTGACACGTGACGTCTGTTGATCTTCCTGTAAGAGATGTCAGTGATTTTCAAACAGTAACACAGTCTCTGATCATTGGTCCAGACTATGTGAAGCTCCGTCACTGCTCTGCAATTTTGTGCCTGTTGTTTGCCGTTCAGTTTTCTGTTTAACTACAGTGTTACATGAAATTGAAAGTGAAATCGCTCATACAGCTATTACATTCATAAATGAACTAAAGTCATTATTTAACATTGCGTGTCACAATTAGGTCTCAAATAACGAACATAAAGAGAGTATATCATACCTGCATTTTGAGATTACATCATGTAGATGTTTCTTTCCATGTTGCTAAAAGAAGTGCAGGAAGTAGTTTGCAGTTGGAGTAATCTGTCGGGTCTGACAACAAATGCAGGCAAAAGTTCATGCTTGAGACATAATGTCAATAAATGACAAAGATACCAGCAGCTAACTATAAAGGTACTCAATGACAAAAATAGATGGAGAAAAATCTGTCTATTCGAGACATAAAAGTCCTTATTTTAAGTTATTGATGCATCTGCTCTCTTTTTTATGTGCATTTGTCTTCAGGCAGAAGCTCATGGTGAAATACTCTTGTGTTCGGCATGTATAAAGGCTGTTGCAAAAAACTTGGTAAATAAATTAGATTAAAAAATATGTAAGCTCATTAAGCTTGTTCTTGATAAAGCTGTGTTTCTCTCCCTTTTCTTTATTCTTTTACAAAATTCCATTGACTGGTGCATTCCTGTTTTGAGTCATTGCATAATTTCACCACTAAATGTCAGTAAAGTCGCACTGAAGTCTCTACTGATGTAGATATTTATTGGAAGGATATATATCATTTAATATTTTGCATTGCATTTCTTTTACCTTGGGGAGCATAGGGAATCTTAGGCCGTTCTGAAATATTTAAAAGTAATTTTATGACTGGATGATAATTGGTCTTACATATCTGTGAGTACAGTTTTTATTCTCTATTTCAATATCACCAACATATAATAAGGGATAAAAATGGAACATCTCATTAACATTTTTATACCTCAGGCTACTGCATTAAGAACAGTAAAGAACTGCTTTGGACGACAGGTAAACTCGTGTTTTAAAGTGAAAGAATTGTAATCTAACATGTCACCATCTCACCCATTAGACCCATCACTGACCAAATATTTCTATTTACCCTGTCCTGTTGGTTTGTTATTCCTGATTCGAGTATTGTGGGGTGTGAAATTGTGTGTGTGCCAAATTCCAACATAAAAAAGACGTGTTGGTGAAAAGCTGATAGCTTGGAAGTCTGGGTAAATCAAAGTCACATTCGAGAAAAAAGCTAGTACCACCCAATTTACAAAACAAAGATGAATGCACTTACCGTGTTAACTGGCGACCGGTTTCAGGTCCTCCGCTTCGGATGTGATGAAACGACCGCAGCAGATTCGCCGATTCTGACGTGATATTAAGTTATAATATGTAAGATTAAAAGATTTAAAGCCCGAATTAGGACGGGACTAGATTTCTAAACTATACGTTTGAGTTCCGATTCTTATCACCTGATGTCTGCGATTTTCATCAATTCGGACGGGACTAACATCTCCGTGTTTATTACAGAGGTGGTGGGGGGGGGGGGGGGGGGTCTGTTTTGTACATCTGGGCGTTGCAGAGATCACGCGCTCATGGGTGCATTGCGTAGTCAGATTGATTACCATAGTTAGTATAACCACAGTTTTACTACAAATACCATGGTGAAGCTGTATGGCTAATATAGCACAACGGTTAATGTGTGGTTAACTATTTTATTTATTTTCATTTATTTGTAGTAAAACCATGTTTCATTTATAACATTCATGTGCATATGTAATTAAAACATTTATTGAGTGCAGAAACGACGCTGATATTACAGTGCTTTACATGATGGCTCTTGATTTTTATTATTGTTAGTTTTTGTTTCTATGCCAGGAGGCAAACATCAAAAATGCACACGGAATGTGTCTACGGTAATTCACGTTGGCCAAAACACACAAGTTATAAAAAAAAATATCGTCGGCAATTACAGACATTCGCATTAGGACTGGATTAGTTTTGCCAAAAAACATAGGTAATTTGCTCTGGAATTATTACAGAAGTTATGTGAGATAAACACAGCTAACACACGACGTAACAGTTACATAGTCTTGGTGATTTTTGTTCATTTCATGACCAATTGAACATATGCACGGATTACTTACTTGTTTAGACAAGCCAGCTAAATCATTTCCGGTCAACTGTACTGTGCCGTAATAGGAGTGTACTTTGCTCGTTTTCTCTACATAATCCATTCACAATCAAAAACAAGTTTTGTTCGTCTAAGAGGACCAAACATCCATGTATACCGTTTCAAGAATGACAAACATGAGTTTGAAAAATACGCCAGTAAATCGCTATTAAATCTGTGAGAGACTCATCTCAGATGGAGAGTCCTTTCCTCGCTCCTCTGACATCCTGCAGATAAACTGCTGAACACTGGGATCTTTGTGTCTCTGAAGACGATCAGATGCTCATCATGACCTGAACATGACAATGTGTCTCTGACATCAATATCAGGATAGTTCAGAGGAATAAATGATGAAAAATAACTAGTGCTGAATGTTTGAGTTATCAAACAAGCAATAAAAAAAGCAAGTATTTGGTGTCACAATCTCTTCAGATCACCCACAACAGATTTTATTTACGTGAACAATACTATGCAGCAACTTTCGGAATATTAAGAAGTTTAAAAGAACATTAATTTGTTGCTGGGGTTTATCGACCTCTCTATCCGGAAGGACAGATTTGATTTGTCCACAGAATACTTTCGGTTTCGCGTTTTAACGTGAAAAAGGGGGATACAATTATTCTTAATGCTACATTATTACAGACTTAAAAATGTTTTAACATGCGGTGTCTTTAAACGGTTTATTTTACTAAATAACTTAACAAATCACGCTTAAGTGAAGCTATGAAATTCGTTCAATGTCCTAAATAACTGTAATCGTTAAAGTATTCAAACTTAATGAGACTGTAACTCACTAACTTATGTGGGTTTGAAAAGGAGAAAACAGCACTTTACCTTTTATTTAGAGCTGAAATCAACATTTTTATCATTGTACAATCAAAAATGTAGTTATCATTTATTGTATTTTTTTGTATTTTCAAACTTATTTAATGTATTTTAAATCCTACATTTAAGGAAATATAAGACTGACTAATGAATGTATTAGTCTTTATAATTTATGGCTTTCTGTACTCTTATTCAACACGTATAACACTGTTTTTATGTAATTTAAGTTTAAATGACAAATACCACAGCTGTCTTATTTACTCTCAATGTAATTTATTCTCAGATATTTTGAGCTCATCTATCCATTCCTGTCTTTACCACTGTCCTCAAAATCCTGCATCAGAATCTGAATAACAAAAGGAAAGTGAATAAGGTGTAATGCAATCTTTATGTCTGTAGTGAAGTAGTAAGTATCATGTCATTAGGTAGTGTGACAGCTAGAGGGAGTTCTTAGATAATAGAAAGTTTACCACGGAGTGAAATTAAGTACATACTTTAGCATTGTTCTGTATACTTGGGTCCAAAATAAATTTGACTCCTCCTTAAAAAACCACATGATAATGGATACCCTTCTTTAAACTAAAAGTCATTACTTAATATCAATGAATTATTTTAAAGTTAATTTCTTCAACTTTATTAGGAATTACATATTTTATTAATATCTGACTAGAGTTGAGGAACAAAAAGAAAGTGATAATCATGTTCATACTTCATGGCAGCATTAGGATGAAATCAATATATCATCAATAAAAGTGACCACAAAGAGCACAAAACCAGTCTTAAGTAGCTCAGGTATATTTGAAGCAATCGCCAACAATACATTGTATGGGTCAAAATTATACATTTCTCTTTTATGCCAAAAATCATTAGGATATGAAGTAAAGATAAAGTAAAATGATTAGTTATATGCATTGCTGAGAACTTTAAATTTTAAAAGTGATTTCTCAATCAATTTGGAGAGATCAGACGTGTGATATGGTTAATTTCTTTTAATAATGTTGCATATTGTAATCCCTTTTGATTTGGAAAGATCTTTACTAAAATTTATAGAGAATTTACAGCTAGAATTTAAACAACTCTCAATTTACAGTTTGAAGATTATTAGTATGTTGTGAAAAAATAATTGTTCTTATACTCAAACAATATTTAGTATTTTGTAATAGAGAGGCATTTAATTTCCAATACTCTGGCTTCCTTAAAGGACTTTAATAAGACATTTCACAGTTATGACTTATTTAGTTTATTGAATATTATATTTTCCTAACAACAAAAACAAAATAATATATATTTTTTCTTTTGGAAGAGTAATATTCATTTGAATGAAATAAAACTGATGACATTTAAGATTAGACTGCAATTTAATGAAACACTTAGAAATGGTGACATTTCATTCCAAAATAAAGATATTTTATTTTAAATGACTTTGGTTTGATTTGTTATACAGTAATGACTAAGAACTTTCCAAAAATGTTCCACACAAATAAGAAATATTAACAAAGAGAGATCTGACTGATTGGTTCCTGCACTTTTCATCAATTAAATCAAATGTATCTAAAAACTAATATTTGGAGACCTTACTTCCTACAGTCTTACACCAAGTGCCTGATTTCTGAGCAGAGAAAGTATTTGACAGAGACATGAGTTCATGACAATACAATATTCTAGAGCTGAAATATGACACTTACATTTAAGGCATAGATCATTAATACTATAAAAACATTTTCAACAGCTGACCGTCACAAACCAATGTCTAAAAAAGTATTTATTTATTGTTTTTATTTGTGTGATATTTATTCCAAATAAAAAAGGAGAAAAGTTTTTTAAAAATCAAAAACACAAAATCAGATCATTTAAGAGTATGTTGTTAACATCAAAACTGAATTTAAGAAAACGTTTTTTTTTTTTTTTTTTTTTTTTTTTTAATAGTGTAGTCATCGGCCAATTAACAATTTTTTTAGTTAATTTCCAAAAACAGTGATGCCTCGAAAGAAATTCAAATTTCCATAACAAGAAAAAAACTGTGTGACGAGCAGATAAGCAGAGGCACAAACTCACTGTGTGTGAGAAAACTCCTGTTTTAATCAATTAATCTGTCAAAACTGCATCTGTACATCAGCAACAGACAGACACATAGCTAACTGAATATACAATTAAATAGAAGAACAATGTGTATTACATGTAAGAGAGATCATGTAAATGTTTTAATTTCATATTGTAGACTTGTTTTATATCTTTGACACATTTAAGTGCTGCACTTGACAATCACATTTAAACATTTGAATCATTATGGATGAGTTTAATACAAATATTATTAAACTGAAGAGCCAGACAGAGTCATCTGAGCGTCTTCCTCCTGTTTCAGCTTTCAATAAAACAAAAGCATCATTTGCTTGAATACTAAATCAACATGAATCATTCAGTATCACATGTTTCTAACACACATGCTGCATTATTTGATTGTAAAGTCTGAGTCTCTTCACCTGTATGGATCACATTCACACATTTATCACACATTTCTTTCTCCTCATAGACACAGTAGTGAAGCTCTTCTGTGGATCCTCACCTGATGTTCACTGCTCCTTTCATCAGGATCCAACAACTAGGATAGACAGCAGTTATCATCTTTTGCCGAATAACTTCTATGAGGGACTCTTGACAATGAATCTTCATCTACACTGTAAGAGAGAGTAAAAAACAGTGTTCAGTGGAACAATTTTCAAATCAGTTACTATATCAATTCCAGTTTTTTTTTAAGTTAAAGTTACATTCACATGATCTTTCATAGATATTTCTAAAACAATATTTGTTTTAAATACATTTGAACATGATTTCCATTCATATGTTTGTCTGTTTGTGTGACTCCTGTTGAGACACTATAAAGAGAAACACACACTAATGAGTGAACGCCAAATATAATAAACCACAAGAACAAATACTAATGTGATTTTGCCTCAAAACTAAAACCCTTTCAGTTCAATGTTCCACTAGTTAAAGCTGCTTTTCCTTTAGTTTCAACATTTGTATTGGTCTCAGTAAATAAGTGAAAGTAAAGTAAGTGTAAAGTAATGTGACGTGTTGCTTGTCAAAGTAAAAACACACAAGAGACAGAGACATTGATCATGTGATGCTGGACGGCTGTGAGCTGAAGCTGGAATCTGCACTGATTTTACCAGCGTTTTCCTCCAATCTGACCAAATCTATTTCAAACTGGAATGATTCACTATTACTGATGGCATTAATAAAGCAGCTGTTGTTGGATAAAGCTCTGACAGTCTGCTTTTGTTCTCTTTCCTCCTTTGTGTTCAACATTTTGATCAACTTTACATTTCATTCTGACACAAACCCTTTGAAATAAAGCTTGATGATCATTTGATCATCTCCTTTCACAAATATTTGAAAGTTAATATTTGTCCACATATCAGAGGTAATTGAAGATCTCTTTAATATCACAAAGCGAAGTTTACTCACAATAGTTTACAGTTTGAGTCTCGTAGCACATCAATGAGCCGCTGCTTTGAGTCTCCAATCTTATTGTTTCTCAGATGAAGCCCTTTTAGAAACTGAAGTGCTTTTGTGTTTGTCAAAGACTGAGTTAAAGAAGAAACATCTGTAATGCCACAGTTATGAAGACTAGAAAGAGACAAACAGAGGAAGAGAAGATCATCTTACAAACAAATCATTAAGGAGAAGAATTTGACACAAATATAATGTGAACCCATGAACCCATTCATCATGAGATATTGAGTAGAAAGTGTTTTGGTTTAAACTGTTGAAGTGATTTTCATCATTTTGATTCTTGTATGTGAATGTTACTGACCTCAATCTCTCCAGTTTACAGTGTGAATCCTTCAGTACGTCACATAAGTCATTCACTCCTGTGTTTGTGATTTGATTCCAGCTCAGGTCCAGGTCTCTCAGGTGTGATGGGTTTGATTTCAGAGCTGAAGTCAGGATGAGACACTGTTTCTCTGTAATACTGCAATCACACAGACTGAAGACAGAAAGAGAAAGAACAATGACTCAGATCTATGATGATCATCAGCAAATGCATATATTCCCTAACACACCAGCAAAATCATGGAAACTCCTAATATATGAATGAACAAACCAAGACAGGAGTATTTGAGGATACTAGTTATTATCCAAGTCTGGACCCATCCTCAGTCAACAAATAATGAATCAATACATTAAATCAATATAGAAACAACTGTAAACTAAACTAAATTAAATGGTCTATTTTCACATTTTTAATTAATGAAAATCATTAAATCAATCAAATCAAATATTTTTTTAAAGAAATTTAAGAGTGTAGTTTACAATTTCTAACTATACAAATATATACTAGTCCAGTATAAATCTAACTCTCAGAATCATCTCCTGACATTTATTTTTTTTTTACTTTTGATTTGTTTCACAGCAAAGATGTCAAGAGTCCAGTGGTCCTAAACTAAACACTGAACTTTAATCTGACAGTAACTGCTGTACAGTATAATGATACTAACTCTAGTTTCTCCAGCTTGAATTGTGGGTTCATCAGTAGATCACTGAGGTTTTTCACTCCAGAGTCTCCTAGTTTATTCCTGCTCAGGTCCAGTTCTCTCAGGTGTGATGGGTTTGATTTCAGAGCTGAAGTCACAGCAGAACAACCTTCATCTGTCATTTCACAGTTTCTTAACCTACATTGACAGAAAGAGGGAGAGCAGAAAATAAAATAAGTCACATAATTTATCATAAGCAAATAAAACAGAGGGAAAAAGATCAACTTGTTTGTTGCAGCAGATTAGAGATTTCAGTTATTTTTCCCGAACCAATCAAACCAAAGCATGTAAACTGATCATTAACTGACAAACAACAAGACTGTGGTCAGCGCCGATAGCACACCGACATACAGCGCTGAATAACATCAGAAATACACAACTAGACAAAGTTTGTCAAGACAGTCTTTAAGTTGTTTTGAGAAAACCAGACCAGAAAGTTTGAAAGGTTTTAAAAGTTTACGAAGTTTAAAAGTATAAAAAGTTTTAAAAGTTAAAAAGGAAGTTGCTAGTTTGATTTTAGTTATTTTAGCATGATTAGCAAGTAACTAGCATGTTTCTAGCATGTCACTAGCATGTTGTTACAATTATTAGC
This sequence comes from Garra rufa, assembly GCF_049309525.1. Taxonomy (NCBI): domain Eukaryota; kingdom Metazoa; phylum Chordata; class Actinopteri; order Cypriniformes; family Cyprinidae; genus Garra; species Garra rufa. Next base: position 10,220,203 of record NC_133367.1, on the reverse strand, counting down.
ATGTTACTAACATTTTGTGATTAGCAATGATTCTAGCATGACTAGCATGTTATTAAAATGATTCACAAGTTGCTAACATGTTGCTACTATGATTAGCAATTAGTTATTAGCATGTTCTAGTATGACTAGCATGTCACTAGCATGTTGCTAGCATGATTAGCAAGTTAATAGCATGAGTCTGAATGAGTTTCCATAGAGTCTACATATAAGGGCAGTTTGATTGAGTCTCAAAGGATTCTGGGAGTTTTGACAGCTGTAGTTTGAAAAGACCATTTCAAGGACGCAAACAATAACAAGCGCGTTGGAGCACTACTGCACTTGTCTGGTCCTGAACCATTTCCGGTAGCGCCATTTCTCTGATCTGTCAATACAAGCTCATACTTTTTAAATCTATCGAAAACGCTACTAATCGATGCTCTGTGTGTGTTCATGGGAGATTAAACTAAAAGCATATCACAGTCTGGATGCGAACGGAAATGTGACGAACATTTATTCTTACAATGGATGCCAGTCTGAAGCAGGACAGTGCAACTTACTTCACGTTTTGTCCCTAATATATCTGAAGAGGTTATTCGTGATTAATTAATTTGCATTGCTTGGTCAGTCTGTATATCTATGCAAATATTCATATTTATTAGTACATTACTTTTCACAATACATATCTTTTCAGTGCAATGCTACATGTATGCTATTAAACTAAGCGCTCCATGCTGTTATTACTTATGTCATTGATTTCAAATGTGTTTAGTTTGGTCGTGTTTGTTGCTGTGGAACAGTGCAGAAGAGGGTATGAATGCTCTGAGTCGTCATGTGATCACAAATAAACAAGATCAATGCAATTCAGTGCTGGCTACGGTGTTTTGAATAAACCTGTATAACTGCAGATTAATAAATGCACACACAAACACACTACATACAGTATTTATGTATCTATGTATGTTTTTATGCACGTATTTACTGTACACACAGACAAACACACATATATACATATTATATATGATGCTAATTCAGCTTTGCATCACACAATTTTTTTTTTTTTTTTTTTATAAAAAATAGTTTTTATATGTATTTTTGCTCAAATAAATACAGGCTTGATGAGACTTCTTTCAAAAACATTAAAAAAAAAAAAAAAAAAATTTGACCAGTACTGTATATAAACAAAAACATTCTCCCACTTTCAACTGATTTTATTTCCAACACATGTATTGATATGTAAATATTTGTATGAACATAAAATGCTTCAACAAATGAAACAACTACAACATCTGAACTGAAATGGAGTAATGAGTCTCTGGACAAAGAAGGAACAAATATCCAAAGCAGCAGTCAGTATCTGGCCATCAGTAGCTTTAAGTACTACACTGAAGATCATCCTCAAGTCTGGGTTGATATGGTCATGTCTGGTGTGGCACTGCAGGATGATCAGCTGTCCTTGGGTGTCTTACATTACAGATGAGGGCTCTCCTAAAGACAAAAGTAGAAAAACAATTACTATAATGCACAATACTTAAAACACAATGCTATTATAGCTTAATACATCAGTGTATGTTGGAATTAACATTACCAAAGCTTATGAGATGGAAACAATGTTTACTATTAATGTTACCTTTTGTAAACTACTGCAGCTAACTGTTACACAATACAACGTTATATGAGTTTACTTTCATGTTACTCACTGCATTTGTCAACTTACAAGATAACTAGACGAATAATATGAACTTAGTTATAGCCCACATGACACTTAGCAATAAAACAGAAATAAAAACATGCCTTTTTTACTACACACGAATCAAAATGTAAGGTGCAAATGTAAGCAATGACAAAATGCTACTTTAAATTATGCAGCATCATACTTGAAGAGTTAACGTAAAGAAATACAAATAATCAAATTAATTAAAAATTACATTTACTTGCCTGAATCGAAATGTGCGCAGATTATCCTAGAGTTGTTAATCCAGCCTTCTCCTTCACTGCTGTAACTCGGGGACGTTTCTCGGAAAAATACCGTTAAACACGTCTCAGAATCGTAGTTCAGTCCCAGAGGGAGCACCCAACCACCGAACGACAAGGGTCTGATTTTAATTTAGACATTTATGCAGGAGGATTGTATAAAAATGATCACAATCCCACTGTGCATCAAGTGCCTCCCACCATTGTTTTGAATGCACTCGATCACTAAAACATCCTAGAACCAAAGACGGCACTTCCTTAAGCCGCCAAATAGCTCTTGAAATGGTCGATAGTGTTGTGTCATTTGAATATTTCGTCAATGTAAGTCTATGAGATTTTCATTATTTATAGGAAAATCGTAATTCCGATCAGTTAGAAAAGATCCAGCAGCTGGAGTCAGATCAGTCTGAAGATCTGGCCTGAGTTTGGAGTTTGTAGAGTTAAAGCTCTAGGAGCAGCAGTCAGACAATTGAGTCTCAGAAGAAGAAGAAGAATACGTTTAAATAGCATTTCAGTAATTGGGCTTTCTCAAGCCAACTTAATGAATAAATGTGTGAAATATATTTAACAAAACAAAATGAAAAAACTGTCTGATAAGTTTTGGCTCATTTTTGTGACGCGCTCCACAAATAAGTTGATGGAAAGCGAGATGACAGAAAGCACATCCTGTTTGTTTTCTTTGTTTTACAAAAGCACAATGCTTTATTTTTGTTGTGTTTGGACACAGATAAAAGTAAACCCTTTATAGTTTCAAATGATGCCTTCCTCTTCTCTCTCTGACCATAAATGAGGTGTTTGAGTTGTTTCTGCTGTTATAAGGAAATCATTGAAGTGATGGCGCTGGTGCCTCATGCACACACAGCAGATCAGTTCTAGCATTTCTAACTCCACATTGCAGCTGTTCATCATCAAAATAAAATACAGTCAAACACATCAAATATTGACACTGCTTCATTTAAATAGTCCGTAGTACAATCTGTGCAGTTCAGTGTGAGCACCGCACCGCTGTGCTGTTATGACAAACACATTATTGCTCATGTGAAGAATGACCTTTACATCCATATTGAACATGAGTGAAGGACAAAGACTAGTTTACATCAGAAATAATAGTTTAGCACACAAATACATTGTGAAGATGAGAGTTTTTGGGTTTGTGTCAAATCAGAGAGGTAGACTACATGAGCCCAACAACAGTTTCTGTTTCACTTTCAATTCATTCATTTTGGCTCAACGCTTATAAACTACTTATATTTTTCCTTCTTGTTCTGTTCTGAATGGCGTTAAATTGAAAGGATTTATTGTGGAGTAAGGGGGACTAAAATAGACTATAGCTATGTTTATAGTGTTTATAATGTTTGCAAACACTTCACTTTATTCACCGCTATATAAATATTTCTAAATGCATTTATAAAATGTGACTTGTTTGTGACTTATCTGTTTTTATTCTCTCTGTCTTTCAAAAACTCAATTTTATATTTTAACTATGCTGCAGAAGTTAAAAAAATTACTTGTAAAAAAATTAAAATAATATATATATGTATATATAATGTGAAGTCAAGCTCATCATGAGATGTTGAGTATAAAGTGTTTTGGTTTAAACTGTTGAAGTGATTTTCATCATTTTGATTCTTGTATGTGAATGTTACTGACCTCAATCTCTCCAGTTTACAGTGTGAATCCTTCAGTACGTCACATAAGTCATTCACTCCTGTGTTTGTGATTTGATTCCCGCTCAGGTTCAGTTCTCTCAGGTGTGATGGGTTTGATTTCAGAGCTGAAGTCATTATGAGACACTGTTTCTCTGTAATACTGCATCCACACAGACTGAAGACAGAACGAGAAAGAAGAAAGATCATAAAAAACAATATTAATTTAACTTTTCCTTATTCCTCTCTGTTCTAGCTCATACTAAACTGAATAACGCCTCAAACTTTGTATTACTAGCACTTCCTCTGTTTATTTGCCTATTTATGATGATTTGTTTCTTGTATTCCTAAACTGTAAGTTGCTTTGAATTAAAGTGTCTGCTATACTTAATTTTATGATATTTCACAATTAAGTCAGGATGAGACACTGTTTCTCTGTAATACTGCATAAAGACAGACTGAAGACAGAAAGAGAAAGAACAATGACTCAGATCTATGATGATCATCAGCAAATGCTATACAGTCACTAATAAACCAGAAAGATCATGAAATCTTAATGATATGAAACAAACCACTGTGTTTTGCAAACTTTTTTTGACAAATAAATGCTGATATCTGTGTGCTGGTAACATGGAGAAAGACTACACATTGTTCATTTAAATATACTACAAACTACACAAAAGTTATAAAGGTATGCAAATGTTGAAAATCAGCAAAATTACCCATTAAGACGTGAGCTACATATCCAAGTTATGAAACTTCACTTGATAACATTAACTATATTAGTCAACATGAACTAATGATCAGGCACGCGCAGAGGGGGGGCGGAGGGTGCTCGAGCACCCGCCCCTTTTGCTCAGATGCCAAAAGTGCCCTTCTGTCAAAGGTCAGCTTTTTTAAAATTATTTATTTATTTTTTTTTATGTAATGCAGGGCTCGCAAAATCGCTTTTCAAGTCGGGCTACCAGAATGTTTGACCGGCTGCCCGACGGACCATCGCAAAGTAGAGGGCACCTGCAGGTCCTTAAAAACTCCTCAATTTAGTTGTATCAAATTTAAGGCCATAAAAAGTTTTAAATATGATAAATAGTATAAGAAAATACTTAATTATAATTTAAGAGGTCTTAGTTGGGGACGGAAAGACGAGAATCGCGATAGGGCTGGATTAATCTTCGAAAGGCAACGATTTCATTGAATAAATATGCATGCTGTAGATTTCAAAGTCAAAACGCAGCACTGATGTCTTTATATGAATGTATCTGAAGGGAACCGACTGTTCTCAGAAACATGTCATTGTCATTTTCATTTATTGCCTGATAAACAGCATTAATGCTGATTTGTATACAGCCTTTTCTAGGGAAACCGTAATATTTCAGCGCTCTTAAAGCGCCCCCTTGTGACAGAGAGTGACTTTTTCTTTTACACATTTTTCAGCTCTTTATGGTCAAATTATTGCAATAATCGACCTACGTTGTTATGCAGCAAACACAGTTGTGTCAAAGAAGTTAATGTGCCTTCTCAAAATCTAAAAAAATAAGACAGTAATATTTATGTTTTAAATAAATACAATAAATGATATACTCAATTTATCCCTTTTAATGATATAAAGGCTGAAATTCCATTGTATAAGATATTTTGTTTTGTTTTGTGTGAAGCTGTATCTGAATTATAAATCATGCCATTTTATGCCTTAATATTCTACCGTACATTGTCAAATCCTACTCATTCTGTTCGTTTTACTTCTGCGGCTCTTAAAAAGGGTCACAAATTGCCTTAAATCGATATTTAAAATATTTTAAATAGTGAAATAAAATTCCTTCCTTAATATGTTTGTTTTATTTCTATACTCTGCAGTAAAGCCTGTTGTCTACAATCTAACAATACAATACATCAGGGACCACATATAGTTTCAATAGTGACCCCTCAGAGTTTAATATAACAGCTGTTCTTTATTATTGTGTTTAACTGAGAGAAGAAATCTTTAGGTTTGACAATTTAATACACAACAATTTCTAATCAAAATAAATAGGTCCAAGGAAAATATTTTTTATCTTTTAAACATTAAAATGGTCTTTTATGTTCCGTTTCTTAACCAAAAAGCCAAAAATACACTGAATTTTTTTCTTTTATGGCAAAAATCATTAGGATATTAAGTAAAGGTCATGTTCCATGAAGATATTTTTTAAATTTCCTACCATAAATATACCATAAACTAGTAATATGCATTGCTGAGAACTTCATTTGGACAACTTTTAAGGCGATTTTCTCAATATTTAGATTGTTTTGCACCCTCAGCTTCCAGGTTTTCAAATAGTTGTATCACAGACAAACATTGTCCTATAACAAACCATACATCAATGAAAAGCTTATTTACTCAATTTTGAAAAAACTAAATACACTTATGACTGGTTTTGTGGTCATGGTCACATATCAGCAAGGAATGTGTCACAATATACAGTACACTATTGCTGCGCTGATGTTTTGAGCACAGCCCTATTTATGGAGCCCCTTTTATAGTGAAAAAAAAAATATTATTCTGTTGTTTGAGTCCTGAAACGCAATTAAAACTTCAAATAATGCATAATTTGTCTTATTAATGACATTGTTACTTGTTACATAAGTAACTGGATGCCTACAATGATGTGATGGACGCAAAGGGGCTCTTTAATGCCTTCTTTCAGATGCCCTTTTTATACTTTGAGCACCTGCCCCTTTAAAGGTCTCTGCACGGCCCTGCTAATGATGAACAACTAGCATTTAATAACGTTAACGTAAGTTTCAACATTTACTAATAGTTTAAAATTCAAAATTTGTCTGTTAATTAGTAAATACACTGTGACATAAACAATGATTTATTATATAAACTAACATGAACAGATTAATAAATGCTGTCAAAATATATTTAATAGCTAATGTTAACTAATGAAATTTATACTGTCTACTATTGTCATAAATCACTTTATTCTCACAGATCAATGTTCAAACATACTGTAGACTAAACAATTACAAGTCAACAACAAAGACAGTTTGCTTATAAAATATTATACTTTGCACATGTGTTTATTTAGTGAATAAACATATTTCCTTAAACTGCAGACATTCAAATAAGTTTTGAAAAGGCAGTTGATTTGCTTTAGTGCTGCACTGATCAGGACATTTGAGGCAGATACTGATCACTGATTCTTAAAATGCTCAATTTACAGTATATGCTGCACCAAAATTAGACATTTTATATTTTGTCGAACACAAACTCTAAATTAAAAGCAGTTATGAAAACAAAGTTGTCAAAACAAAACAAAAAAAACTACAACTTACTAAACACAGAGTGCTCCATTAAATAATAATAATAATAATAATAATAATAATAATAATAATAATAATAATAAAGATGTATATATAATATAAAAAATACACAATATCAATAATTTTATAAATCCAAACATTTTGTGAAAAAAAAAAACATTTTGTGGGGAACAAATAAAAGTGCAGCACAAAAACTGGTAAAATGTTACTCTAATGTTACTATAAAAGGCATTTATGAAAAACAATATATTTCTACATAAATATAAATACTATAAAATTGAAAATTCTTTTTATAATGAGGCAGCAACATATGATAGACAGAACAAAACAAATACAGTGCAGCACTAAACGTTTACAGTATTCGCATCTGATGTGCAAAATGATACGCTTGAAGCAACACAGAGTCACAGCAGGCAACTCTTCACATTAAAAAGTAACAGTTTATTAAGCCTTTTCTTTTAACAATTTCAGTTAATGTGCATCTTAAAAATGTATATGTATAGTCTTTGCTAGCTGTGTTTTGTTCTAACAGACATCTGGAAACATGATTTAGAAACAACAACAAAAACAGCCATATATATGTAAAATCATAGACATTTATCTACAAATAAAGTGTAATAATGGGAACACTGATTGATCTTGGAGAGAGTTTTATCAAGCTGACTGTTGTAACTGAACGCGATCAGAGTTTGAATTGAACAGAGAATGACTTACAGACGCAGCAGAGAAAAGAGTTTACATTAACTTTATTGTAAGGCCTTAAATATTCATCTGTGTCTCACATTAAGTTCTAATAGCTTCAGAAAACTTGGAACATTGTGTTTGTATGCTTTTGTGTGGCTTAACAGTAAGACAGAACAGTTCAAACAATACTGGATTTAGATCAGCCCTGTCTGACCATTACACCCGATCCAGCAACAAATAGTAGGATCTTCACATTAGTGGCTCTTTGTGATGCTGAGAAAAACTGCTCTGACTCAAACTAATGAGGAAATATGATCAACTACAATAACAGTACTATTAAAAGTAATGTAAGATTTGAAATAAAGCAGCAATACTCACATCAGTGTGTTGAGTTGACAGTGTTTATCCTCCAGTAGAGCAGAGATCTGATTCACTCGTGTGTCTCCTAGTTTACGTCGACTCAGATTCAGCTCTCTCAGGAGTAACGGGTTTTTACCCACAATTCCAGTCACATACTGACAGCCTTCATCTGCAGCAGGACCCAAAAACCTGCAGAAGAGAAGATGAAGCAAGCAATATTAATTTAGTTCCATTGTATTACAAATACATGCAATGCAATTTTTTTTTTTTTAACTCTAAAACAAGATCTAGTAACTGCAAAACTTTTCTTTAAACATTTAAATACACAAATACATAAATATTTGAAAATGAAATCTGTTCAGTTTACATATACAGAGTGTGCAATCACAGTTTTTCTCAATTGCTAAAACACTAAAACCCATTGGCTGAACAAAGTTCTCAGTTGCCTGACCTCATTTAGCTAATTGCACAGTCTGTTGTCAATACATTAAACCATTTCACATGTTAAAACACAATTTTCAGATCACACTTAGACTTTTCAGCAAAACTCTAAACACATTCTCATTCTGAAAACACATTATGCACTCTAATACACATATCATCCATACTGGTAAACACAAGTGGCAACAATCAAATACAAATAGAGAACTAATGTCATTGGTTAAACACAACCACTCAAAATTGATGTTAACTTTTTCAAATGATGTGACACAACCAATATAAGCCAGTTCAGGTTGTAACAGATTGTTGAAGATGGGAAGGAGAACGTCTGAGAATGGATAGAAGAAACAATGTGAGAGGACGAGTACTTATGCGAGGTGGGTGACGAGGAAGAGGAGGAGAAGGGCAAGAAAAAGGAGGAAGAGGGCAAGAAAGAGGAAGAGGAGATGGAAGAGGAAGAGGAGGAGGGCAAGAAAGATTGTATTTGTATAGGTGAGGAATCATGTCAGGGCTGGATACAGCACACAAGAGGCTTCTTCCCCCGTTCCTCAGGAAGGACAATATTGCTTGTGATGTTGGCATAGTGCTCTGGCCTGACTCAGCCAAAACACAAGAGGAAGCACATTGATCACATGTTTACTCCTTGGATTTTTGTCTCTTGTATACTGTAGTACAGTGCATTGTAGGCTGTATACTGCCCAATGAACAATTTGTATGGGCCTGAACTTTGAGATTAAAAATTTACTTCTCCCTGAGAACTATATATGTTTTGAATAATGTCTTTTCTGTTTTTTGTTTTATGGTTTACTGACTGCTTGATAGTGTATATCATTTTACTCACTTTGTTTATGATTTGAGAGCAGTGCTTGATTTTGAACACAGGTAAAACTGTTTTGAGGCAAAAAGTTCCATTTTGCAAGAGGAGTAAGAGGTTTTGTAAATGGTGCTTGAAGATGAGGTTTTGTGTTTAATGGTTTCAGAAAATGGAGCAAGGTTTCAGAAATTGTGTTTTAGCAATTGAGAAAAACTGTAAAGGCCTCAAGTTCTTTCAGAAGGAGTGAGAAACATCAGCTCAGAGAAAACTAGCTTGTGAATCTGAATGTTTTTGCACCAAGGGTCTGCGAGTAACACATTTTTAATTCTCTGTATGTATGAGCTGTAAATGTGGCAGAATTGACAATAAAGCAGACTTTGACTTTGATCATCAGTTCAACAAAACCCACAGCATCTGCTATGATCATTCAGATGAAACATTGTCCAGTATTGTATAGCTAAAAACATAAATAAATTACCCATTAATTTCTGTACCATTATTTGATCAGGTCTCACCTCAGTGTCTTGAGTTGACAGTTTGGATCCTGTAGTAAATGATTGAGCTCCTTCACTCCTGATTGTCCAGGATCATTTCCTGTGAGATCCAGCTCTATCAGGTGTGAAGGGTTTGATCTCAGAGCTGAAGACAGAACTTTATAACCTTCTTCAGTGATACTGCAGTTTGAAAGCCTAGAACCAGAATGAAAATGTCACATTCAGATGATTAATCAGTTATTCTAGAAATGACCTAAACTATGTGCAAATGTCTTATGCCACTAGTATTTTCACCAGATAAAAAATGGTTTAAAGACATATTTTGCTGTAGTGTGTCAGGAGGAAATATCAGTTTACATTACAGTTAACATTCATGTTGCCATTAATTTTAATAATAAACCAGTGAGATTTTTGTGTGCACAAGGCAGACAGTAGTAAAGTAAAAGTACTCTGCTATAGAAGTACTCTTCACGTTTCTGTACTTTATTAGAGTGTTTTTCTTTAGAAAACTTTATTCAAAATATTCCAAAGCATAATATTGTACTATTTGCTGCACTGTTTTTCATATTAAATATAGTTTAATTGTTAATTACATTAGAAATCTATTACTTTCCTACTTTTACTCAAGTAAAAGTAATTTAAATATTTACTTGAGTACAAGTTAGTACTACATTTTTAATGTTCTTAAGTATTAAGGGTAAAACTAACAACAACTTTTATTTACGAAATAGTTTTCCAAAGAAAAAGCTTACTACAGGTACTTTTTAAATTTACTTGAGTAAATCAAAAATACTTCACTACTGTCCGCCTCTGGCACAAGGAGTCTGACAACAGCCAGTGCTCCACACAGAGATCTGATCTCATCCTCATCAGTCCATCTGGAACAGAGGTTGCGTTAGACTTTTTCGTTGTCTGTCATTTTGACGGACAGGGCCATAAAAATTCCGTCATAAATCTATTATTACCCGTCATTTGAATTTTCATATTATAATAATATATTCAATTGCTTTTATTTTTTTTTCAAATTTTCATTTTTAATAATGAACCTACAATGCAAGCATACTGTATAGGTTTTTGCATTTATTTATGAAGAGAACAGGTGAACAAAAACTGCGTTAGTTTTCGTGTTCAATACCACTCTCAGCAGTGACAAAACAACAAAACATGCTAGGGCTGGGTAAAAAAATCAATTTCTCGATTTGAATAGATTCTTATTTTTATAGACTAATATTTCTTAAATCCCAATCGGTCTTTAGGTATATGCTGTTTCCCAGGTAGCCAGCGGAATCGGGCTGATTCTAGGAACATTCCCGGAATGTTCCCAGTAGGTTCCAAGAACGTTCCCCTAACCTAAAGGGAACACTCTAGTTACGTAAAGAAAATTTTCCTTGATAACCAATAGGGAACGTTCTATTTATGTTCCTAGAAGGTTCCATAAAAGTTCTCTGATGGTTCCCAGAACGTTCTCCTAACCTCTTCACTCCGGTACCGCTTCTGCACGTCGCGAAGTAAGCGGCATGGAAGGTGGACGGATGTGAATCTCAATAATCATTACTACACACCATGTCTTGTTTCAAACAATAGTTTAATCACTACAGATAATCAGAGCACATTTAACCATCATAAGGAGCATTAAATGAGACTGAATTATGATATACCGTGTTATATTTTGTTAATGTAAGACGTACAAGTACCAAACCATAAAACAACCCAGATTTTGTTTATTAAAGCACCAAATAACATGACTTCAACAAAATATTCAATTTTAAAAAGGTGTATATTATTTTTTATAGACATTAAAAACGTGAACACTAAAGCGCATTTGCCACCAACTGGACAGGGGTGGGAACTACAGTTACAAATTACAATAGATCACCCTCTGTGTGGTGTATTCCGTCAAAGTGACGGACAGCCTTCAGATTTTTCCGTCACTGATTAAAACATTCCGTCAATGACGTAAAATTTTCTGTTAACGTGACCTATGGTCTGAAATGACATGAAGAAACAGAACAAACTGAGACCGACTGACTAAAGGCCTTCACACTGAATTCAAACATTTGGCACAATGACCCTTTTGAATTGAAACAACAGATCCCTATGGAGCTATTAACACCAGACACAATCATTCACAAGGAACCTCTCAAATGTTATCACAAGAACATGATGATGGTTTAAATGAGTTTTTAAGCCAAAAAAGAACAACTTAAAAACATTTTCAAATTTAGCTTGATGCTAATTGTGCTTCTATTATATTTTAAGATGTATTATTAATCATTATAGATAGTTTGTGATTCTGGTGTGGAACCAAACTTTATTTATCTCAGTTTAATGCTGTATATTGAGCAGCAGATGATGTTAAATCCATATTTCGATAGACATATCTGAGGACAAATGCATTGCATTAGCAGAAAGTGATCAAATTGAAAGCACCACTCGTTAGAAAGTTGAAGTCAGTGACATATTAGAGTCAAACGTGTCTCATTTAAAAAAAAAAAGTTTTTATTTGGGAAATAAAGTGTTTAGGTTTAAACTGTTGAGGTGCTTTTCATCATTTTGATTCTTGTATGTGAATGTTACTGACCTCAATCTCTGCAGTTTACAGTGTGAATCCTTCAGTACGTCACATAAGTCATTCACTCCTGTGTTTGTTATTTGATTCCTGCTCAGGTTCAGTTCTCTCAGGTGTGATGGGTTTAATTTCAGAGCTGAAGTCATTATGAGACACTGTTTCTCTGTAATACTGCATTCACACAGACTGAAGACAGAATGAGAAAGAAGAAAGATCATAAAAAAAAACAATATTAATTTCACTTTTCCTTATTCCTCTCTGTTCTAGCTCATACTAAACTGAATAACGCCTCAAACTTTGTATTACTAGCACCTCCTCTGTTTATTTGCCTCTTTATGATGATTTGTTTCTTGTATTCCTAAATTGTAAGTTGCTTTGAATTAAAGTGTCAATACTTAATTTTATGATATTTCACAATTAAGTCAGGATGAGACACTGTTTCTCTGTAATACTGCATAAAGACAGACAGAAAGAGAAAGAACAATGACTCAGATCTTTGATGATCTTCAGCAAATGCTATACAGTCACTAATAAACAAGAAAAATCATGAAATATTAATGATATGAAACAAACCAATGTGTCTTGCAAACTTTTTTTGACAAATAAATGCTGATATCTGTGTGCAGGTAACATGGAGAAAGACTACACATTGTTCATTAAATATACTACAAACTACACAAAAGTTATAAAGGTATGCAGTTAATGTGCATCTTAAAAATGTATATTTATAGTCTTTGCTAGCTGTGTTTTGTTCTAACAGACATCTGGAAACATGATTTAGAAACAACAACAAAAACAGCCATATATATGTAAAATCATGGACATTTATCTACAAATAAAGTATAATAATGGGAACACTGATTGATCTTGGAGAGAGTTTTATCAAGCTGACTGTTGTAACTGAACGTGATCAGAGTTCGAATTGAACAGAGAATGACTTACAGACGCAGCAGAGAAAAGAGTTTACATTAACTTTATTGTAAGGCCTTAAATATTCATCTGTGTCTCACATTAAGCTCGAATAGCTTCAGAAAACTTGGAACATTGTGTTTGTATGCCTTTTGTGTGGCTTAACAGTAAGACAGAACAGTTCACACAATACAGGATTTAGATCAGCCCTGTCTGACCATTACACCCGATCCAGCAAGAAATAGCAGGATCTTCACATTAGCGGCTCTTTGTAATGCTGAGAAAAACTGCTCTGACTCAAACTAATGAGGAAATATTATCAACTACAATAGCAGTACTATTAAAAGTAATGTAAGATTTACTTTTAACGAACTAAAGCAGCAATACTCACATCAGTTTGTTGAGTTGACAGTGTTTATCCTCCAGTAGAGCAGAGATCTGATTCACTCGTGTGTCTCCTAGTTCTTGTTTCCTCATATCCAGCTCTCTCAGGAGTAACGGGTTTTTACCCACAATTCCAGTCACATACTGACAGCCTTCATTTGCAGCAGGACCCAAACCTGCGGATGAGAAGATGAAGCAAGCAATATTAATTTAGTTCTGATTTAAAGGTCCATTGCATTACAAATACATTCAATACAAAAAAAAAAAAAAAATTCTAAAACGAGATCTAGTAACTGCAAAACTTTAAACATTTAAATACACAAATACATAAATATTTGAAAATGAAATCTGTTCAGTTTACATATACAGAGTGTGCAATTACAGTTTTTATCAATTGCTAAAACACTAAAACCCATTGGCTGAACAAAGTTCTCAGTTGCCTGACCTGATTTAGCTATTTGCACAGTCTATTGTCAATACATTAAACCATTTCACATGTTAAAACACAATTTTCAGATCACACTTATGGTGCGTTCACACCGGACGCGACTTGCGCGGAAAAAACGCGCTATTCGCGCGTAGTTGAACGCTTGAACATTTGAGTTTACTCGCGCCATTCGCGTCATTCGCGCGTGACATTTTCTTAACAACAGACGCGAATTCGCATCAATGGAGGGGCTTCTGCCACTCGTCAGCAGGAAAATAGTTGTAAAATAGGTGAATGAGCTCAATTTGTCAGCTTTAGCTTGCTTGTAGTCTCAATATGTATGTATATGTAGGTCAAATTGAGTAAAGAGCGTTTTTTAAAACTAACCAGATTGTCCAACCTCTTCACTCACTTTAATCCTAGCAAGATCCCTTTTATTCCTGTTTCTACAAAAGTCCAAAGATGTATCGTACAGCTCCGAGGAACCACAGACAGCAACGGTGATTTTGTCCGCCATTGTTGTTTCGGATTTCTGCCTCCGTCACTACTAGAGCAAGCTCCTGACTGGTTAACGCGGCGCGGATTTTCGCCAAAGTTCAGATTTTTGAACTCGCGCGTTTCGCACGATTCGCGCGAATGGCGCGGCAATCGCTTGAAACGCTCAATGCGCGCCGCCTCATTTGCGCGTTTCGCGCCGCAGGATGGCCATTTATGGAACGCCGTTGGGGAAAATACCTATTTTATACAACGCGTAAAATTTGGACTCATTAACACGCACAGTTTGTACGCGTTAATACGAAGTATATGTTCGGGTGTCACGTCAGACCGCTCAACAGCCAATAGCGTTGCTCTATTTAGGATTTCATTTGCATTTGTGATGCAATGGCACGTTGCTGTATACATATATAAACATCAGACGACATTTCTTTTCGTGAAGGATGATGTGCTGTTAGGTAAGCAAATACCTATGCAAACGTCACACGTAACATTTGTTCGTGAATAAGACGTTGGTATGTACATAAGAAAGCGTAAAACTTTAGAGTCAGTGATGCATTTATACGTTGGTTGTGATGTCAGTGCTGTGTCATGCTGTGGCATCTCATCCCGTTTGTACTCATGCAGGGGGTTTTTTTTGTCTCCGGTAACGTGAAAGGGGTGAATTTATTATAATAACATATAGCAATAATATAGCTGTATATGTCAGATAAAAATAATATAATAACAACAATATATTGTAACAATCACAAATTTAACAATTATATTATAACAATCAGGCAAATCCAAAAGCAGAAAACAAAGCACCATTAGCGTATGATGATTTACAAATCTTTATTCAACATTTAAACCCAGACACAATCATACGACACATAAACATTACAGAATCACTACAGCAGGCGGACCATAAAACGTAAACTGTGGGGCAGCCAGTCCAAGTCCAAGTGTAAATAGCAATAGTTGTGGATTCAGTAGACATTTAGATGCTATACTTATAAATAGTGACGTTACTATTTCCTCCTCAGTATTGTTGTGCATTAAACATCCTGCAATATAACCGACAGTAAATCATTATATTTATAAAACAGTATTAAAATCGTGGCAACTTATTGAAATATTAAAGACCTAGAGCTACCCCTAACCTTACCCTAAATGTAACTTTTATGAATTAAAATGAATTTTAAGTCAAATCATTTCTCCCATGCACTTTTTCCACATGTAGGGTTATATTAATCAGAGGGGAAATATGGCGAGTCAGGATCTTTGCTACTGACTCAGAATACACTAGTTTATAAATAAATACCCCCCCCCCCACACACACAGACACATTCATTGTTATTTATTTATATTTGTGGCAAGTTTTAGCATATTGTGTGCGCTTGAAGATCTCTTCCAGCTGTGCTGCCAGAGCCAGTCTCCAAAATGAAAGCGAAACTAAAGTCTCCTGTTGTTTCCAGTAGCGCGGCATTTTTTTTCTTCACCATAATTGATGGATGTCTAAAATATAAAAATAAGGAGAAGCCTAAAAGAGATAAAACCAATGCCCGCCCGCCTCTGAACTGATGTGAAAACTGGCCCGAAGCCCAGCCCTAGAGGTGTAAAAAAAAGTCGTGCCCGTCGGCCGAGGCTGAAATGCAGCGGCTCTACACTCTTAAAAATAAAGGTGCTTCAAAAGGTTCTTTAAGCGATGCCATAGAAGAACCATTTTTGGTTCCATTCAGTCAAAGGTTCTTTAAATAACCATTCTTACCTTTTTATAATCTGAAGAACCTTATTTGCCACAAAGAACCTTTTGTGAAAAGGTTCTTCAGATGTTTAAGGTTCTTTATGGAACCATTTAGACAAAAAGGTTCTTCTATGGCATAATAACGCATCTTTATTTTTTAAGAGTTTAATTGACTGCTTGTTTTAATGCTTACAGCAGAAAAATTAATCTTTTTTTTCTTGCCCTGACTCAAGTCTCAGATGTTATGCTTAGTGCGATCTCACAAAGATAGACTACAAACAATGAAGTTCGAATCTCTCTTATTTACACCACGTCTTTGTTGTTATAATGAGATGATTCGTGCTTAACACAATAACATTACCTCAACAAAAACTCCGGCGATTTGAACGATGAGTGGATAACGCCTCTGATTCGAGAAATCAACAGATATGTGCGTGGTTGGCTACATTGCTTAACTCAGCAAAAACATAATAGAAATAGACCTCCAGAGCGCAAACCATAACGCACTGGATTGGTCTAAATCTGCAATAAAATGCCATTTATTACAGATGTAACTGAGGGTGCTATTGATTTCGTTTGAGAGTGCTTAGCACCCTCAAGCACCCCTGTAGAACCGGGCCTGCCTACTGGATTCCTTTAACGTTACAAAAGAATATAATTTTAATTATGGATTCATGCAGTCATTGAATGTATTTAATCATTGACCCTAAATTATCACCAGTTCAACTAAAACAGAAAAATTAAGATGTCGCAAATCAAATTAGACTCAGAAATATTACTCATTCAAAAATGTCGTGTTTATACGACGAAAACATTCGTCTAGAAACACACGGTCAAAAATGTTGCGTTAAGGCGATACAAACGATCGTGTCATTAAATAACATGACAAAAAACTTCGCGTACAGACGTTCAAAGCGTTCGTGTTTACATGGACCAAAAAGACGCGTAAAAACTGTGCGTGTCAATGCGTCCAAATTTCACGCGTTTCATATAATATGTATTGTCCCCAAGTGCGTTCCATAGCTATTCGCGTCTTTGCATTGACTTAACATGTAAATCACTCGCGCTTGCCGCTTCATTCGCGTCCGGTATGAACGCACCTTTAGACTTTTCAGCAAAACTCTAAACACATTCTCATTCTCAAAACACATTATGCACTCTAATACACATATCATCCATACTGGTAAACACAAGTGGCAACAATCAAATACAAATAGAGAACTAATGTCATTGGTTAAACACAACCACTCAAAATTGATGTTAACTTTTTCAAATGATGTGACACAACCAATATAAGCCAGTTCAGGTTGTTTATGATTTGAGAGCAGTGCTTGATTTTGAACACAGGTAAAACAGTTTTGAGGCAAAAAGTTCCATTTTGCAAGAGGAGTAAGATGTTTTGTAAATGGTGCTTGAAGATGAGGTTTTGTGTTTAATGGTTTCAGAAAATGGAGCAAGGTTTCAGAAATTGTGTTTAAGCAACTGAGAAAAACTGTAAACTGGCTTGTGAAACTGAATGTTTTTGCACCAAGGGTCTGCGAGTAACACATTTTTAATTCTCTGTATGTATGTGCTGTAGATGTGGCAGAACTGACAATAAAGCAGACTTTGATCATCAGTTCAACAAAACCCACAGCATCTGATACGATCATTCTGATGAAACACATTGTCCAGATTATTATATTGCTAAAAACATAAATTACCCATTAATTTATGTACCATTATTTGATCAGGTCTCACCTCAGTGTCTTGAGTTGACAGTTTGGATCCTGTAGAAAATGATTGAGCTCCTTCACTCCTGTTTGTCCAGGATCATTTCCTGTGAGATCCAGCTCTATCAGGTGTGAAGGGTTTGATCTCAGAGCTGAAGCCAGAGCTTTATAACCATCTTCAGTGATACTGCAGTTTGAAAGCCTAGAACCAGAATAAAAATGTCACATTCAGATGATTAATCAGTTATTCTAGAAATGACCTAAACTATGTAAATCCTTAAACATAATTATATTTTATTCCTTATTCAAATGAACTTAAACTTAGTTGTAAAGCAAAATCTGACAAATGAACATTAAATTAAAGTGTTAGATATCAGTTCACTTTAGTATGCCCAGCTTACAGTCACTTTTAAGATTGAACCTTCTGATGCTCCTAATTTGTGAGGTACACTTGTGGTCTTTATGGTCAAAAGTGACTGATTTTACTGAAAATAAAGAAAAGTTACATTTCAGGTGTTCAATTTAATACATTTTTGTTCTGTATAGTACTGTGCAAATGTCTTATGCCACTAGTATTTCCACCAGATAAAAAATTGTTTAAAGTCTGTTATTTCTATCTTTTGCTGTAGTGTGTCAGTAGGAAATATCAGTTTACATTACAGTTAACATTCACGTTGCCATTAATTGTAATAATCCAGTGAGATTTTTGTTTGCACAAGGCAGAGGCGGACAGTAGTGAAGTAAAAGTACTGCTATAGAAGTACTTTTCACGTTTCTGTACTTTATTAGAGTGTATTTCTTTAGAAAACTTTACTTCAAAATATTCCAAAGCATAATATTGTACTATTTGCTGCACTATTTTTCCTATTAAATATAATTTAATACTTAATTACTTTAGAAATCTATTACTTTCCTACTTTTACTCAAGTAAAAGTAATTTAAATATTTACTTGAGTACAAGTAAGTACTACATTTTTAATGTTCTTAAGTATTAAGGGTAAAACTAACAACAACTTTTATTTACGAAATATAGTGCAATAAAAAGTATAAAAGTAAAACTATGCTTTGGAATGTAGTGAAGTAAAGTTTTCCAAAGAAAAAGCTTACTACAGATACTTTTTAAATTTACTTGAGTAAATCAAAAATACTTCACTACTGTCCGCCTCTGGCACAAGGAGTCTGACAACAGCCAGTGCTCCACACAGAGATCTGATCTCATCATCATCAGTCTGTCTGGAATGACATGAAGAAACAGAACAAACTGAGACCACCTTTTCACACTGAATGCAAACATTTGGCACAATGACCCTTTTGAATTGAAACAATAGATCCCTATGGAGCTATTCACACCAGACGCAATCATTCACAAGGAACCTCTCAAATGTTATCACAAGAACATGATGATATTTTAAATAAGTTTTTAAGCCAAAAAAAAAACAAAACTTAAAAACATTTTCAAATTTAGCTTGATGCTAATTGTGCTTCTATTATATTTTAAGATGTATTATTAATCATTATAGATAGTTTGTGTTTCTGCTGTGGAACCAAACTTTATTTATCTCAGTTTAATGCTGTATATTGAGCAGCAGATGATGTTAAATCCATATACGATAGACATATCTGAGGACAAATGCATTGCATTAGCAGAAAGTGGTCAAATTGAAAGCACCACTCGTTGGAAAGTTGCCTCGCTTTTTCGCATCGCACTCAGTATGAAACGGCCGTGACAGTGTGTAAGGTTACCTTTCCTATAGAACAGGTCTATACCTTATTCCTTTATTAAAATGAGACACTGCAGATGAATTGGGGGAAAAAAACAACTAATAGTTATCACCTCACTTCACCTCATCAAGTTGATTGAATACATTGATAATTGCAAACATTTTTTGTATTGCAAGTCTTCTAAAATGTTTAATATTTAATACAATATGGGCTAATTTGAATACATTTCTAGTACAAAAATCTAAGCACTGGATGAAATCAGTGACATATTAGAGTCAAATGTGTCTAATTTTCTCACGCCACATTTAAAAAAATGTTTTTATTTGGGAAATAAATGGTATAAAATCCAACAAATTATATGAACAAATCCCTCTGTAAAAACCTTCAGGATATAGACAGGAATAAAACTGTAAAATCTAGTGTGTGTAAGTGTTACTGAAGTGGAGATTTATGGCTCAGTGTAGAAGAAAAAAGTGCTTCAAAATAAAGACTTATTTTGACAGGTGCACGAAAACTTTTTTTTGCCTGCAGTGTCTCTCTCCTTGATCACATCAAATAGCCCTATGTTATTTATCTTATTTACACAAAAGTATGTCATTTCTGTCTTTACATGGTCATGCATTTACAATTCTCCTCTGTATTATGGATGGAGGAGTTAAGCCTCGATGCACACACACACATCACAAACCAAATTAGAAAAAGAGCACCATGGCAGGTGTATATATAAAAAGTATCTCTATGCACAACATACAGACTTGTTCATTATCCAAGTCTGGTTTTCACCTTATGTTTTTGTTGAGCTCAATTTTGGTCTATTGTCACACAACTTACCTCAGTATCTCCAAATGACAATTCATATTTTCCAGTCCAGTGCAGAGCAGCTTCACTCCTGAATCCTGCAGATTATTATTGCTCATGTTCAGCTCTTTCAGACTGGTATCTGATCCAAGAACTGTAGCCAGAGCTGAACAGCTTTTGTCTGTTAAGCCACAATCATTTAACCTACGACGGAAATAAGATTACAGAATCATTAGATTAAATAAATTTGCTAAATACAAATAATAAATAATAACAGTTAATCTACAGATTTAATTACAATGAAATATACATTTAAAAGTGTTAGTTCCATGGTTTCAAGGAAAAGCATTACTAAGTGAATTCTGATTAAACAATCATTCCGATCATGTGCTCAACACTGGCTGTAAAACATGATGTAAAAACACAATTCTCTTTACAGTGTGCTCACAAAAATATGCACAAAATTGTTGGAAAGCAGCTGCCTATCAGCGGTTACCACACTGACCCAGTATTTGGTACTACTGGTACTACAGAAAGGCTGGAATTAAACATTAAAATGAATCACAATCAATAGGTAGCTGATTATCTGTTGACATTTACTGCACACATCTGAGTGGACATTTGATGGATTAACCATCATCATTTAAAATACTTTTCTCAAATGTCAAACCTCAGAATCCCTGAACAAAGCACTTTCTGCTACTAACCAGAGCATGTGAGTGAAGAGGAGCGGTGTGAAACGCATCTTAATATTCCGCCCTGTGCGTGTGCACTCCGTTCAGTAGGGCTGCACGATATATCGAATAATTATCGTTATCGTGATAACAGTATACGCGATATTGGTATCGCAGAGAGTTGCTAAAAATGACGTTTAATTGGTTTCATTTCTTTACAAAACTTTTCACAGACTGCTGATGCAGTGACAGGTTCGCTGTTCTCTCCAACATTACAACCATTTAAACTTAATATTTATAATATTACTTTTAATGAAGATGTGAGATATTAGAAACCGGACTTTTTTTTTCTTTTTTTTCTCTCAACTATAATTTTTTTTTTTTTTTTTTTCGAACATAAACATAAAACAAATAACAATATTACCAAGTAAAATAAAAAAAATAAAAATAAAAAACAAACAATTTATAATAATAACATAAAACCAACATGTCCAAAAAGGAGTAGGATGAAGCATAAGCTTATTAAAACCTACCCCTTCTCCACTAATCACTAAACATTCAGTTTTCCCTGATATATATGGCATTTCAGCCTTTATAACTTCAAAAGGTATAAATCAAGTATATAATTTATAATATTTATTTAAAACATAATTATTACTGTGTTAATTATTTAGGTTTTTAGAAAGCACATACCTTCTTTCACATTTACAACACTAATGTG
This sequence comes from Garra rufa, assembly GCF_049309525.1. NCBI lineage: Eukaryota > Metazoa > Chordata > Actinopteri > Cypriniformes > Cyprinidae > Garra > Garra rufa. The sequence goes on along the minus strand of NC_133367.1, from coordinate 10,198,374 downwards.
TTTGCTGCATAAAAACATGGGTCAATATTTGTAATAATCTGACTAAACAGCTGAAAATCCGCAAATTCATTCTGTCACAAGGTGGCGTGGTAGGAGCGCTGAAATCTATCACCTATCCAGTGGCGGACTGGGACTAAAAAACAGCCCTGGACTTTGACTCGGCTCAGCCCACATCAACAGATGTGTATGAAAGCTAATCAGCAACAGACACGGGTCTCAAAATACTTAAATCTTAACCCATGATGTTTTACCTTCCAAATTACAGCATTATCTCTGATGTTGACTAAAAGATGTGTTAAAAGCAAAGTGTAGAATACTCACAGAAATAAACAGCACCCTTTTAATGTCTCTCTGCTGAAAAATATGCAGGTGAAAAAAACAGGGTTTATGTGTTACGCCATCTATTCCATGCAATCTTAAACTATATTTATTACTTAATAATCTCTTAATTAATTTGTGCACAAACATACGGCACTGCAAAAACTGTTCATCTAACCAAGTCAAAAAATCTTGTTTCCAGCTAAAAAGTATTTTTGATCTTGTTTTGAGACTTATATACTAAGCAAGAGCAGAATTAAGAGCAGAATTATAGAGCAGTTATATTATTAATCTTATTTTGAGTATATTTGTCTCATTTTGAGAGTTCTTAGCAAGTGTGATTTGTCTTATTACATTGGCAGATTATTTCACTTAATTTAAGAAGCTTTCGACTAACCTAACCCTTAAAATACTTGATTTTAGTCGAAAACCTCTTAAATTAAGTGAAATAATCTACCAATGAAAGAAGACAAATGACACTTGGTAAGAATTCTAAAAAATAAGGCATATATAGGCTACTCAATTTAAGATTAATAATCTAACACCTTCTACTCTTACTTAGTATATAAGTAACAAGGTTACAAATACTTTTAGCTGGAAACAAGATTTTTTTACTTGATTAGATGGAGTTTTTGCAGTGTGCACAAAAACGGTTTAATTACTTATTAAATATTTCTTCTGCCTTCATGTTAATGCTGCGGCATGTTTATATCGTGGTTTTTTTTTTCCTCACCTTCTCAGCCCCACCCTTTTCTTTCCTTTTTTTTTTTGTACTGCCAACACCTGCAGTATCCCTGTTCTTTCTCCCATCTGCACTTCACTTGTAAACGGTTGAGTGACAAGCATTGACGAGTGAGCTTGTGCATCTATGGGCTTGTAGGTGCATTGTTGCCACCTATCGGTCTTGACATGGAACAACAGTAAATTATAAGCAAGAAAAAAAAACAGCCGACGGCCGTCCTGCTGCAGCGGCCGTTCTGGTATTCTCCAGAACGTCCAGACGGCCAGTCCGCCCCTGCACCTATCTAAGCCTTTTCTTATACTAATTAATACATTTAAAACTTTGTATAGCCTTAAATTTGATACAACTAAATCGAGGTGTTTTAAGGACCCACAGGAGCCCTCTACTTTAAAATAGCCCAGTGAAACATTTTGGTAGCCCGACTAAAAAACACAACAGCCCCGAGACATTTTGTGAGTAATAGGCTCCCGGTATATTTTATCTGCTGCTCTGTTCCATCAGCATAACAAAAAAATAACTATTTAATATGAAAGCGAATTAATATGAAATTGATGAAACTGCATATTCAAGCACTTCATCCAAAATCCAAACATTTTTCAAACCTTGAAAACACTACATTAAAATTTATAAATTTAAAATTAAAATTTTATAATTTAACAAGATTTTCATGATAGTATACACTGTGTGCATAATTATTAGGCACGCTGATATTGTGGTCATATTTTTTTTCCAAGCACATTTGATCAATTCCAAACCAGATCAATGTTAATAACTCCCAAACTCCCAAACTCTGGAATAGCCTTCCTGATAACGTTCGGGGTTCAGACACACTTTCTATGTTTAAATCTAGATTAAAGACTCATCTCTTTAGCCAAGCATTCACATAATGTATCTTATAACGTTGTAATTTCAGTTACATCTGATCAAATGCACATTAATATTCTTCAGCTTGGGCTAAACACATCATTTTTGTTTGGTCGGAAGTTGGAACAGCAGCTACGCTAATTATTTCTTTGTTTCTCTGTCTCTGCCACGGGATTTCCATCCCGTGGTAACTAGGATTTACACAAGATTCAGCCTGGATCAGAAGAAGAGATGATGCCAACCCTCAGATGACCGCAGATGATGCCAGCCTTGAAACAACATACAGCACTACATAATTTTCCTACAAGTTGATTACAGCACATAACCATTGCAATTAGTGTTCATCATCTGTTTTGATTACACAGTTACTGATTTTAACATTGATTTAGATCATATGTACATCGACTCAACATACAGTATTCACCACTAATAAGCTACTAAATATATTGTAGTAGCCTAAAACTTTTGTACAGCTGCTCTGCAACAATTTGTATTGTAAAAAGCGCTACACAAATAAACTTGAATTGAATTGAATTGAATAACTACTATTCATTTCATATTTAATTATTTATAAGTGAAATATAATTGTCCATGAAGGCTGGAAGTGAAAAACTCCTCATATTCAGGTGTGCAGAATTATTAGGCACATTTTCTTTTACAGATAAAATGGGCCAAAAAAAAGATTTACTTCAGACTGAAAAATCAAAAACTATTAAATGCCCATGAGAAGGATGCAATACTAATGCAATACTGGAATTTGCAAAGTTAAGGCATGACCACCGGACAGAAAAACGCTTGTTGCGTCTGCATTGTCAGAAAAATAGGTGGAGGAGAAAAGATGCATGGTAATTGCAAAGATTTACGATGAAGAATTAGTTATGAAACCATCGAACCATTTAGTCTCCAGTGCCACCTTTTTCCAGAACTGCAACCTACCTTGAGTCTCCAGAAGTGCAATGTGTCAGGTTCTCAGAGACTTTGCTTGGGCAAAAAAAACTAAAAAATGACTCAATTAATAAGAATAACATTCTGAAGTGTTGTGAAAAACATGGAGACTGTTTTTTTTTTTATAGGCTTTAAAAAACAGATGAGTTGAGAGTGGCTCTTAAAGGACCAGCACCACATCCTCTTGCAGCACCTTTCAAAAATATATTTTCCAGAATCTGGCAGTAAGCTTTAACCCTTGTGCATTCAAAAAAAAAAAAAAAAAGTTACACATAGGTGCAAAATGGACAAAAAATGTCCATGTCCAAAAACTGCCATACAAATATGATTTATTAATATTTTTTCCCACTTTCACTGATGTCAATTTTTTAACCAGCATCTGTTCTATCCATAGATACCAAACATTCATTAATTTTCAGAATTTTAACCCTTTAAATTCTGGTTTGTTTACATAATGCCACAGGTGTTTTTTATGAAAAAATGAAAAATAGTAGTTCATTTCCATATATTAAATGATAAGCAGAATTTTTTTTCTTTACTTATTAGCTTCTTGGGTGTGTCAATGAAGAACAACAACATTAATTTTGAGGCATTTATATTTTTTATGTAGTGTCAGATTTTTTTTTTTAAACTAACAGGGCCATAATGGACAAAAATATCCATGTCAAAGAACTGTCATAGACATGTTATATATTAATATATTTTTTCTACTTTCACTGACTGTTGTTTTTCATCAGCATCTCTTCCATTCATAATTACCAAACATTAATTCAATTTCAGAATTGTAATGCTTTAAAAGCTGGTTTCTTTCCATAATGCTGTCTGTCAGTGGGCAACACTAGCTCCAGAGCTTCCTCTGCTGAGTAATGTCTCTTCATCTTGCAAGCAATGAAATGACCAAGCCCTCAAGCACCAAATATGTATAGGTTTTGCTTTGTGAACACCTGTCTGGGCTGTGCGAACACTCAAACTTTGTATAAAATAAGTGAATTTTAGCCCTCAGGCACGGACAGGACGACAGCGCGTAAGTGAGTACTTAAATGCTGTAGTTTAAATAGGCAGTTGTTACATTTGTTGCTGCTAGAGAATCACGTCCTTGTTTTCTAAACTATTTGACTTATTCGTTTCTATTTGATTTAGTTGTTGCTAGACTTAATTTATCCGTTTCTGTTTATTTGTTTTCCTGGTGATTTCGTTGTAAACTGTAGTTTTGATTGCTCTCATTCGGCCAAGGGAAGCTTTTGTTTGTGAGATCGCTCCCTTCCTGAGCACGCTTAAAGTGCAAAGGGTGTTAGTTTTTCGTTTCGGTCTGACCCATTTGCGTACCATCTATTTGGGATTGACTCAGCCCAGGGGGCGTCCCCAGCTGCTATCACCTAAGTATTGATTGGTGGTGTATTTAACTGTGTTGTATCAGCTGAAGCGTTCAGCCTCCTCGCGTGAAGACCAACAAGAGTAAAGACTTGCGACTTTTCCTGCGCGACTTATCCGAGCAACGACACCGACAACGCACTTAAGTACTCCTTCCCTTTTTATCACTCTTCTTTCTGTCCTTCTCTATCATGTGTTTCCAACTCATTCCGGTGCTCTCTACACACCGCACTAACATCACACGCTGACGCAATCTCTCTAACCTGCGTCCTATAGACACCTCTTCCACTGAACCTTTCTCTTTCAGGGTTGGACTTTGGAACTGTCAATCAGCCGTCAACAAAGCTGACTTCATTTCGGCATTTTCTTTGCAATCTGACCTGAGCATCCTAGGTTTGACTGAGACCTGGATACGTCCAGAAGACTCTGTAACCCCAGCCGCTCTATCTAATAAATTCTCATTCTCTCACACCCCTCGTCAGACTGGAAGGGGTGGGGGTACGGGACTTCTGATTTCCAACAACTGGAAATACACAACCCATTCTCCTCTATGCAATTATAACTCATTTGAATCTCATACAATCACTATAACATCTCCTATCAAACTCCATGTTGTGGTCATTTACCGCCCTCCTAGTCAACTTGGCATCTTCTTAGAAGAGCTGGATGGGCTGCTATCCTCTTTTCCAGAAGATGGCAGCCCACTTCTAGTCTTTGGAGATTTTAACATTCATCTGGACAAACCCTATGCTGCAGACTTCCATTCACTCCTTGGTTCATTTGACCTAAAACGCACTACCACTGCATACACTCATAAATCCGGCAACCAACTTGATCTCATTTACACACAAAATTGTACTTCAGACGACATTGTGGTCAAACCCCTACACATCTCTGACCACTTCTTCATTACACTAAACCTACATCTTGCTACTTGTGCACCCATCCCCCCTACCTGTTACTTTTAGACGAAACCTACGCTCTCTCTCAACCTCCCATCTTTCTTCCTCAGTATCTTCCTCTCTTCCCTCTCCTACCCACTTCACATCCCTGGATACTAATGCAGCAACCGACACGTTATGTTCCACTCTTACTTCTTGCCTAGATGAAATATGCCCTCTCTCCTCCAGGCCAGCACGGGCTGCTCCTTCCAACCCTTGGCTATCCGATGTTCTTCGTGAGCATCGGTCCAAACTTAGGGCAGCTGAGAGAAAATGGCACAAATCTAAGGATCCATCTGACTTGAGTATGTATCAGCCTCTGCTTTCAGCTTTCTCTACCCAAGTCCATACTGCCAAATCTTCATACTTCCACAACAAGATCAACAATGCTCCGGACACACGCAACCTTTTCAAAACTTTTAATTCACTGCTCTGTCCCCCTCCACCACCTCCCACCACTTCTATAACAGCTGATGATTTTGCCACATTTTTTACAGACAAAACTACATCTATCAGTAATAAGTTCTCAGCTCCACATATACAGGAACTAAAACTGACCACCCACGGCTGAAACTCCCCCCTTCTCCTTCCATCCCCATTCTGAGGCAAAAGTAACCAAACTTCTCCTCTCCAGCCACCCGACGACATGTCCTTTAGACCCCATCCCCTCACACCTTATCCAAGCAATCTCCCCAACAATCCTACCAGCACTCACACACATCATCAACACATCTCTTCTCACAGGCACTTTCCCCACTACATTTAAGCAGGCCCGGATAACCCCACTGCTCAAAAAACCTACACTTAACACTTCACTCATAAACAACTATAGACCTGTCTCTCTCCTTCCGTTCATAGCAAAAACATTGGAATGAGCTATTTTCAACAAGCTATCTTTATTTCTCTCACAGAACAACCGATTGGATGCTAACCAGTCAGGGTTCAGGAGTGGCCATTCAACTGAGACGGCACTACTGTCTGTCACTGAAGCCCTGCGGATTGCAGAAGCTGATTCCAAATCATCAGTACTCATCTTGTTGGACCTATCTGCAGCATTTGACACGGTAAATCACCAGATCCTTCTGTCTACCCTCTCATCGTTGGGCATCACAGGGACTTCACTTCGCTGGTTCAAATCCTATCTCTCTGGCAGGTCTTTCAGAGTGGCCTGGGGAGGGGAGGTTTCCAAAACTCATCAACTGGTCACTGGGGTTCCTCAGGGATCAGTTCTTGGACCCCTCCTCTTCTCCATATATACCACATCTCTGGGCCCCATCATACAGGCACATGGCTTTTCCTACCATTGCTATGCTGATGACACACAGCTCTATCTTTCTTTCAAACCAGATGATCCATCAGTAGCTGCAAGGATCTCTGGCTGTCTGGCGGATATCTCTGCATGGATGAAGGAACACCATCTTCAGCTCAATCTAGCTAAAACTGAGCTCCTTGTCTTTCCCGCCACTCCAACTTTACAACATGACTTCTCCATCCAGTTAGGTTCATCAACAATTACCCCATCGACTTCAGCCAGAAATCTTGGTGTAATCTTTGATGACCAATTGACTTTTAAAGACCACATAGCTAAAACTGCTCGATCCTGCAGGTTTGCATTGCACAACATCAGAAAGATCAGGCCCTTCCTAACCGAGCATGCTGCACAACTCCTCGTACAGGCCCTGGTCATTTCCAGGCTGGACTACTGCAATGCTCTTTTAGCTGGTCTTCCAGCATGTACAATCAGGCCTCTACAAATGATTCAGAATGCTGCAGCACGGCTTGTCTTCAATGAGCCCAAGAAGGCCCATGTCACACCTCTTTTCATATCCCTGCACTGGCCACCGGTTACGGCTCGCATCAAATTCAAGACACTGATGCTGGCCTATAGGACAGCCACCGGCTCATCACCTGCCTACCTCCATTCACTACTACGCATCTACACTCCCTCCAGAAGTCTGAGATCCTCTAGTGAAAGACGCCTTATTGTACCACCACAGAGAGGCACGAAATCACTTTCCAAAACATTCTCCTTCAACGTCCCTGCCTGGTGGAATGATCTTCCCACCCCTATCCGGAACGCAGACTCCATAACTGTCTTCAAGCGACTGCTGAAAACCCATCTTTTTCGACACTGACTCAATAATAATAAAAAAATAAAATAAAAAAAATCTTCTCCTCTCTTTCCTGATCTTCCCTTTCTAGCCCGTACTCATCTAACAACGCCTGACATATGGTATTTTTGAGCACTTCCTATGTCGATCTGCCTCCTTAGGATGAATCACTTGTTGTATTCCCAATTGTAAGTCGCTTTGGATAAAAGCGTCTGCTAAATGAATAAATGTAAATGTAAAATGTAAAATCTACCAGACTACACAATCAGCGTTTTCTTGTGGTGAAAACAAAAACAATCTGTTTAAGGGCTTCTGAACTTCTACATCAAATTCAAGCTCACATTTTATCTCTGTACAAAAACAATAACAAATGAAAAAGTGCAATCAAGGAATAAGATGTGTGTTTGGGTGAAAAAGAAAAGTCTTCAACGCTCATTAACCTTCTTTGACCTTATTCCTAGTTTTCACATGGCCCTATGACCCTGCCAAAGGTGAGACTCATATACATGGAGTGGGATTTTTGATTGCCAGTACAATATCATTTCTTTCAAACATATTACACCCATAAAATTTTCAGTAAACACATGCAAACCACACTCTGACATCCTTACCAACATACCCACACAATTTTAGCTGCATTATTTTTCCAATTGACTCTATAATAGGCTATAATATGCATAAGCAGAAAACACAAAAAAGTGAGTATTTCTTTCATATGCCAAATTTGAAAAAAATGGCACGATCTAGTAAAAAATGGTAAAAATTTTAAATTTGAAGCCTTTCCGATAGAATGAATGCCTATTAGCAAATATTGCATAATTTTATAGTCAAATGGCCCTGGGTTAAAAAAATGCAGTTTTAATAGGTTTCAATGTGGACATTTTTGTCCTTAAGGTCCTGAGTGTGAGTATTTTTTGTACGGAGGGTAAGATTTTTTGAAGGAAATGAGGGTGAAATATTAAAATTTCAATAAAAATACACACCTGAGCCACGATTTATGCAGTTGGCATTAACACAGACACACTTAAAACAAAAAACAAAACTGAAATGGACAAAAAATGTCCATAAGGTCGCACAAGGGTTAAGAGTTCATTTTGGTCCATCTCTGCAAGACAGACATTTCAGGACAGGAGATGGACTAATATTGAAGTCCCAAAACTTACTGCCAAATTCTGGAGGATAAACTCAAAAGAGAAAGTCTCTGAGAACCTGACACATTGCACTTCTAGAGACTCCAGGTAGGTTGCAGTTCTGGAAAATGGTGGCACTGGAGACTAAATGGTTCCTGATGGTTTCATATCTAATTCTTAACATTAATTCTTACTTTTTTCGCAATAAACATGCAACTTTTTTTCCTGCCTAATAATTATGCACACATTCTATATTTCTCTAATTTCCCACGCATTTTCCAGGACTAAAGAAAATCAGTAATTATTTTTAAGAATAATTTTTCAGGTTTTCCAGGATGCATGGGAGCCCTAGATAAAAGATGAAAGCAAAAAAATGATTAACTTACAGAGCTCTTTTGGAGGTTTTGACGACTGCTGATAATCTAATGAGACACTCGTCTGATTTCTTGAATTTCTGAAGCTCAAACTCCTCCAGCTCCTCCTCTGATGTCAACAACACAAAGGCCAAAGCAGACCACTGGGCAGGTGAAAGATCAGCAGATGAGAGACTTCCTTTGCTAAGGTGGGTCTGAATGTCTTTCACCAGAGTTTGGTCGTTCAGTTCATTCAGACAGTAGAACAGATTGATGGATCTCTCTGGAGACAGATTAGCTTCCAATTTCTGCTTGATGTACCAAACAATTTCCTTTATGCTCTTGTCATTGTCATTTTGCTGTGTCAACAGACCCTGTAAGAGTCGCCGATTGGACTGGAGTGACAAACCAAGGAGGAATCGAAGAAAAAGATCCAGATGTCCATTATCACTCTCTAGTGCCTTGTCCACTGTAGTCTTGAGCAAATCAATCATGGTTTCACTTTTGAAAAGAAATATACTTTTCTTTTTTATGTTTAAATGTGCATAAAGAGCTGCAATAAACTCTTGAATGCTCAAGTGAACAAAGCAGTACATGGTACCAAGAACAATCCCAGTTTCCTCCTTAAAGATCTGGGTACACATGCCTGAATACACTGATGCCTTATAGATGTCAATACCACAGGCTTCCAGATCTCTGTCATAGAAGATCACATTGTTCCTTTCCAGCTGATGAAATGCCAGTTTCCCCAGTGAAAAGATGGCATCTTTATCCCAGGAAACATCTGGTGTATATTCTCCATCATACTTTCGTCTGCTCTGCTGGATCTGAAATCTGAGAAAGTGTGTGTACATTTGTGTCAGAGTCTTGGGAGTGTCTTCAGTATTCGACTCCTGCAGTGTTTTGGAGGCATCATCAGCCTGATTGTTTTTCACATCATTATTTCTTTTCTCCTCTAAAATGTTCTGGAGAACAGTGGCTGAAATCCAGCAGAAGACTGGGATGTGGCACATGATAAAGAGACTCTTTGATTGTTTAACATGATCAATGATTTTTTTGGCCAGATTCTCATCCGTGATTCTTTTTCTGAAGTACTCCTCCTTTTGTGCATCATTGAATCCTCGTATCTCTGTCAGCCGGTCGATACAGTCAGGAGGAATCTTACTGGCAGCTGCTGGTCTGGTGGTGATCCAGATGAGAGCAGAAGGAAGCAGATTTCCCTTGATGAGGTTTGTCAGGAGAACATCCAGAGAGACTGGTGATGAAACATCAGAACATGTCTCATTATCCTTAAAGTTTACAGGAAGTCGACATTCATCCAGTCCATCAAGAATGAACAGTACTTTTTGGTTCCTTCTTGTAAGGTTCAGTTTTTTTGACTCTGGGAAAAACTGAGTTATAAGGTCCATCAAACTTAGTTTTTCTTTCTCCTTTAAGTTCATCTCTCTGAATGGAAGAGGAAATATGAAGCTGATATCCTGATTTTCTTTTCCTTCGGCCCAATCCAGAACAAACTTTTGCACAGAGACTGATTTTCCGATGCCAGCAACTCCTTTTGTCAGTACAGATCTGATCTGCTTGTCTTGTTCAGGTGCTTCAAACAAATTTGTGCATTCAACCTGTATTTCTTGTGATTCATGACGTCTGGAAGCAACTTCAATCTGTCTTACCTCATGTTCAGTATTGACCTGTTCACTACAACCCTGAGTGATATAGAGATCTGTGTAGATGTTATTCAGAAGTGTAGAGTCACCTTGCTTTGCAATTCCTTCAATCACACACTGATATTTCTTCTTTAGGCTACATTTTAGCTGATGAATGAAGAGCAGCTCATCTAAACAGAAACAAAAATACAGAATATTTTAATCTTATTTTCTCTCCTACATTTATAAGTGACAGATGATCAGTAGCCTTTTACCTTCTAGAGTATCAGCAGCTTCATCTTGCTTCATCTCTCTCAGGAAGTAAAGTGTGAGATCAAGAACTGCTTCTTTGATGCTGCATCTGTTCTCATTAAAATCCTTCACAAAATATTGCACGTCCTCTTTTTGTAATATTTTCTTAAACTTGTCCAGTTCTTTCTTTAGAAATGTAATTATTATGCTCTCAAGATCCTACAAAGCAAGTAAAAAATAAATGAAAGAAAAAAAATCTTCATCCATATATGATAAAAACTACTATTTTTTAATAATTAAAAATGTTTGTAAAAAATCAGTTTGAGACAAATGTTAATTAGCTGTCAGTATTAATAATACATTATTTTATGGGTTCTTAAAAAATAATGGTCAAGAAGAGTTAGAAATAACATTTCTCTTGCACTCTTATTCAATAACATATTTGTTTGTCATATTTATTAATTATTCATGAAGATGTGTTTCATTACCTGGAAAATCTGTAGGAAACTGTTTGTAAAGTCCTTGTGGTTCCTGTTAGTCTGGGAATCTGGATCTAAGGTTTCATTCTGAAGCCTGCTGCTCAATAAAATAAATCAAATTATTGCATTTCTGGGGAAATATGACTAAAATCTCTTGTAAACATGTTCTAGCAAAAGGAAAACAAATATTTGATACATTTATGAACTATAAAGTTTAATTATAATTATACACTTTCTAACACATGTGTAAAAAAAATAAGAAACATCAAATACCGTATGGTTTGTGATGCTATTTCTCCACTGAAATTTGGTACGTTACCCTTTGACCAGTCACTCTTCACAGACACAGAGCTGGACAAATGTGCATCTGAACTTTCACTAATGATGCAGAGAGAAAAACTTTACTACAGGAGGTTCATCCATGTTTTATATTGGCACTCATTCTCTCTAGTCCTTCACAGAAACACTTGCAGAGCTTTAAAGATAGCAGTTATTCCTGTTTACAGACTCACATTTTTTCACAATATCTGTAAAGCATTTCTGATCTAATTGAAGACAACCTTTTCTTTTTTGAGAAAAGAAATGTCAGTGTTACACAGTTCTGTTAGCATACTTCAATTAAAGAGACCATATGACACTATTTTAAAAGTTCATCACTTTGTTTATTGGGTGAAACAATAACGATGTCGTCGTAATAATTATCCATTTGACCTCGAGTCCAAGTCTGAACTGAATGTCTCACATTGTTAAGCTTTCATTTTGCAACTCTCTTACCTTTCAGATACAAATCTCATACAGTTAAAATTTTTCTTCTTCACTTTAACAACTTTTTGTCCTGAAGTGCCAACATAAAATATAGTTATTAAGGTGTGGTTTATTGTATTTAATGTACAATTTATTTAGCCGGTATAGCTCAGGTGTGTATGCAGCTCCATAAAGCATGCTGTACACAAGCTAACCTTTGGGTTAACGGCTCAGGAACAGCATGATAAATAAATCTTAACCACTGATTCCAAACAAAGCTGGTTTGCTTTCACATCCAAACACACAGCGTCTCCACAACATGACGACAACACTACAGCTCACTGAAGACTCGTCTTCTCTTTGTGGAAACCTTTGGAGATCTTTACGCTAATATTTCACATTGTGATGCAGACATTTGTGAAAGTAATATCTGGACTTCAATCAAGGCATTTTAGTCATTTCTGGATCAGTGTTCTCTGTTAGAGAGAATAAATCGCTTTGCAGGAGACTATGACATTTATAACTCTGAAGATCTTACACAAACAGATACATTACACACTAAAGGAAAATGAAAACATTAAAAAGCATCATATGACCCCTTTAAATTAAGTGTGCAGTCATTTTTAAATGTCTGAATATACATTTATGACCTAAAAACAAAATCACTGATGTGGAATAATTTACTCAAGTATCTACATATCAAATGCTGAAGAGCGACTGTAAACTGAGTCAAGATTGTAAATTATGATTCTGATTTTCAGTTCTCAGATATTTATAATCTATTGGCTACTTTTTAAATATATTTAATGTTATTTTAGCAAAGCTTTTTTAGAGCAAACATGTGAAAGTAGAGCAGTGTTTAAAATGATTGTGTGAAAACAGACTCAGTCTTACCCCTGTTTGTGTGAGAGACTCATCTCAGACGGAGAGTCCTTTCCTCGCTCCTCTGACATACTGCAGATAAACTGCCAGAGATCAGCACTGGGTTGAGAAAACTATCTGCTGTTCAGTTTGACCTGGAGATCATGATCCTTAATGAGATCAAGAAATATCTGGAGTTAGCAGCAACACAAAACACTAGATCAAATAAAGTCAGTTATGAACGGTTGCATACCGCCATGTAGAATAAACAAATGGTCTTAACGAGAAATGGCGGATTTAAACATACTTTCGATTTCGCATCACAAAACAACAGCAAAAAAAAAAAAAAAACAGAAGCGAAAATACGGAAATACCTTTAGAAACACATTCGTCTTCAATAACCCCTTTTGGAAAACTTACTTGCAGTCTTGTCCACTAAGAAGAGCATTTATAAGTATTTGAAACGATCATTTTCTGTCCTTTAGGCCTGTAGTTTGTCAGCAATAATTCTCATATCTCTCAGACAGATTGGATTAAATACAAAAACAATGTCCGCGAGTGTTAAAATTAGTAGAGTCTGCGCTAAAGTTGTATCTATAAAATGTTTTCTAGGACATATATTGGATAAAATCCTATGAGCATCGCTTTGTTTTGCTATCTGAGTGTTTTCCGCAGTTACTTTCGTTTTCGTCTTCTTCGTGGGTTTTTCTGGAGGGTTTGAACGAGCTGAACAGTTACTGCCACCTGCTGAACTGGAGCCTGAATTATATTTATAATTTATAGAAACATAATTTGTTACATTTTTAAAGTTGTTGTTTTTTATTGTTTTTACTGTACAAACTGTACACCTACTCATCACAAAAAATCAACATACTTCCATTTTTAATAAAATATTGTTTGCAAGTGATCTAAATTATTCTAAGACTCAAGACATTTCATCATAAATCACATTTATGTTAGTATATGTGTTATATAATAATACATCTAATAAATCATGAACATTTGAAGCTAAAGGAGACTCAAGTAAAAAAGTGTAACAAACATGTTACTAAAGAAAAGCAAAACAAATCATTCATTATGCATTTTAAACATGTATTTAGCATTTATTTAGGTTTGTTGAACTTATAAAACACATCATTTGCTTCTTTTAAAGATGATAATAAATAGAATTACATTATATGTAACAGTGTATAAAAATAAAAATAAACATTTACAAAAGTTTTAGGTGATCATAAAAATGGCTTACATTTTTCTGCAAACAATGATGTCCATTCTGTGAATGAAAGATTTACAAAAATGTTTAAGTTGAAATATAAACAAAACAATGAGAAACTGATGGTCTGTTTCAGATCCTCACACAGATCGAAGGGGAGATGGATGACTAGTAGACCAGATGATCTGAGATGTTAGTCTGCTAACCTTTTTTCTAAGACAGAGGTTCCCTACAGACGATGTCCGGTGGTTCTTGCTTAAATTTCAACTAAAGAACAATTTGTATTAGGTTTCAATCGCTTTAGATTCCTAATGTTTCTTATTTTAAACATAATCTTCAACGTTTAATCCCTTCACAAACACACAATAAAACATGTTGCCAAAGTCTTTAACTAGATAATATTTCATTTGTTTTAAATGTATGCGAAGGAGCTTGTGTCAGACGCAGAGCTGGTAATCTCTATATTTAGGTTGTATCTTTTAGAAAATGTTATATTTATTTTATTTCAAAACATAGTCCTGTTTTAAAGGCTAAAAAGTGTCCATATCGTAGAGTATCCTGAGCCCAATATCTGACATCCTGTGGATCTATGATCTAGTTCTGCACTTAATGCTGTGCTCCTACTTTTCAAATGCATCTCATGTCACATTGACACAAATTCTTTCAGATACTCACTGACTTTTCAGAGTTGTAAACTACGCTTGAATCAAACAACACATGTGAGGAGTGTCTTCTGTGGTTCAGTGGCTCTCCTGAGAATAGTTCATTGTTCTTAAAAAGTTGAATTAAAAAGCATTCGGCCACAACAGACTCCTAATGTGAGGTGAATGTTAAAACCTAGTATACAATATGCAGCATTTTATGTATATGATTTTACTGTTAACATTTATTTGCTACTTTTATCAGTCTGATAAATGTGTGGTCAATACTGTACATAATAAAAATGACAATCATGCTACCAAGTATGTTAGACACAATGGTTTTAAGAAAGTGATGTTTTTAACTGGAGAGGAGAACCAGGTGAGGCTTCTCAACCGAACAAAGAAAACACATTTTATATTCCTTCAACATATTTTATTTAATATTTCTGCATGAGTACCATGTTTTTTTATTGCTTTTTCTAAATGTTAATCTTTTTCTAATTGTATCAGCTGAGCTTGTTTCAACTGTTTATGGCCATTTTCTTATGTTATTATTTTTGACCCACATAGATATAGAGTAAATCTTATCATCCATGCTTTTCCCCTACATTTACAAACCCCAAATAAGACCGCAAGCGTGATCATCAATTCAATAAGACTAGTTACCCAGTTACACATCATGTAAGAAAAGTGTCATAATGCATCCAGAATACAGAAATCCTGCTCTTGATCTATTACGACTGACATTTTCCATCATCAAATGATCAGGATTACGGATGACTCTGTTCACATCTTGTTTGTTGGATTGTATTTGTCTTTAGGCGAGTCCTTCTCTATGAGAGCCGTCAGCATTCAGCATTGCTTTTGTCAGATTTGCTAGAGGTATATGGCACCTTGTTGTAACCTGATCACAATTAAGAAACATAACATTATACTGCTCCCCATTGAAAAGGTTTTAGACATAGTCTTTTATGCAAGAAATATGTCTGCACAACATAAATATTGATCAGTTTAACAAATATCTAATACTGAAACCCTCTCTTCTGAACTATCGTGGAAGTTTTTTTAATATTGATTTTGAATGTCCGTCCACTATGTTATACCTTTGTCACTGTTTTTGTACAGTTTTTAGACGAAGACTATTCTCAGACTTCTCAGGTCAAACATGCTGTGAATGTTTGCAGGAAAACAAGAACTAGTACAGTATAAAATAATTAAATGAAGGTCCTTCTACAAGAAAGTGTTTAAACTGAGATTGTGAAGTACTTCAGAGCTTTTTTCCCCCGATCTGGCTACAAAATCTTAATCGTCAATCCTACTGTTCCTCTGCTACATGTACGTCTATCTTATTTAAAAACACATAAAGTTACACATTACAAGTTGAAGACGGTGTGGAATCACTATTGTCTTTGTACGCATCTCTAAACAGGCCATTAATAAATAAATCACAGTTATTTTAAGCGAAGGGGATGATTCAGACCATTTTATTCAGTTGTTGTGTTTGTCTTTTAGTTTTTTGTTCCAGGAAACAGGTACAACTGCAACTACGCGCTTGTCATGTTTGCCTTAAAAATCTCTTCTTCTTTAAGAAAACATTTTTTAACATATCTTAGTTCTCTTAATGTTTCATAATTGTAAATGTTTGTTTAGCTTAAATATTATTATTTTTTTGTCAGTTACATAGTTGTTACGGGTTGGTGCTGGAACGATGAGACGAGACACGAATTACAAACAGAGTCTTTTAATATATCCAAGGAGCAGACTGATCAGGAACATGAAATCTTTCCACACACGCAACGTATACACAAAGCAAAGACCGACAGTAAACTGAACTCAAAGACAGACTTATAAAGGAACTAGATAATTACAGACAGGTGCAGGGGATGATGATAATGAGGGCTAAACCAAAGCAGACAGATCGACAGGGGAAGACAATGGGAGAAACTAAGTACACAAACAGACAGAACTATGACAATAGTTGTCAGGCATGAAATGTATATCTATTTTTAAATAATTATGATAGAGTTACAGGTTCTGTGTAGTCGGATGTCCGTAAGCGGGGAAATCTCGACAGTAACTGTGACAGATGAGAGTATTACTCAAACAGTCCACCGTGTTATCTTTTAATAAAATATTGCATTGAATGCCACTAAGACAAATTCTGTAGCAGTGTTCATTAAAACGTTGAAATGAAAATAAACGTACAAATATTCATAATATATTCTAACGACACAACAGACTGATCTTTGCTAAGTACACCTACAATTGTTAGATATCTTGACCTTATCCGTGTGTTTAACGCCGCTACTGCGCTAGGCCTTTCACACCGTTGTGAGATTTAAACCGCAAAGTTTTGCATTACACTTTATAAGCAGAACAATTTTTTCGGTTTCCAATATTTCTGTGAATTTGAGTTGATCAAATGCCGTTTTAATCCGTTTTCTTGACCTCAAGACACTTGTGTTACTAATACTATCCTAGTTTATATCAGATATAAGACATTAGATAATTTCGTAATAATTATTTCTGTTTTTCAATAATACTGAAATCAGGTAGGTGAACTTAAAAAAAAAAAAAGTTTAAACTGTATATGTATCACTGTATTTATATGCAAATATAAATGTGTTGAATAAAGACAATGTATTTGACTATCTATAGAGGAGCGAGAAAGACACAAATGCTGTTAACTGTTCAAAAAATGTTTAGTTGGTCTGGACTGATGAAGGAGAGACTCCATCCACAGAACAAAGACAATATACTGGATATCTGTCCATTAACAACAGACACACACATAACTGAATATAAAGTAGAATAGAATAACAATGTGTATAAAATATGAGATAACTAATGTTTTAGATAACATGGACATTTCACATTGTAGACTTGTTTTATATCTTTGACACATTTAAGTGCTGCACTTGACAATCACATTTAAACATTTGAATCATTATGGATGAGTTTAATACAAATATTATTAAACTGAAGAGCCAGACAGACTCATCTGAGCGTCTTCCTCCTGTTTCAGCTTTCAATAAAACAAAAGCATCATTTGCTTGAATACTAAATCAACATGAATCATTCAGTATCACATGTTTCTAACACACATGCTGCATTATTTGATTGTAAAGTCTGAGTCTCTTCACCTGTATGGATCACATTCACACATTTATCACACATTTCTTTCTCCTCATAGACACAGTAGTGAAGCTCTTCTGTGGATCCTCACCTGATGTTTACTGCTGCTTTCATCAGGATTCAACAACTAGGATAGACAGCAGTTACCATCCTTTGGTGAATCAATTATATTAGGGACTCTTGACAAAGAATTTTAATCAACACTGTAAGGTGGAACAAAATAGAGAGAAAGAAAAATCAGTGTTCAGTGGAACAAATTTGCAAATCAGTTACTACTTCAGTTACGGTTTCTTTAAAGGTTACATTTCCATGATCTTGCATAGATATTTCTAAAACAAAATATTTGTGTTTTTAGTACATTTGAACATGATTTCCATTCATATGTTTGTTTGTTTGTGTGACTCCTGTTGAGACACTATAAAGAGAAACACACGCTAATGAGTGAACGCCAAATATAATAAACCACAAGAACAAATACTAATGTGATTTTGCCTCAAAACTAAACCCTTTCAGTTCAATGTTCCACTAGTTAAAGCTGTTTTTCCTCTAGTTTCAACATTTGTATTGGTCTCAGTAAATAAGTGAAAGTAAAGTAAGTGTAAAGTAATGTGACGTGTTGCTTGTCAAAGTAAAAACACACAAGAGACAGAGACATTGATCATGTGATGCTGGACGGC
Organism: Garra rufa; assembly: GCF_049309525.1. Taxonomy (NCBI): domain Eukaryota; kingdom Metazoa; phylum Chordata; class Actinopteri; order Cypriniformes; family Cyprinidae; genus Garra; species Garra rufa. Next base: position 10,179,954 of record NC_133367.1, on the reverse strand, counting down.
TGTGAGCTGAAGCTGGAATCTGCACTGATTTTACCAGCGTTTTCCTCCAATCTGACCAAATCTATTTCAAACTGGAATGATTCACTATTACTGATGGCATTAATAAAGCAGCTGTTGTTGGATAAAGCTCTGACAGTCTGCTTTTGTTCTCTTTCCTCCTTTGTGTTCAACATTTTGATCAACTTTACATTTCATTCTGACACAAACCCTTTTGAAATAAAGCTTGATGATCATTTGATCATCTCCTTTCACAAATATTTGAAAGTTAATATTTGTCCACATATCAGAGGAAATTGAAGATCTCTTTAATATCACAAAGTGAAGTTTACTCACCTCAGTTTACAGTTTGAGTCTCGTAGCACATCAATGAGCCGCTGCTTTGAGTCTCCAATCTTATTGTTTCTCAGATCAAGCTTTTTCAGAAACTGCAGTGCTTTTGTGTTTGTCAAAGACTGAGTTAAAGAAGAAACATCTGTAATGCCACAGTTAAATAGACTAGAAAGAGACAAACAGAGGAAGAGAAGATCATCTTACAAACAAATCATTAAGGAGAAGAATTTGACAAATATAATGTGAACCCATGAACCCACTCATCATGAGATATTGAGTAGAAAGTGTTTTGGTTTAAACTGTTGAAGTGATTTTCATCATTTTGATTCTTGTATGTGAATGTTACTGACCTCAATCTCTTCAGTTTACAGTGTGAATCCTTCAGTACGTCACATAAGCCATTCACTCCTGTGTTTGTTATTCGATTCCCGCTCAGGTCCAGTTCTCTCAGGTGTGATGGGTTTGATTTCAGAGCTGAAGTCAGGATGAGACACTGTTTCTCTGTAATACTGCAATAATACAGACTGAAGACAGAAAGAGAAAGAACAATGACTCAGATCTATGATGATCATCAGCAAATGCATATATTCCCTAACACACCAGCAAAATCATGGAAACTCCTAATATATAAATGAAACAAACCAAGACAGGAGTACTGTATTTGAGGACACTAGTTACAATCCAAGTCTGGACCCATCCTCAGGCAAACAAATAAAGAATCAATACATTAAATCAATATAGAAACAACTGTAAAATAAACTAAATTAAATGGTCTATTTTCACATTTTTAATTAATGAAAATCATTAAATCAATCAAATCAAATATTTTTTAAATAAATTTAAGAGTGTAGTTTACAATTTCTAACTATACAAATATACATTTCCCTTAATAAAAGATTTAGTGATATATAACATTAGTCCAGTATAAATCTGTCAGAATCATCTCCTGAAATTTAATATATACTAGAATAAATCTATCATTTGTTAAGACTATTTTTTGTTTTTACTTCTGTTTTGTTTCACAACAAAAATGTCAAGAGTCCAGTGGTCCTAATCTAAACAGTGAACTTTAATCTGACTGTAACTGCTGTACAGTATAATGATACTAACTCTAGTTTCTCCAGCTTGAATTGTGGGTTCATCAGTAGATCACTGAGGTTTTTCACTCCAGATTCTCCTAGTTTATTCACGCTCAGGTCCAGTTCTCTCAGGTGTGATGGGTTTGATTTCAGAGCTGAAGTCACAGCAGAACAACCTTCATCTGTCATTTTACACTCTCTTAACCTACATTGACAGAAAGAGGAAGAGCAGAAAATAAGAAAATAAGTCACATAATTTATCATAAGCAAATAAAACAGAGGAAAACAGATCAACTTGTTTATTTCAGCAGATTAGGGATTTCAGTTATTTTTCCCAAACAAATAAAACCAAAGCATGTAAACTGATCATTAACTGAGAAACAACAAGACTGTGGTCAGCGCCGATAGCACACCGAATACACAACTAGACAAAGCTTGTCAAGACAGTTTTTAAGTTGTTTTGAGAAAACCGGACCAGAAAGTTTGAAAGGTTTTAAAAAGTTTAAAAAGTTTTAGAAGTTAAAGTTAAAAGAGTTTAAAATGGTTTTAAAGGTTTACGAAGTTTAAAAGTATAAAAAGTTTTAAAAGTTAAAAAGCAAGTTGCTAGTTTGATTTTACTTATTTTAGCATGATTAGCAAGTAACTAGCATGTTTCTAGCATGTCACTAGCATGTTGTTACAATTATTAGCATGTTACTAACATGTTGCTACTATGATTAGCAATTAGTTATTAGCATGTTTTTGCATTGCTTGATCAGTCTGTATATCTATGCAAATATTCATATTTATTAGTACATTGCTTTTCACAATACATATCGTTTCAGTGCAATGCTAATGTATGCTATTAAACTAAGCGCTCCATGCTGTTATTACTTATGTCATTGATTTCAAATGTGTTTAGTTTGGTCGAGTTTGTTGTGGAACAGTGTAAGAAGAGGGTATGAATGCTCTGAGTCGTCATGTGATCACAAATAAACAAGATCAATGCAATTCAGTGCTGGCTACGGTGTTTTGCATAAACCTGTATAACTGCAGATTAATAAATGCACACACAAACACACTACATACAGTATTTATGTATCTATGTATGTTTTTATGCACATATTTACATATATACATACATACATATTATATATGACGCTAATTCAGCTTTGTATGACACAATTTTTATTTTATTTTATTAAAATTTCTTTTTTATATGTATTTTTGCTCAAATAAATGCAGCCTTGATGAAAATAAGAGACTTCTTTCAAAAACACAGTACTGTATATAAACAAAAAACATTCTCTCCCTTTCAACTGTTTTTATTTCCAACACATGTATTGATATGTAAATATCTGTATGAACATAAAATGCTTCAACAAATGAAACAACTACAACATCTGAACTTAAATGGAGTAATGAGTCTCTGGACAAAGAAGGAACAAATATCCAAAGCAGCAGTCAGTATCTGGCCATCAGTAGCTTTAAGTACTAGACTGAAGTTCATCCTCAAGTCTGGGTTGATATGGTCATGTCTGGTGTGGCACTGCAGGATGATCAGCTGTCCTTGGGTGTCTTACATTACAGATGAGGGCTCTCCTAAAGACAAAAGTAGAAAAACAATTAATATACTGCACAATATTTAAAATACAATGCTGTTATTGCTTAATACATCAGTGTATGTTGGAATTAACATTACCAAAGCTTATGAGATGGAAACAATGTTTACTATTAACGTTACCTTTTGTAAACTACTGCAGCTAACTGTTACACGGTACAACGTTATACGAGTTTACTTTCATGTTACTCACTGCATTTGTCAACTTACAAGATAACTAGACGACTAATATGAACTTAGTTATAGCCCACATGACACTTAGCAATAAAACAGAAATAAAAACTTGCCTTTTTTACTACACACGAATCAAAATGCGAGGTGCAAATGTAAACAATGACAAAATGTTACTTTAAGTTATGCAGCATCATACTTGAAGAGTTAACGTAAAGAAATACAAATAATCAAATGAATTAAAAATGACATTTACTTGCCTGAATCGAAATGTGCGCTGTGTATCCTAGAGTTGTTAATCCAGCCTTCTCCTTCACTGCTGTAACTCGGGGACGTTTTTCAGAAATCTACCGTTAAACACGTCTCAGAATCGTAGTTCAGTCCCAGAGGAAGCACCCAACCACCGAACGACAAGGTCTGATTTTAATTTAGACATTTAAGCAGGAGGATTGTATAAAAATGATCACAATCCCACTGTGCATCAAGCGCCTCCCGCCATTGTTTTGAATGCACTCGATCACTAAAACATCATAGAACCAAAGACGTCACTTCCTTAAGCCGCCGAATAGCTCTTGAAATGGTCGATAGGGTCACCAAATTTGATCCTGGAGGGCCGGTGTCCTGCAGAGTTAAGCTCCAACTTGCCTCAACACAGCTGCCTGGAAGTTTCAAGTATGCCTATTAAGACCTTGATTAGCTGGTTCAGGTGTGTTTGATTAGGGTTGGAGCTAAACTCTGTAGGACACCTGCCCTCCAGGACCGAGTGTGATGATCCCTGGTGCATTTAACCCTTGTGTGGTGTTCGTATTTTTGTTACTCAGCCAGTGTTCATGGGTCTGGTGGACCCGCTAGAGTTTTGGCTTTCCAAATTAACACTATCAACTATTTTATGTTAAATTACTCAACAAATGTTTACTTCATACCAATTACAAGCCATATGAACAGCAAACATGGTTAATTTTCCCCCTTTACCTTTGTTAGATCACATTGATGAATTAATGTGCTTCTCGTTTTTTTTTTTTTACATTATTTGACATCCATATTTCTTCACTTGCTGTCTGGTGGGCTTGCTCTGGTCCTGAAGCTGGCTGCTGATGGGGTACTCATCTTCGTTTTGTTACTAAATGGTGCTCAACCTCATCCTCTTCTTCAAACTCACTGTCAGACTCTGAATTTTCAGAAATGTGATCCTCATATTCTGAAACCTCTTCCTCGACATCATCATCAGAAGCTCTCTCTTTCAAAATCAATTGCAAGGCCCTCGCAGCAGATAATCTTTTGGCCATCTTGATCAGTTGTGATAAGGAACCACACGGGCAAAGGCTTATTTATAGTATTATGCCCCTAATTTGAAGGTGGGACAGGGTATGAAAAAATAAATCTTGGTTCCCGCAAGAGAGAGGATAAAATGTGCGGGAATGTAAGAGCAGACAGTGTTGATAGTTGAATTTTCAACAATGTTGCAACTTTTTGCGGGAGCAGGAGGGGGAGGGGAAGAAAACAGCATCACCAGAAAGGATGAAGACAGAGTGTAGGAACACTGGACCTACACTTTCAACACTTTTATTAGACCTGGGTCCAGTGGACCCGAACACCTTGTATGTAATGTAAATGCGTGGGGGGAGGTACAATATGCGGTCATTGAAAATTTGTTCGGATTTATGTTCTTCACAGAAAATAAGCCAAAGCCAATGAATTTCAGGTTTAAAAAAATAATTAATTGTTAAATTTTTCTTTTGAAAAAAACTGAAAACGGGTCTCACAGACCCGAACACCATACAAGGGTTAAACATTCCCTCAATGTAAGTCTATGAGATTTTCATTATTCATAGGAAAATTGTAATTCCGATCAGTTAGAAAAGATCCAGTAACTGGAGTCAGATCAGTCTGAAGATCTGGACTGAGTTTGGAGTTTGTAGAGTTAAAGCTCTAGAAGCAGCAGTCAGACATTTGAGTATCAGAAGAAGAAGAAGAATACATTTAAATAGCATTTCAGTAATTGGGCTTTCTCAAGCCAACTTAATAAATAAATGTGTGAAATATATTTAACAAAACTAAATGAAAAAACTGTCTGATAAGTTTTGTCTCATTTTTGTGACGCGCTCCACAAATAAGTTGATGGAAAGCGAGACGACAGAAAGCACATCCTGTTTGTCTTCTTTGTTTTACAAAAGCACAATGCTTTATTTTTGTTGTGATTGGACACAAATAAAAGTAAACCCTTTATAGTTTCAAATGATGCCTTCCTCTTCTCTGTATGACCAAAAATGAGGTGTTTGAGTTGTTTCTGCTGTTATAAGTATATAACTGAAGTGATGGCGCTGGTGCCTCATGCACACACACAGCAGATCAGTTCTAGCATTTCTAACTCCACATTACAGCTGTGCATCATCAAAGTAAAATACAGTCAAACACATCAAATATTGACACTGCTTCATTTAAATAGTCCGTAATACAATCTGTGCTGTTCAGTGTGAGCACCGTACCGCTGTGCTGTTATGACAAACACATTATTGCTCATGTGAAGAATGACGTTTACATCCGTATTGAACATGAGTGAAGGACAAAGACTAGTTTACATCAGAAATAATAGTTTAGCACACAAATACATTGTGAAGATGAGAGTTTTTGGGTTTGTGTCAAATCAGAGAGGTAGACTACATGAGCCCAACAACAGTTTCTGTTTCAGTTTTACTTTCAATTCATTCATTTTGGCTCGACGCTTAACTACTTATATTTTTCATTCTTGTTCTGTTCTGAATGGCGTTAAATGGAAAGGATTTGTTGTGGAGTAAGGGGGACTAAAATAGACTATAGCTATGTTTATAGTGTTTATAATGTTTGCAAACATTTCACTTTATTCACCGCTATATAAATATTTCTAAATGCATTTATAAAATGTGACTTGTTTGTGACTTATCTGTTTTTATTCTCTCTGTCTTTCAAAAACTAAATTTTATATTTTAACTATGCAGCAGAAGTTAAAAAAATTACTTGTAAAAAAAATAAAATAATAAAGTTTATTATTCATTTTGATTCTTGTATGTGAATGTTACTGACCTCAATCTCTCCAGTTTACAGTGTGAATCCTTCAGTACGGCACATAAGTGATTCACTCCTGTGTTTGTGATTTGATTCCTGCTCAGGTTCAGTTCTCTCAGGTGTGATGGGTTTGATTTCAGAGCTGAAGTCAGGATGAGACACTGTTTCTCTGTAATACTGCATCTACACAGACTGAAGACAGAAAGAGAAAGAACAATGACTCAGATCTATGATGATCATCAACAAGCTAAACAGCCAATAATAAACCAGAAAGATCATGAAATCTTAATGATATGAAACAAACCAAGACAGGAGTATTTGAGGACACTAGTTATAATCCAAGTCTGGACCCATCCTCAGTCAACAAATAATGAATCAATACATTAAATCAATATAGAAACAACTGTAAAATTAACTAAATTAAATGGTCTAATTTCACATTTTTAATGAATGAAAATCATTAAATCAATCAAATCAAATATTTTTAAAGAAATTTTAGAGTGTAGTTTACAATTTCTAACTATACAAATGTACATTTTCATTAATAAAACATTTAGTGAAATATACCATTAGTCCAGTATAAATCTAACTGTCAAAATCATCTACTGTCATTTGTTACACTTGTTTTTATTCTGTCTTCACTTCTGTCTTGTTTCACAGCAAACAATTCAGATTTCAGCAAGTTTAATGCTCTTTCTAATACACATACAAACCCATGAACTAATAGTATTGCTGAATCTTTCTGATGATGGAGAAAAAGCAGAAGATGCAGCACTATAAATGATGTGACTTGAGTCTGTTGTCTTCAAATAATCTAAACAGTGAACTTTAATCTGACTGTAACTGCTGTACAGTATAATGATACTAACTCTAGTTTCTCCAGCTTGAATTGTGGGTTCATCAGTAGATCACTGAGGTTTTTCACTCCAGAGTCTCCTAGTTTATTCCAGCTCAGGTCCAGTTCTCTCAGGTGTGATGGGTTTGATTTCAGAGCTGAAGTCACAGCAGAACAACCTTCATCTGTCATTTCACAGTAACTTAACCTACATTGACAGAAAGAGGGAGAGCAGAAAATAAGAAGAAAATAAAATAAGTCACATAATTTATCATAAGCAAATAAAACAGAGGATAAAAGATCAACGGTAACACTTTATAATAACGTTCAGTTTTATGTAATTTATTAGTGGTTAGTTAATGATAAATAATGATTTGCAAAACATTCATAAATGTTTAATAAGTGATATGCTAACAATTTGTGTGTTTTAAAAAAAATTCAATTAATTCAATTAAAATTCAACAAAGTCTTTAGTTAATGATGAACTAATCATTTACATAACATGATTATACGTTCACAAATGATTATTTCGTAATACGCTAACAATTTACAAATCTGTCTTAAGTTATCTTAAAAAATAGCATATCATGAAATAATAATAAAAATAATAATAAAAAGTCAATATATTATGTCACTTAATTTTAATTAAAATACAGGTATCAATCATTTAAATGTTTATGCTCCACTGAAGATCGCATCATGAATAAATCATTGACAAATCTTTCTGCGTCCCCTAATCTAAAGTGTAAACTTCTCATCAGTTGTAAATGTTTGACTCATTATTCAAAGGTCTTTCCCCCAGTGTGTATACCCACCTGACACCCACACAACCTGGAACCGGCAGCTTTATAAAACATTTACAACTGATGAGTAGTTGAATAAAATGAACATATTACTTATTAATAATTTATAAACACATACTCATGTTTTGTAAATAATTAGTTAATCGTTAACAGATTACTTGTAACTGACTTGTAAATGAATTAACAAAACATACACAAATTGTTAGCATATCGCTTATTTGTGAATGTTTTGTAAATGATTATTTTATCATTAACTAATCACCTATAAATGACTTACAACTGAATGTTATTATAAAGTGTCACCAGATAGACTTACCTCAGTTCGTGGTCAGCGCCGATAGCACACCGACATACAGCGCTGAATAACATCATATATACTCAACTAGATAAACAAGCTCATCAAGACAAACTTTATGTTGTCTCGAGAAAACCAGACCAGAAAGTTCTAAACACTTAAAACAGTTTAAAAAGTTTAGGAAGTTCAAGTAGTTTAAAAGGAAGTTGCTAGTATGATTTTAGTTGTTTTAACATGACCTCCTGTGTTGGTCTGCCCTCTTAGGATGAATCACTTGTTGTATTCCCAATTTGTAAGTCGCTTTGGATAAAAGTGTCTGCTAAATGAATAAATGTAAATGTAAACTACTTATATTTTTCATTCTTGTTCTGTTCTGAATGGCGTTCAATTGAAAGGATTTGTTGTGGAGTAAAGGGGACTAAAATAGACTATAGCTATGTTTATAGTGTTTCTAATGTTTGCAAACATTTCACTTTATTTACCGCTATATAAATATTTCTAAATGCAATAATAAAATGTGACTTGTTTGTTTTTATTCTCTCTGTCTTTCAAAAGCTCAGTTTTACATTTTAACTATGTAGCAGAAGTTTCAAAAACTATAAGAACAAATATAATGTGAAATCAAACTCATCATGAGATATTGAGTATAAAGTGTTGTGGTTTAAACTGTTGAAGTGATTTTCATCATTTTGATTCTTGTATGTGAATGTTACTGACCTCAATCTCTCCAGTTTACAGTGTGAATCCTTCAGTACGTCACATAAGTGTTTCACTCCTGTGTTTGTGATTTGATTCTCGCTCAGGTTCAGTTCTCTCAGGTGTGATGGGTTTGATTTCAGAGCTGAAGTCAGGATGAGACACTGTTTCTCTGTAATACTGCATCTACACAGACTGAAGACAGAAAGAGAAAGAACAATGACTCAGATCTATGATGATCATCAGCAAATGCTATACAGTCACTAATAAACCAGAAAGATCATGAAATCTTAATGATATGAAACAAACCAAGACAGGAGTATTTGAGGACACTAGTTACAATCCATGACACATCCTCAGTCAACAAAGACTTCTATTTTAATTAATATATGCTGTAATAAACATGTTAACTGAAGCGGCATGTTTCTGGATGAATTGAAAATAAAAAAAATAAAATAAAAATGGAGATCACGATTCTCTCATGATTCTGAAGAAAAAAAGAATAAAATCTAAACAAAATATCATAATTTACTTGGTTCCGACAACATGTTCATATTCTTTTAAAAACTATAGTCAAACAAAATATTTTTTAAAAAATGAAGGCGTCAGTGTCTCAATTAATAAAGATTTGTTTCTGTATTGCAATCTCCTGAATAAATGATTCAGTGATAAATACTTTTATAAACATGCAGCTGTCGCCACATCCTGTGAGGAGTTTGTGTCAACTTTAATGTTAATGTAAATATTCATCTGTACCTCACATCAAGCTATCGTATGGCTTCAGAAGACTTGGAAAATAGTGCACGGAAACAATATTGTGCTTCATTACGCTTTTATACGGCTTAAAGGTTACAGAGAGGGCCGTTCCACATCCAATATTGTGAATATTATTCTATGACCGATACCTGATATGAAGATCGGATCGAACCATCCCTAAAATATTTCATTAGTCCAGTATAAATCTGTCAGAAACATCTCCTGTCATTTGTTTGTTTTTTTACACTTCTGTTTTGTTTCACAGCAAAGATGTCAAGAGTCCAGTGGTCCTAATCTAAACAGTGAACTTTAATCTGACTGTAACTGCTGTACAGTATAATGATACTAACTCTAGTTTCTCCAGCTTGAATTGTGGGTTCATCAGTAGATCACTGAGGTTTTTCACTCCAGAGTCTCCTAGTTCATTCCAGCTCAGGTTCAGTTCTCTCAGGTGTGATGGGTTTGATTTCAGAGCTGAAGCCAGAGCTTTATTGCCTTCTTCAAAGATCCTGCAGTTTGAAAGCCTAGAACCAGAATGAAAATGTCACATTCAGATCATTAATCAGTTATTTTAGAAATGACCTAAACTATGAAAATCCCTAAACACAATTATCTTTTTTTTTTCCACAAATGAACTAAAACTTAGTTGTAAAGCAAAATCTGACAAATTAATATTGAATTAAATTAAATGGTTACACAGCAAAATCTCTGGTGTTGAAATTGCAGTGGTAAAGGCTTTTGGAGTGAAGTGTTAAAGTTGTGGAGTTGTATTTTGGGGGATTAACACTAGCTGGTGTAAACAGCACCCTCTGGCTGGTGTTAATACGGAGAGTTAACCTTATTAACACTGCTGAGTGTTATCAGTCACATCTGGGACATTTGTAAATTAGGGAGGGCTTCAGTGTCACCATTGGTCCACTAGTCTAGATTGACAGCTGCTCCTCTAGCCAATCCTTCAAAGGGGGAGATTATGTCACTCCAGTGTGACTCATGACTGCTGTGGCTAAAGCCGGGTGCTTGCTGTGTGATTTTTTTTTAAGTCCTTTAGGATTGTACTTGTCGGACTGTATGAACTTGCTGATCATGTCAGAATGCGATCTCATTGTTATTAATGTCAGACTGTATGACAGTCAAGTCGTTCAGTGACTTCGAGCTGCATAACGCAGGGCTGAAATATTGGCTATCGTGAAAAGTAAACAAAAACAAAATTATGTGGATACAGGGCGCAGCATCTAAAATATATTTTATGTTTTGATGTTTTTTTTTTTTTTTTTACTCTGACTGATCGATTTCATGAGACATTGTGTTTATTAATTAAAAAATGCATTCAAATATTTTTTCATGTTAATTTTGTGCGGTAAATATTAAAAAGAAAAAGATCGTTGATTCACATGACGCTTGATCGGAGGCAAATATAGTTCTCACTACAAATGAAAGATTGTAAAAACACATTTATTATTTGTATTTTATCAATAAATTGACAGAATTTATAGGCTAAGAATTGTGTGCTAAAAATAATAAATAGATCTCCTACGGCGAATGTTAAAGTGCCATCGTTTTGCAAGACAATCTATGATCAGAATTAATGCTAGAGGTTTCTGCTATCCACACAGTGGCGTAGCAAGTCAGCCTTGGGCCCATATACAAAACAATTCGGTTAGCTTGTAGCTCGGTTTGATTTACGGTATAAACGCTTGGAAATAATATTTAACATTTTCAAGTCCATTCATTATTTGTAGCACGCAAGTGCTTGGTCGTCACTATTCACATTTAGGTAAGAAACAGCTTGACAAACAGTCTTTTCAAATACAGTCATTCATATTATCACAGAAATACTGGGATTAAAGGTCATAGTTTGGATAAACATTGATGTCTATGGTAGATATCAAAATAGAGCATGTCATCTTTTGAAAGTAATTGGTGCTTAAATAACATTTGTGTCGATTGCAATCTTTCACCACTAGGTAAACAAACTGACTGTTAAAAAAGTTATTTGTCATTGAATAGAGATTCATTCAAAAATGCTGCTTCATCCAGTAATGTTTTTTTATGAGTAAGTCATTCATTCATTTAAACCACTTTTACATACATTTAATATTAAAAATTGGTGTATTAAACATATTCTATTTTACACACATATATTATGCATTAAATGTTTAATAATTCATGCAAATGAATTAAACACTTAAATAAACTGCAGCAACAGATATTTTGTCTCCCATATTTTGCTTAGTTTAGAATTGCGAGGAAATCGTGATCTCTATTTGATCTCTATAAAACTAAAACTGAAACTGAACTATATAAAACTAAATAAAAATGTGTTCACAAAATTAAAATGACAGTAAAACAAACAAAATTGTTAATAAAACTAATAAAAACTAAACTATTGTATTGCAAATTTGAAAACCATATTAAATTAAAATTCATTTAAAAAAGCAAAACTATAATAACCTTGGTAAAGACCATGTCAATCGGAACACAGTTCATGCACAGAGCTCACTTTTAACAAGCTGATGATTTGAATCAGGTGTGTTATAAAAGAGAGAAATGCACAATATTCAGAGCAGGCGTACTAGAGGACTGGAATTAAGAAATAAACCTTGCAGAGACTATTTATTCATTCAGGTTAAAAAAAAAAAAAAAGAAAATGTGTGTCTGCTCTGCCTATATGATTACTGATTATCATATCTGATTTTAATAAGGGAGAAAAAATCTTGACATGGGCAGATTAGAACCCGAAACCTCCTACACACCTAATGCTGTTTTTAAAACTAGACTGTTTAGGAGAACAAATGTTTAATCACATATCGATGCAGAATTAATGGCCTAATAATGTCCTATAATAATAAAGGCAAAAACACTGAGAAAAAAAGGAAAATGTCCCAGCCACATTTTAAAACAAAGTTGTACACTCATACAATATTTCTCCAATGTTTTAATTGTAATATTAAATCCTCTTTATTTGCCAACAAATAACATGTATTTTTCATTAATTAAAAGACAAATAAAATGAATGTTTTACGCCCTATTTTGATAAAGAGAAAAATGCAAATACACAACATTTCTGAGGGAAAAAAAGATAAGTATATTGTAAGAATACATTAAACTTATTTGTATGCTTTAAAATAATTAGATATGCTAAAACACAGAATTTAACAATTTAAAAAAACAAACAAAAAAACATTCCATAGGGCCATATTTTTTGTTAAACTGACGTTAAAATTGTTTAAGCTTCATGATTGTAATAAAAGATTTTAATTAAAATTAAAATCATAATGAGTCTTTAGACAATATGTAAATACAGATGTGATCTTTTATGTACAATCAAACGCAAGTTTGTAGTATTTCACAACAAATTGGTTTAGGACAGTGTCAATGACAAACCAAATTTAAAAAAAGAACACCATGGCAGGTGTTAATATAAAAGAATCTCGATGCACAACACAGACTTGTTCATTATCTAAGTCTGGTTTTCACCTTATGTTTTTGTCGAGCTCAATTTTGGTCTATTGTCACACAACTTACCTCAGTATTTCCAAATGACATTTCATATTTCCCAGTCCAGAGCAGAGCAGCTTCACTCCTGAATCCTGCAGATTATTGTTGCTCATGTCCAGTTCTTTCAGACTGTTATCTGATCCAAGAACCGTAGCCAGAGCTGAACAGCTTTTGTCTGTTAAACCACAATCATTTAGCCTATGATGGAAATAAGGTTACAGAATCATTAGATTAAATACATTTGCTAAATACAAACAATAAATAATAGTTAATCTATAGCTTTAATTACAATAAATCATACATTTGAATGTGTTAGTTCCATGGTTTTAAGAAAAAGCATTACTGAGTGAATTCTAATTAAACCACATAACCATTGCAATCATGTGCTCAAGATAGCTGTAAAACATGATGTAAAAACTAGTGGTGGGCCGTTATCGGCGTTAACGTGCTGCGTTAACGTGAAACTCTTATCGCGCGATAAAAAAAATATCGCCGTTAATCTATTCTCAAATTTGGGTTGGGAGCTGGGTCTAAAATAGGCAAACTATGATGACTTTCACCTTGATAGTTTAACGCGGCGCGTTTACGTCTCCTCCGCCAAAACACAGACGGGTCATCAGACATCGCGTCGTCCTCCATTCATAAAAACCGAATCTACTATAGCGAAATGCCACGTAAATTCGTCGTTTTTTGGATTCATAAATCAAATGTTGGTCAGTAACTTAATTCAAATCGCGATACTAGTGCATGTGAAAACTGAAATGCAAAAAGACCGTTTTAATATGAATCCGATATGTTCCGTTTGCCTAGCTGTATGTATGCATTGCGGAGACGAGCTTTTACTACACGCATACTGAAACACACGTGAGGCTCCCGGTAATTTTTGGCATTTTCATCTCACATGAACAGATAAACTTAATCTCCCAAACTGCTGTGAGTGTCACTTTTACCGTTTCATTTGAGAAAACTAGCATCATATCATACTGTATGACACAGAAACTTCATGGCAACCTGTCAAAATAAAAGTATGGTGTAACATGTAATGGGCTGGGTAGGTGTTGACGTTAAAAAAACACAATCTAATAGGTAGAAAAAATAATTTCATTGTTAGTTAGTTAGTAAACACAAGTACATCTAATTGAACATAATTTATTTTCATCAACAAATTATCATAGAACAGCTTTATGAGCTTTATGATCCATTCTCAAAGACTTTAAGTCATTATTTGGGTAGCACACATATTCTGAATGCCTTCAGCAGAATTCAAATTAGCCATTTTAATCTAGATTAATCTAGATTAATTCCAAGATTTAATCTAGATTAATCTAGATAAAAAAAATTAATCTATGCCCACCCCTAGTAAAAACACAAGGCTCTTTAGAGTGCTCACAAAAAATATGCACAGGAATATTTGAGAGCTGCTGCCTATCAGCGGTTACTGCATTGCCCCAGTATTTGTACTTCTCATACTACAGAAAGACTGGAAATATACATTAATATAAACCACAATCACTAGTTAGCTGATTATCTGTTGACATTTACTGCACACATTTGAGTGGACATTTGATGAACTGACCATCATCATTCAAAAGACTTCTCATACGTCAAATCTCCGCATTCCTGAACAATGCACTTTCTGCTACTAACAATAATAGTTTCAATAGGAAAAAAAAACAGCTATTCTCAGCTATAAAGAAAAACAAGAATATTTTCCAGAAACACAAGAAATAATTTTCCAGAAAAAGCAAGATTTTCATGACATTTTATGTTTCTCTAATTTCCCACACATTTTCCAGGACTAAAAAAAATCAATAATTAATTATCCAGGTTTTCCAGGATGCTTGGGAGCCTAGACAAATGTTTTTGACTTATGAAAGCAAAAAAATTAACTTACAGAGCTCTTTTGGAGGTTTTGATGACTGCTGATAATCTAATGAGACACTCGTCTGATTTCTTGAATTTCTGAAGCTCAAACTCCTCCAGCTCCTCCTCTGATGTCAACAACACAAAGGCCAAAGCAGACCACTGGGCAGGAGAAAGATCAGCAGATGAGAGACTTCCTTTGCTAAGGTGGGTCTGAATGTCTTTCACCAGAGTTTGGTCGTTCAATTCATTCAGACAGTAGAATAGATTGATGGATCTCTCTGGAGACAGATTAGCTTCCAATTTCTGCTTGATGTACCAAACAATTTCCTTTATGCTTTATGCTTTCCTTTTGTCATTGTCATTTTGCTGTGTCAACAGACCCTGTAAGAGTCGCTGATTGGACTGGAGAGACAAACCAAGGAGGAATCGAAGAAAAAGATCCAGATGTCCATTATCACTCTCTAGTGCCTTGTCCACTGTAGTCTTGAGCAAATCAATCATGGTTTCACTTTTGAAAAGAAATATACTTTTCTTTTTTATGTTTAAATGTGCATAAAGAGCTGCAATAAACTCTTGAATGCTCAAGTGAACAAAGCAGTACATGGTACCAAGAACAATCCCAGTTTCCTCCTTAAAGATCTGGGTACACATGCCTGAATACACTGATGCCTTATGGACGTCAATACCACAGGCTTCCAGATCTCTGTCATAGAAGATCACATTGTTCCTTTCCAGCTGATGAAATGCCAGTTTCCCCAGTGAAAAGATGGCATCTTTATCCCAGGAAACATCTGGTGTGTATTCTCCATCATACTTTCGTCTGCTCTGCTGGATCTGAAATCTGAGAAAGTGTGTGTACATTTGTGTCAGAGTCTTGGGAGTGTCTTCAGTATTTGACTTCTCCAGTGTTTTGGAGGCATCATCAGCCTGATTGTTTTTCACATCATTATTTCTTTTCTCCTCTAAAATGTTCTGCAGAACAGTGGCTGAAATCCAGCAGAAGACTGGGATGTGGCACATGATAAAGAGAGTCTTTGATTGTTTAACATGATCGATGATTTCTCTGGCCAGATCCTCATCTGTGACTCTTTTTCTGAAGTACTCCTCCTTTTGTGCATCATTGAATCCTCGTATCTCTGTCAGCCGGTCGATACAGTCAGGAGGAATCTTACTGGCAGCTGCTGGTCTGGTGGTGATCCAGATGAGAGCAGACGGAAGCAGATTTCCCTTGATGAGGTTTGTCAGGAGAACATCCAGAGAGACTGGTGAAGATACATCATGCAACGTCTCATTATCCTTAAAGTTAACAGGACGTCGACATTCATCCAGTCCATCAAGAATGAACAGTACTTTTTGGTTCCTTTTTGTAAGGTTCAGATTTTTTGACTCTGGAAAAAATTTAGTTATAAGGTCCATCAAACTTAGTTTTTCTTTCTCCTTTAAGTTCATCTCTCTGAATGGAAGAGGAAATATGAAGCTGATATCCTGATTTTCTTTTCCTTCGGCCCAATCCAGAACAAACTTTTGCACAGAGACTGATTTTCCGATGCCAGCAACTCCTTTTGTCAGTACAGATCTGATCTGCTTGTCTTGTTCAGGTGCTTCAAATAAATTTGTGCATTCAACCTGTATTTCTTTTGATTCATGACGTCTGGAAGCAACTTCAATCTGTCTTACCTCATGTTCAGTATTGACCTGTTCACTACAACCCTGAGTGATATAGAGATCTGTGTAGATGTTATTCAGAAGAGTAGAGTCACCTTGCTTTGCAATTCCTTCAAGCACACATTGATATTTCTTCTTTAGGCTACATTTTAGCTGATGAATGAAGAACAGCTCATCTGAACAGAAACAAAAATACAGAATATTTTAATCTTATTTTCTCTCCTACATTCATAAGTGACAGTCTGACAAATTGTCATAAGTCTCTTACCTTCTAGAGTATCAGCAGCTTCATCTTGCTTCATCTCTCTCAGGAAGTAGAGTGTGAGATCAAGAGCTGCTTCTTTGATACTGCATCTGTTCTCATTAAAATCCTTCACAAAGTATTGCACGTCCTCTTTTTGTAATATTTTCTTAAACTTGTCCAGTTCTTTCTTTAGAAATGTGATTATTATGCTCTCAAGATCCTACAAAGCAAGAAAAAAATAAATGAAAGAAAAAAATCTTCATCCATATTTGATTTTTTAATAATTAAAAATGTTTGAAAAATCAGTTTAAGACTAATGTTAATTAGCTGTCAGTATTAATAATACATTCTTATTTTATGGGTTCTTAAAAAATAATGGTCAATAAGATTTAGAAATAACATTTCTCTTGCACTCTTATTCAATAACACATTTGTTTGTCATATTTATTAATTATTCATGAAGATGTGTTTTATTACCTGGAAAACCTGTAGGAAACTGTTTGTAAAGTCCTTGTGGTTCCTGTTAGTCTGGAAATCTGGATCTAAGGTTTCATTCTGAAGCCCGCTGCTCAATAAAATTAATCAAATTATTGCATTTCTGGAGAAATATGACTAAAATCTCTTGTAAACATGTTCTAGCAAAAGGAAAACAAATATTTGATACATTTATGAACTATAAAGTTTAATGATAATTATACACTTTCTAACACATTTGTAAAGAAAAAATAAGAAACATCAAATACCGTATGGTTTGTGATGCTGTTTCTCCACTGAAGTCTGGTACTCTACCCTTTGAGCGGTCACTCTTCACAGACTCAGAGCTGGACACATGTGCATCTGAACTTTCACTAATGATGCAGAGAGAACAACTTTACTACATGAGGTTCATCCGTGTTTTATATTGGCACTCATTCTCTCTAATCCTTCACAGAAATACTTGCAGAGCTTTAAAGATAGCAGTTATTCTTGTTTACAGACTCACATTTTTTCACAATATCTGTAAAGAATTTACTGATCTAATTGAAGACAACCTTTTCTTTTTTGAGAGAAGAAATGTCAGTGTTACACAGTTCTGTTAGCATACTTCAATTAAAGAAACCATATGACACTATTTTAAAAGTTCATCACTTTGTTTATTGGGTGTAACAATAACAATGTCATCGTAATAATTATCCATTTGACCTCGAGTCCAAGTCTGAGCTGAATGTCTCACATTGTTAAGCTTTCATTTTGCAACTCTCTTACCTTTCAGATACAATCTCATAAAATTATAATTTTTCTTTTTCACCGTAACAACTTAATGTCCTGAAGTGCCAACATATAAAAACTGTTTTTTAGGTGTGGTTTATTGTATTTCATGTACAATTTATTTATGTGTGTATAGCTCAGGTGTGTATGCACTGCAGCTCCATAAAGTGTGCTGTACACAAGCTAACCTTTGGGTTAACGGCTCAGGAACAGCATGATGAATAAATCTTAACCACTGATTCCAAACAAAGCGGGTTTGCTTTCGCATCCAAACACACAGCGTCTCCACAACATGACGACAACACTACAACTCAACGAAGACTCGTTTTCTCTTTGTGGAAACATTTGGACAGCATTACGCTAATATTTCACATTGTGATGCAGACATTTGTGAAAGTAATATCTGAACTTCAATCAAGGCATTTTAGTCATTTCTGGATCAGTGTTCTCTGTTAGAGAGAATAAATCGCTTTGCAGGAGACTATGACATTTATAACTCTGAAGATCTTACACAAACAGATACATTACACACTAAAGGAAAATGAAAACATTAAAAAGCATCATATGACCCCTTTAAATTAAGTGTGTGGTCATTTTTAAATGTCTGAATATACATTTATGACCTAAAACAAAATCACTGATGTGGAATAATTTACTCAAGTATCTACATATCAAATGCTGAAGAGCGACTGTAAATTATGATTCAGTTCTCAGATATTTATAATCTATTGGCTACTTTTTAAATATATTTAATGTTATTTTAGCAAAGCTTTTTTAGAGCAAACATGTGAAAGTCCAGCAGTGTTTAAAATGATTGTCTGAAAACAGACTCAGTCTTACCTCTGTTTGTGTGAGAGACTCATCTCAGACGGAGAGTCCTTTCCTCGCTCCTCTGACATACTGCAGATAAACTGCCAGAGATCAGCACTGGGTTGAGAAAACTATCTGCTGTTCAGTTTGACCTGGAGATGATGATCCTTAATGAGATCAAGAAATATCTGGAGTTAGCAGCAACACAAAACACTAGATCAAATAAAGTCCGTTATGAACAAATGCACTACCATGTAGAATAAACAAATGGTCTTCACGAGAAATGGCGGATTTAAACATACTTTCGATTTCGCATCACAAAACAACAGCAAAAAAAAAAAAAAAAAAAAAAAAAAACAGAAGCGAAAATACGGAAATACCTTTAGAAACACATTCGTCTTCAATAACCCCTTTTGGAAAACTTACTTGCAGTCTTGTCCACTAAGAAGAGCATTTATAAGTATTTGAAACGATCATTTTCTGTCCTTCAGGCCTGTAGTTTGTCAGCAATAATTCTCATATCTCTCAGACAGATTGGATTAAATACAAAAACAATGTCCGCGAGTGTTAAAATTAGTAGGGTCTGCGCTAAAGTTGTATCTATAAAATGTTTTCTAGGACATATATTGGATAAAATCCTATGAGCATCGCTTTGTTTTGCTATCTGAGTGTTTTCCGCAGTTACTTTCGTTTTCGTCTTCTTCGTGGGTTTTTCTGGAGGGTTTGAACGAGCTGAACAGTTACTGCCACCTGCTGCACTGGAGCCTGAATTATATTTATAATTTATAGATACATAATTTGTTACATTTTTAAAGTTGTTGTTTTTTATTGTTTTTACTGTACAAACTGTACACCTACTCATCACAAAAAGAATCAACATACTTCCATTTTTAATAAAATATTGTTTGCAAGTGATCTAAATTATTCTAAGACTCAAGACATTTCATCATAAATCACATTTATGTTAGTATATGTGTTATATAATAATACATCTAATAAATCATAAACATTTGAAGCTAAAGGAGACTCAAGTAAAAAAGTGTAACAAACATGTTACTAAAGACAAGCAAAACAAATCATTCATTATACATTTTAAACATGTATTTAACATTTATTTAGGTTCGTTGAACTTATAAAACACATAATTTGCTTCTTTTAAAGATGATAATAAATACAATTACATTATATGTAACAGTGTATAAAAATAAACATTTACAAAATTTTAGGTGATCATAAAAATGGCTTACATTTTTCTGCAAACAATGATGTCCATTCTGTGAATGAAAGATTTACAAAAATGTTTACGTTGAAATATAAACAAAACAATGAGAAACTGATGGTCTGTTTCAGATCCTCACACAGATCGAAGGGGAGATGGATGACTAGTAGACCAGATGATCTGAGATGTTAGTCTGCTAACCTTTTTTCTAAGACAGAGGTTCCCTACAGACGATGTCCGGTGGTTCTTGCTTAAATTTCAACTAAAGAACAATTTGTATTAGGTTTCAATCGCTTTAGATTCCTAATGTTTCTTATTTTAAACATAATCTTCAACGTTTAATCCCTTCACAAACACACAATAAAACATGTTGCCAAAGTCTTTAACTAGATAATATTTCATTTGTTTTAAATGTATGCGAAGGAGCTTGTGTCAGATGCAGAGCTGGTAATCTCTATATTTAGGTTGTATCTTTTAGAAAATGTTATATTTATTTTATTTCAAAACATAGTCCTGTTTTAAAGGCTAAAAAGTGTCCATATCGTAGAGTATCCTGAGCCCAATATCTGACATCCTGTGGAGCTATGATCTAGTTCTGCACTTAATGCTGTGCTCCTACTTTTCAAATGCATCTCATGTCACATTGACACAAATTCTTTCAGATACTCACTGACTTTTCAGAGTTGTAAACTACGCTTGAATCAAACAACACATGTGAGGACTGTCTTCTGTGGTTCAGTGGCTCTCCTGAGAATATTTCATTGCTTCTAAAAAGTTGAATTAAAAAGCATTCGGCCACAACAGACTCCTAATGTGAGGTGAATGTTAAAACCTAGTATACAATATGCAGCATTTTATGTATATGATTTTACTGTTAATATTTATTTGCTACTTTTATCAGTCTGATAAATGTGTGGTCAATACTGTACATAATAAAAATGACAATCATGCTACCAAGTATGTTAGACACAATGGTTTTAAGAAAGTGATGTTTTTAACTGGAGAGGAGAACCAGGTGAGGCTTCTCAACCGAACAAAGAAAACACATTTTATATTCCTTCAACATATTTTATTTAATATTTCTGCATGAGTGCCATGTTTTTTTATTGCTTTTTCTAAATGTTAATCTTTTTCTAATTGTATCAGCTGAGCTTGTTTCAACTGTTTATGGCCATTTTCTTAGGTTATTATTTTTGACCCACATAGATATAGAGTAAATCTTATCATCCATGCTTTTCCCCTACATTTACAAACCCCAAATAAGACCGCAAGCGTGATCATAAATTCAATAAGACTAGTTACCCAGTTACACATCATGTAAGTAAAGTGTCATAATGCATCCAGAATACAGAAATCCTGCTCTTGATCTATT
This sequence comes from Garra rufa, assembly GCF_049309525.1. Taxonomy (NCBI): domain Eukaryota; kingdom Metazoa; phylum Chordata; class Actinopteri; order Cypriniformes; family Cyprinidae; genus Garra; species Garra rufa. The sequence goes on along the minus strand of NC_133367.1, from coordinate 10,158,425 downwards.
ACGACTGACATTTTCCGTCATCAAATGATCAGGATTACGGATGACTCTGTTCACATCTTGTTTGTTGGACTGTATTCGTCTTTAGGTGAGTCCTTCTCTATGAGAGCCGTCAGCATTCAGCATTGCTTTTGTCAGATTTGCTAGAGGTATATGGCACCTTGTTGTAACCTGATCAATTAAGAAACATAACATTATACTGCTCCCCATTGAAAAGGTTTTTTAGACATAGTCTTTTATGCAAGAAATATGTCTGCACAACATAAATATGGATCAGTTTAACAAATACCTAATACTGAAACCCTCTCTTCTGAACTATCGTGGAAGTTTTTTTAATATTGATTTTGATTGTCCGTCCACTACGTTATACCTTTGTCATTGTTTTTGTACAGTTTTTAGACGAAGACTATTCTCAGACTTCTCAAGTCAAACATGCTGTGAATGTTTGGAGGAAAACAAGAACTAGTACAGTATAAGAGAATTAAATGAAGGTCCTTCTACAAGAAAGTGTTTAAACCGAGATTGTGAAGTACTTCAGAGCTTTTTTCCCCCGATCTGGCTACAAAATCTTAATCGCCAATCCTACTGTTCCTCTGCTACATGTACGTCTATCTTATTTAAAAAACACATAAAGTTACACATTACAAGTTGAAGACGGTGTGGAATCACTATTGTCTTTGTACGCATCTCTAAACAGGCCATTAATAAATAAATCACAGTTATTTTAAGCGAAAGGGATGATTCAGACCATTTTATTCAGTTGTTGTGTTTGTCTTTTAGTTTTTTGTTCCAGGAAACAGGTACAACTGCAACTTCACGTTGTCATGTTTGACGTAATAATCTCTTCTTCTTTAAGAAAACATTTTTTAACATATCTTAGTTCTCTTAATGTTTCATAATTGTAAATGTTTGTTAAGCTTAAATATTTTTTATTTTTTTGTCAGTTACATAGTTGTTACGGGTTGGTGCTGGAGCGATGAGACGAGACACGAATTACAAACAGAGTCTTTTAATATATCCAAGGAGCAGACTGATCAGGAACATGAAACCTTTCCACACACGCAACGTATACACAAAGCAAAGACCGACAGTAAACTGAACTCAAAGACAGACTTATAAAGGGACTAGATGATTACAGACAGGTGCAGGGGATGATGATAATGAGGGCTAAACCAAAGCAGACAGATCGACAGGGGAAGACAATGGGAGAAACTAAGTACACAAACAGACAGAACTATGACAATAGTTATCAGGCATGAAATGTATATCTATTTTTAAATAGTTATGATAGAGTTACAGGTTCTGTGTAGCCGGATGTCCGTAAGCGGGGAAATCTGGACAGTAACTGTGACAGATGAGAGTATTACTCAAACAGTCCACCGTGTTATCTTTTAATAAAATATTGCATTGAATGCCACGAAGACAAATTCTGTAGCAGTGTTCATTAAAACATCGAAATGAAAATAAACGTACAAATATTCATAATATATTCTAATGACACAACAGACTGATCTTTGCTAAGTACACCTACAATTGTTAGATATCTTGACCTTATCCGTGTGTTTAACGCCGCTATTGCGCTAGGCCTTTCACACCGTTGTGAGATTTAAACCGCAAAGTTTTGCATTACACTTTATAAGCAGAACAATTTTATCGGTTTCCAATATTTCTGTGAATTTGCTTGAGTTAATCAAATATCGTTTTAATCCGTTTTCTTGACCTCAAGACACTTGTGTTACTAATACTATCCTAGTTTATATCAGATATAAGACATTAGATAATTTCTTAATAATTATTTCTGTTTTTCAATAATACTGAAATCAGGTAGGTGAACTTTAAAAAAAAAAAAAAGTTTAAACTGTATATGTATCACTGTATTTATATGCAAATATAAATGTGTTGAATAAAGACAATGTATTTGACTATCTATAGAGGAGCGAGAAAGACACAAATGCTGTTAACTGTTCAAAAAATGTTTAGTTGGTCTGGACTGACGAAGGAGAGACTCCATCCACAGAACAAAGACAATATACTGGATATCTGTACATTAACAACAGACACACACATAACTGAATATAAAGTAGAATAGAATAACAATGTGTATAAAATATGAGATAACTAATGTTTTAGATAACATGGACTTTTCACATTGTAGACTTGTTTTATATCTTTGACACATTTAAGTGCTGCACTTGACAATCACATTTAAACATTTGAATCATTATGGATGAGTTTAATACAAATATTATTAAACTGAAGAGCCAGACAGACTCATCTGAGCGTCTTCCTCCTGTTTCAGCTTTCAATAAAACAAAAGCATCATTTGCTTGAATACTAAATCAACATGAATCATTCAGTATCACATGTTTCTAACACACATGCTGCATTATTTGATTGTAAAGTCTGAGTCTCTTCACCTGTATGGATCACATTCACACATTTATCACACATTTCTTTCTCCTCATAGACACAGTAGTGAAGCTCTTCTGTGGATCCTCACCTGATGTTCACTGCTCCTTTCATCAAGATCCAAAAAACTAGGATAGACAGTATTTAGCATCTTTTGGTGGTTGTAAGGTGGAACAGAAAAGAGAGGAAAAAAAAGTGTCAGTGTTCAGTGAAACAATTTGCAAATCAGTTACTATTTCAATTACGGTTTCATTTAAAGTTAGATTTCCATGATCTTGCATAGATATTTCTAAAATAATATTTGTGTTTTAAATACATCTGAACATGATTTCCATTCATATGTTTGTCTGTTTGTGTGACTCCTGTTGAGACACTATAAAGAGAAACACACACTAATGAGTGAACGGCAAATATAATAAACCACAAGAACAAATACTAATGTGATTTTGCCTCAAAACTAAAGCCTTTCAGTTAAATGTTCCACTAGTTAAAGCTGTTTTTCCTCTAGTTTCAACATTTGTATTGGTCTCAGTAAATAAGTGAAAGTAAAGTAAGTGTAAAGTAATGTGACGTGTTGCTTGTCAAAGTAAAATCACACAAGAGACAGAGACATTGATCATGTGATGCTGGACGGCTGTGAGCTGAAGCTGGAATCTGCACTGATTTTACCAGCGTTTTCCTCCAATCTGACCAAATCTATTTCAAACTGGAATGATTCACTATTACTGATGGCATTAATAAAGCAGCTGTTGTTGGAGAAAGCTCTGACAGTCTGCTTTTGTTCTCTTTCCTCCTTTGTGTTCAACATTTTGATCAACTTTACATTTCATTCTGACACAAACCCTTTGAAATAAAGCTGGATGATCATTTGATCATCTCCTTTCACAGATATTTGAAAGTTAATATTTGTCCACATATCAGAGGTAATTGAAGATCTCTTTAATATCACAAAGTGAAGTTTACTCACAATAGTTTACAGTTTGAGTCTCGTAGCACATCAATGAGCCGCTGCTTTGAGTCTCCAATCTTATTGTGTCTCAGATCAAGCTCTTTTAGAAACTGCAGTGCTTTTGTGTTTGTCAAAGACTGAGTTAAAGAAGAAACATCTGTAATGCCACAGTTACGAAGACTAGAAAGAGACAAACAGAGGAAGAGAAGATCATCTTACAAACAAATCATTAAGGAGAAGAATTTGACACAAATATAATGTGAACCCATGAACCCACTCATCATGAGATATTGAGTATAAAGTGTTTTGGTTTAAACTGTTGAAGTGATTTTCATCATTTTGAGTCTTGTATGTGAATGTTACTGACCTCAATCTCTCCAGTTTACAGTATGAATCCTTCAGTACGTCACATAAGTCATTCACTCCTGTGTTTGTGATTTGATTCCAGTTCAGGGTCAGTTCTCTCAGGTGTGATGGGTTTGATTTCAGAGCTGAAGTCAGGATGAGACACTGTTTCTCTGTAATACTGCATCTCCACAGACTGAAGACAGAAAGAGAAAGAACAATGACTCAGATCTATGATGATCATCAGCAAATGCTATACAGTCACTAATAAACCAGAAAAATCATGAAATCTTAATGATATGAAACAAACCAAGAGAGGAGTATTTGAGGACACTAGTTATAATCCAAGTCTGGACCCATCCTCAGTCAACAAATAATCAATCAATACATAGAATCAGTATAGACACAACAGAACAATTAACTAAATTAAATGTCTATTTTCACATTTACAATAGATGAAAATCATCAATTCAATCAAATCAAATCATTTATTTAACCTATTTCAGAGTGTAGTTCACAATTTTTAACTATACAAATATATTAAATGATTATATTTTCCTTAATAAAAGATTGTTTCACAGTAAAGATGTCAAGAGCCCAGTGGTCCTAAACTAAACAGTGAACTTTAATCTGACTGTAACTGCTGTACAGTATAATGATACTGTCATGATCTGGGCTGTGGGGCTCCCCTCAGCCACCTGAGGTCGCTGTTTTCCCTTCCCTGCACACACATCCCTAATTGTACACTCCTGTCTAGTCGTTATCACTGATTACACGCACACCTGTTCACAATCACATCTGGTCTATAAGAACACTCATTTCCCACTACTCATCCTGGCTGCATTGTCTCCTGTTTGTTATGTGTTCCGTGATTTCCTGGCTTTTGAATCTTGTTCTTGGTTTTGTTATTTTGTGTTTTAGTTATTAGTTTTGTGTGCCGTGTTGGCCTTTTTGTTAGTTTGTTTTGTTATATTCATTAAAAATATTCTCTCCCTGCATTTGGACCCAGACCTCCTTGTTTGAACGTGACAGAATGCAGCCAGCAAAGATGGGTCCAGCGGGGAGAAATTTTTTTTTCAAGGAGGCGGCGTCCCCCTGTTCTGTTCCCGAGACGGCGGGGATGTCCTTCGAGGCGGCGTCGGCCGCTCGTTTTGAATGCATCTACGCCTGCCTGGCGGCGATGGATGCTCGTAGCGCCAAGGCTGCGCGGACGCGCCCCTGCTTTGCCGCGGGGATAGAGACGCTGTTTCGCGGGAAGGTGACGGCGTCCACTATCTCGGTCCCCAAAGCGGCGGTGATCGCTATTCCTATTCCTGATGCGGCGGTGACCGCTCTCTCTGCTCCGGACGCGGCGGTGACCGCGCCCTCTGTTCCGGACGCGGCGGTGACCGCGCCCTCTGTTCCGGACGCGGCGGTGACCGCGCTCTCTGTTCCGGACGCGGCGGTGACCATGCTCTCTGTTCCGGACGCGGCGGTGACCGCTCTCTCTGCTCCGGACGCGGCGGTGACCGCTCTCTCTGCTCCGGATGCGGCGGTGACCGCGCTCTCTGTTCCGGACGCGGCGGTGACCGCGCTCTCTGTTCCGGACGCGGCGGTGACCGCGCTCTCTGTTCCGGACGCGGCGGTGACCATGCTCTCTGTTCCGGACGCGGCGGTGACCGCTCTCTCTGCTCCGGACGCGGCGGTGACCGCTCTCTCTGCTCCGGACGCGGCGGTGACCGCTCTCTCTGCTCCGGACGCGGCGGTGACCGCTCTCTCTGCTCCGGACGCGGCGGTGACCGCTCTCTCTGCTCCTGACGCGGCGGTGACCGCTCTCTCTGCTCCGGACGCGGTGGTGACCGCTCTCTCTGCTCCGGACGCGGCGGTGACCGCTCTCTCTGCTCCGGACGCGGCGTTGACCGCTCTCTCTGTTCCGGACGCGGCGGTGACCGCTCTCTCTGCTCCTGACGCGGCGTTGACCGTTCTCTCTGCTCCGGACGCGGAGGTGAACGCTATCTCCGTGCCTGACGCGCCGGAGACCGCAATCTCTGTTCCTGACACTGCGGCGACCGTGCTTTCTGTTCCTGACGCGGTGGTGACGGCGCTGCACGGACCTGGCCCGCCGTCCCTCCCCCTGATTTGCCTTCCCCCGTTCCTCCACCCTCCAGACTTGTGGAACGTCTGGGAGCCGTTCCGTGGGGAGGGGGTAGTGTCATGATCTGGGCTGTGGGGCTCCCCTCAGCCACCTGAGGTCGCTGTTTTCCCTTCCCTGCACACACATCCCTAATTGTACACTCCTGTCTAGTCGTTATCACTGATTACACGCACACCTGTTCACAATCACATCTGGTCTATAAGAACACTCATTTCCAACTACTCATCCTGGCTGCATTGTCTCCTGTTTGTTATGTGTTCCGTGATTTCCTGGCTTTTGAATCTTGTTCTTGGTTTTGTTAATTTCTGTTCAAGTTATTAGTTTTGTGCCGTGTTGGCCTTTTGTTTGTTGATTTGTGTTTATTTATATTAAAATTCATCTTTCCCTGCAATTGGACCCAGACCCTTATTCCGACCGTGACAAGTTCACAATTTTTAACTATACAAATATATTAAATGTTTATATTTTCCTTAATAAAAGATTGTTTCACAGTAAAGATGTCAAGAGCCCAGTGGTCCTAAACTAAACAGTGAACTTTAATCTGACTGTAACTGCTGTACAGTATAATGATACTAACTCTAGTTTCTCCAGCTTGAATTGTGGGTTCATCAGTAGATCACTGAGGTTTTTCACTCCAGAGTCTCCTAGTTTATTCCTGCTCAGGTTCAGTTCTCTCAGGTGTGATGGGTTTGATTTCAGAGCTGAAGTCAGGATGAGACACTGTTTCTCTGTAATCCTGCATCCACACAGACTGAAGACAGAAAGAGAAAGAACAATGACTCAGATCTATGATGATCATCAGCAAATGCTATACAGTCACTTATAAACCAGAAAAATCAAGAAATCTTAACGATATGAAACAAACAAATATGTTTTGCAAACTTTTTTTGACAAATAAATGGTGATATCTGTGTGCAGGTAACATGGAGAAAGACTACACATTGTTCATTTAAATATACTACAAACTACACAAAAGTTATAAAGGTATGCAAATGTTGAAAATCAGCAAAATTACCCATTAAGATGTGAGCTACTTATCCAAGTTATGAAACTTCACTTGATAACATTAACCATATTAGTTAACATTAACGTCCCGGTGCTATTGTGTTTTCCAGTCGGGCTACCAGAATGTCTCACCGGCTGCCCGACGGACCATCGTAAAGTAGAGGGCACCTGCAGGTCCTTAAAAACTCCTCAATTTAGTTGCATCAAATTTAAGGCCATAAAAAGTTTTAAATATGTTAAATAGTATAAGAAAATACTTAATTAAAATTTAAGAGGTCTTAGTTGGGGACGGAAAGACGAGAATCGCGATAGGGCTGGATTAATCTTCAAAAGGCAATGATTTCATTGAATAATTATGCACGCTGTAGAATTCAAAGTCAAAACGTGGCACTGATGTCTTTATATGAATGTATCTGAGGGGAACCGACTGTCCTCAGAAACATGTCGTTGTCATTTTCATTTATTGCCTGAAAAACAGCATTAATGCTGATTTTATATACAGGCTTTTCTAGGGAAACCGTAATATTCCAGCGCTCTTAAAGCGCCCCCTTGTGACAGAGAGTGACTTTTTCTTTTTCACATTTTTTCAGCTTTTTATGGTCAAATTATTGCAATTATCGACCTACGTTGTTATGCAGCAAACACAGTTGTGTGAAAGAAGTTAATGTGCCTTCTCAAAATCTAAAAAAATAAGACAATAATATTTATGTTTTAAATAAATATAATAAATTATATACTCGATTTATCCCTTTTAATGTTATAAAGGCTGAAATTCCATTGAATAAGATATTTTGTTTTGGTTTGTCTGAAGCTGTATCTGAATTATAAATCTTGACATTTTATGCCTTAATATTCTACCGTACATTGTCAAATTCTGCGGCTCTTAAAAAGGGTCACAAATTGCCCTAAATTGATATTTAAAATATTTAAAATAGTGAAATAAAATTCCTTCCTTAATAGGTTTGTTTTATTTCTATACTCTGCAGTAAAGCCTGTTGTCTACAATCTTACAATACAATACATCAGGGGCCACATACAGTATAGTTTCAATAGTGACCACTCAGAGTTTAATATAACAGCCGTTCTTTATTATTGTGTTTAACAGAGAGAAGAAAATCTTTAGGTTTGACAATTTAATACACAACAATTTCTAATCAAAATGAATAGGTCCAAGTAAAATATTTTTTATCTTTTAAACATTAAAATGTTTTTTTTATGTTCCGTTTCTTTCTCAAAACTGCTTCACAGCATTGGCTGCTAGAGGCCATTGTAATAATACATATACATGACCCTGGTCCACAAAACCAGTCTTAAGTAGCACAGGAATATTTGTAGCAATAGCCAAAAATACATTGAATTTTTTTATGGCAAAAATCATTAGGATATTAAGTAAAGGTCATGTTCCATGAGGATATTTTTTTAATTTCCTACCATAAATATACCATAAACTAGTAATATGCATTGCTGAGAACTTCATTTGGACAACTTTGAAGGCGATTTTCTCAATATTTAGATTGTTTTGCACCCTCAGCTTCCAGGTTTTCAAATAGTTGTATCACAGACAAACATTGTCCTATAACAAACCATACATCAATGAAAAGCTTATTTACTCAATTTTGAAAAAACAAAATACACTTATGACTGGTTTTGTGGTCCATGGTCACATATCAGCAAGGAATGTGTCACAATATACAGTACAGTATTGCTGTACTGATGTTTTGAGCACAGCCCTATTTATGGAGCCCCTTTATGCTGAAAAAAATATTATTCTGTTGTTTGAGTCCTGAAACGCATTTAAAACTTCAAATAATGCATAATTTGTCTTATTAATGACATTGTTACTTGTTACATAAGTAACTGGATGCCTACAATGAGGTGATGGACGCGAGGGGCTCTTTAATGCCTTGTTTCAGATGCCCTTTTTATACTTTGAGCACCTGCCCCTTTAAAAGTCTCTGCACGGCCCTGCTAATGATGAACAACTAGCATTTAATAACCTTAATGTAAGTTTCAACATTTACTAATAGTTTAAAATTCAAAAGTTTTCTGTTAATTAGTAAATACACTGTGACATAAACAATGATTAATTATATAAACTAACATGAACAGATTAATAAATGCTGTCAAAATATATTTAATAGCTAATGTTAACTAATGAAATTGTTACTGTCTACTATTGTCATAAATCACTTTAGTCTCACAGATCAATGTTCAAACATACTGTAGACTAAACAATTACAAGTCAACAACAAAGACAGTTTGCTTATAAAATATTATACTTTGCACATGTGTTTATTTAATGAATAAACATATTTCCTTAAACTGAAGACATTCAAATAAGTGAATGAATGAATGAATGAATGATGCATTTGTATAGCGCTTTCATGTGTATTTCCGTACACCCAAAGCGCTTTACAATCATATGGGGGATCTCTCCTCAACCACCACCAGTGTGCAGCATCCACTTGGATGATGCGTCGGCAGCCACAGTACAACGGCGCCGGTGCGCTCACCACACACCAGCTACAGGTGGAGAGGAGAGAGTAATATAGCCAATTTAATGGAAGGGGATTATTAGGAGGCCATGATTGACTAGGGCCAGTGGAGGGAATTTGGCCAGGACACCGGGGTTACACCCCTACTCTTTACGAGAAGTGCCATGGGATTTTTTGTGACCACAGAGACTCAGGACCTCAGTTTAACGTCTCATCCGAAGGACGGTGCTTTTTACAGTATAGTGTCCCCATCACTATACTGGGGCATTAGGACCCACATAGACCACAGGGTGAGCACCCCCTGCTGGCCTCACTAACACCTCTTCCAACAGCAACCTAGTTTTCCCAGGAGGTCTCCCATCCAGGTACTGACCAGGCTCAGCCCTGCTTAGCTTCAATGAGCAACCGATCTTGGGCTGCAGGGTGATATGGCTGTGAAACAAGTAAATAAGTTTTGAAAAGGCAGTTGTTTTGAAAAGGCAGTTGATTTGCTTTAGTGCTGCACTGATCAGGACATTTGAGGCAGATACTGATCACTGTTTCTTAAAATGCTCAATTTACAGTATATGCTGCACCAAAATTAGACATTTTATATTTTGTCGAACACAAATTCTAAATTAAAAGCAGTTATGAAAACAAAGTTGTCAAAACAAAACAAAAAAACTACAACTTACTAAACACAGAGTGGTCCATAAAAAAAATAAAAAATAATAATAATAACGTATATAATATAATGCAAAAAATACACAATATCAATAATTTTATAAATCCAAACATTTTGTGAAAAAAACATTATTTTGTGGGGAACAAATAAAAGTGCAGCACAAAAACTTGTAAAATGTTACTCATTGCTATTTGCATTGTGGTTATAAAAGGCATTTATGAAAAACAATATATTTCTACATAAATATAAATAATATAAAATTGAAAGTTCTTTTTTTAATGAGGTAGCGAGATATGATAGACAGAACAAAACAAATACAGTGCAGCACTAAACGTTTACAGTATTCGCATCTGATGTGCAAAATGATGCGCTTGAAGCAACACAGAGTCACAGCAGGCAACTCTTCACATTAAAAAGTAACAGTTTATTAAGCCTTTTCTTTTAACAATTTCAGTTAGTGCATCTTAAAAATGTATATTTATAGTCTTTGCTAGCTGTGTTTTGTTCTAACAGACATCTGGAAACATGATTTAGAAACAACAACAAAAACAGCCATATATATGTAAAATCATAGACATTTATCTACAAATAAAGTATAATAATGGGAACACTGAATGATCTTGGAGAGAGTTTTATCAAGCTGACTGTTGTAACTGAACACGATCAGAGTTTGAATTGAACAGAGAATGACTGATGCTGATGATACACAGGGCAACTTTTTGAGCAATTTTATCGGGCAACTTTTTTTGAGCAATGTTGCTTGGGCACTTTCTCATTGAGAATGGGTAAAACATAACTATCTGGAAAATTTAGATCTGTTGTGGGCGCTGTATCACACCTGGCTGCCTGTTTACGGCAACATTTGCCAAAGTTGCCCAGCAACATTGCTCAAAAAGTTGCCCAATGTATTATCAGCATGACAAACGCAGCAGAGAAAAGAGTTTACATTAACTTTATTGTAAGGCCTTAAATATTCATCTGTGTCTCACATTAAGCTCAAATAGCTTCAGAAAACTTGGAATATTGTGTTTGTATGCCTTTTGTGTGGCTTAACAGTAAGACAGAACAGTTCACACAATACAGGATTTAGATCAGCCCTGTCTGACCATTACACCCGATCCAGCAAGAAATAGTAGTATCTTCACATTAGTGGCTCTTTGTGATGCTGAGAAAAACTGCTCTGACTCAAACTAATGAGGAAATATGATCAACTACCAAACTCTAAACACATTCTCATTCTCAAAACACATTATGCACTCTAATACACATATCATCCATACTGGTAAACACGAGTGGCAACAATCAAATACAAATAGAGAACTAATGTCATTGGTTAAACACAATCACTCAAAATTGATGTTAACTTTTTCAAATGATGTGACACAACCAATATAAGCCAGTTCAGGTTGTAACAGATTGTTGAAGATGGGAAGGAGAAAGTCTGAGAATGGATAGAAGAAACAATGTGAGAGGACGAGGACGAGTGCTTATAAGAGGTGGGTGACGAGGAAGAGGAGGAGAAGGGCAAGAAAGAGGAGGAGGAGGAAGAGGGCAAGAAAGAGGAAGAGGAGATGGAAGAGGAGAAGGGTAAGAAAGATTGTATTTGTATAGGTGAGGAATCATGTCAGGGCTGGATACAGCACACAAGAGGCTTCTTCCCCCGTTGCCTCAGGAAGGACAATATTGCTTGTGATGTTGGCAAAGTGCTCTGGCCTGACTCAGCCCAAACACAAGAGGAAGCACATTGATCACATGTTTACTCCTTTGATTTTTGTCTCTTGTATACTGTAGTACAGTGCATTGTAGGCTGTATACTGGCCAATGAACAAATTGTATGGGCCTGAACTTTGAGATTAAAAATGTACTTATCCCTGAGAACTATATGTTTTGAACAATGTCTTTTCTGTTTTTTGTTTTATGGTTTACTGACTGCTTGATAGTGTATATCATTTTGCTCACTTTGTTTATGATTTGAGAGCAGTGCTTGATTTTGAACACATGTAAAACTGTTTTGAGGCAAAAAGTTCCATTTTGCAAGAGGAGTAAGAGGTTTTGTAAATGGTGCTTGAAGATGAGGTTTTGTATTTAATGGTTTTAGAAAATGAAGCAAGGTTTCAGAAATTGTGTTTTAGCAATTGAGAAAAACTGTAAAGGCCTCAAGATCTTTCAGAAGGAGTGAGAAATATCAGCTCAGAGAAAACTGGCTTGTGAAACTGAATATTTTTGCACCAAGGGTCTGTGAGTAACGCATTTTTAATTCTCTGTATGTATGTGCTGTACATGTGGCAGAATTGACAATAAAGCAGACTTTGACTTTGATCATCAGTTCAACAAAACCCACAGCATCTGATATGATCATTCTGATGAAACACATTGTCCAGATTATTGTATAGCTAAAAACAAAAATAAATTACCCATTAATTTATGTACCATTATTTGATCAGGTCTCACCTCAGTGTCTTGAGTTGACAGTTTGGATCCTGTAGTAAATGATTGAGCTCCTTCACTCCTGATTGTCCAGGATCATTTCCTGTGAGATCCAGCTCTATCAGGTGTGAAGGGTTTGATCTCAGAGCTGAAGACAGAGCTTTATAACCATCTTCAGTGATACTGCAGTTTGAAAGCCTAGAACCAGAATGAAAATGTCACATTCAGATGATTAATCAGTTATTCTAGAAATGACCTAAACTATGTAAATCCTTAAACATAATTATATTTTATTCCTAATTCAAAGGAACTAAAACTTAGTTGTAAAGCAAAATCTGACAAATGAACATTAAATTAAAGTGTTAGATATCAGTTCACTTTAGTATGCCCAGCTTAGAGTCACTTTTAAGATTGAACCTTTTGATGCTCCTAATTTGTGAGGTACACTTGTGGTCTTTATGGTCAAATGTGACTGATTTTACTGAAAATAAAGAAAAGTTACATTTCAGGTGTTCAATGTAATACATTTTTGTTCTGTATAGTAATGTGGAAATGTCTTATCAGTCTAATCAGTTTTTCTAGAAATGACCTAAACTATGTGCAAATGTCTTATGCCACTAGTATTTTCACCAGATAAAAATGGTTTAAAGTCAGTTATTTCTATCTTTTGCTGTAGTGTGTCAGTAGGAAATATCAGTTTACATTACAGTTAACATTCATGTTGCCATTAATTTTAATAATAAACCAGTGAGATTTTTGATTGCACAAGGCAGAGGCGGACAGTAGTGAAGTAAAAGTACTCTGCTATAGAAGTACTTTTCACGTTTCTGTACTTTATTAGAGTGTTTTTCTTTAGAAAACTTTACTTCAAAATATTCCAAAGCATAATATTGTACTATTTGCTGCACTATTTTTCATATTAAATATAATTTAATACTTAATTACATTAGAAATCTATTACTTTCCTAGTTTTACTCAAGTAAAAGTAATTTAAATATTTACTTGAGTACAAGTCAGTACTACATTTTTAATGTTCTTAAGTATTAAGGGTAAAACTTACAACAACTTTTATTTACGAAATAGTTTTCCAAAGAAAAAGCTTACTACAGTTACTTTTTAAATTTACTTGAGTAAATCAAAAATACTTCACTACTGTCCGCCTCTGGCACAAGGAGTCTGACAACAGCCAGTGCTCCACACAGAGATCTGATCTCTTCATCATCAGTCCGTCTGGAATGACATGAAGAAACGGAACAAACTGAGACCGACTGACTAAAGGCCTTTTCACACTGAATGCAAACATTTGGCACAATGACCCTTTTGAATTGAAACAATAGATCCCTATGGAGCTATTCACACCAGACGCAATCATTCACAAGGAACCTCTCAAATGTTATCACAAGAACATGATGATGCTTTAAATGAGTTTTTAAGCTAAAAAAAATAAAAACTTAAAAACATTTTCAAATTTAGCTTGATGCTAATTGTGCTTCTATTATATTTTAAGATGTATTATTAATCATTATAGATAGTTTGTGTTTCTGGTGTGGAGTTTAATGCTGTATATTGAGCAGCAGATGATGTTAAATCCATATACGATAGACATATCTGAGGACAAATGCATTGCATTAGCAGAAAGTGATCAAATTGAAAGCACCACTCGTTGGAAAGTTGCCTCGCTTTTTCGCATCGCACTCAGTATGAAACGGCCGTGACAGTGTGTAACGTTACCTTTCCTATAGAACAGGTCTATACCTTATTCCTTTATTAAAATGAGACACTGCAGATGAGTAGGGAAAAAAAACAACTAATAGTTATCACCTCACTTCACCTCATCAAGTTGATGGAATACATTGATAATTGCAAACATTTTTTGTATTGCAAGTTTTCTAAAATGTTTAATATTTAATACAATATGGGCTAATTTGAATACATTTCTAGTACAAAAATCTAAGCACTGGATGAAGTCAGTGACATATTAGAGTCAAATGTGTCTCATTTTCTCATGCCACATTTAAAAAAAAAAAGTTTTTATTTGGGAAATAAAGTGTTTTGGTTTAAACTGTTGAAGTGATTTTCATCATTTTGATTCTTGTATGTGAATGTTACTGACCTCAATCTCTCCAGTTTACAGTGTGAATCCTTCAGTACGTCACATAAGTCATTCACTCCTGTGTTTGTGATTTGATTCCTGCTCAGGTCCAGTTCTCTCAGGTGTGATGGGTTTGATTTCAGAGCTGAAGTCAGGATAAGACACTGTTTCTCTGTAATACTGCATCCCCACAGACTGAAGACAGAACGAGAAAGAACAATGACTCAGATCTATGATGATCATCAGCAAATGCTATAAGTCACTAATAAACCAGAGAGATCATGAAATCTTAATGATATGAAACAAACCAAGAGAGGAGTATTTGAGGACACTAGTTATAATCCAAGTCTGGACCCATCCTCAGTCAACAAATAATCAATCAATACATTAAATCAATATAGAAACAACTGTAAAATTAACTAAATTAAATGGTCTAATTTCACATTTTTAATTAATGAAAATCATTTAAATCAATCAAATCAAATCAAATATTTTTTAAAGAATTTCTAACTATACAAATATAGTAAATAATATACATTTTCATTAATAAAACATTTAGTGAAATATACCATTAGTCCAGTATAAATCTTACTGTCAAAATCATCTACTGTCATTTGTTACACTTGTTATTATTCTGTTTTCACTTCTGTCTTGTTTCACAGCAAACATGTCAGATTTCAGCAAGTTTAATGCTATTTCTAATACACATACAAACCCATGATCTAATAGTATTGCTGAATCTTTCTGATGATGGAGAAAAAGCAGAAGATGCAGCACTATAAATGATGTGACTTGAGTCTGTTGTCTTCAAATAATCTAAACAGTGAACTTTAATCTGACTGTAACTGCTGTACAGTATAATGATACTAACTCTAGTTTCTCCAGCTTGAATTGTGGGTTCATCAGTAGATCACTGAGGTTTTTCACTCCAGAGTCTCCTAGTTTATTCCAGCTCAGGTCCAGTTCTCTCAGGTGTGATGGGTTTGATTTCAGAGCTGAAGTCAGGATGAGACACTGTTTCTCTGTAATATTGCAATTCCACAGACTGAAGACAGAACGAGAAAGAAGAAAGATCATAAAAAACAATATTAATTTCACTTTTCCTTATTCCTCTCTGTTCTAGCTCATACTAAACTGAATAAAGCCTCAAACTTTGTATTACAAGCACTTCCTCTGTTTATTTGCCTCTTTATAATGATTTGTTTCTTGTATTCCTAAATTGTAAGTTGCTTTGAATTAAAGTGTCTGCTATACTTAATTTTATGATATTTCACAATTAAGTCAGGATGAGACACTGTTTCTCTGTAATACTGCATCTACACAGACTGAAGACAGAAAGAGAAAGAACAATGACTCAGATCTATGATGATCATCAGCAAATGCTATACAGTCACTAATAAACCAGAAAAATCATGAAATCTTAATGATATGAAACAAACCAATGTGTCTTGCAAACTTTTTTTGAAAAATAAATGGTGATATCTGTGTGCAGGTAACATGGAGAAAGACTACACATTGTTCATTTAAATATACTACAAACTACACAAAAGTTATAAAGATATGCAAAGGTTGAAAATCAGCAAAATTACCCATTAAGACGCGAGTTATTTATCCATGTTATGAAACTTCACTTGATAACATTAACTACATTAGTTAAGTAACCTTAATGTAAGTTTCAACATTTACTATTACAGCTTTAAATTCAAATGTTTCTGTTAATTAGTAAATACACTGTTAACTGACATGAACAATGATTAATTAAATAAACTAACATGAACGTCTAGGTTACGTAGGTAACCCTCGTTCCCTGAAGGAGGGAACGGAGACGTTACATGGGAACTCACTTTGAGAGACCAATCGCCTCTGAGCCTTATACAACAGGCCAATGAAAATTGGCGAGTGGAATTTGCATGCCAAGCCACACCCCGTACATACTGGTATAAGTATTGGCGGCTGAAACACACTCACCAGGTTTTTGATGAAGAGCCGAATGAGCTGGCGTCAGCGCGACGCCAGGGCGGTGGCAGGGGATGTAACGTCTCCTGAAGGAGGGAACGAGGGTTACCTACATAACCTAGACGTTCCCCCTCAGTCGAGTCACTCCGACGTTACATGGGAAAAAGACCCTCTGGAACAGGCCACGGCCCTGATGCCGCGTTACGCACAGACCCACGTGCCAGCAGGCGGACGTGCCAGCAGGCAGATCTGTAACGTAACCTTCCCAACGCCCCGGGGGCCAAAAGGGGGCTCCTAGGGACGCCAGAAAACTGAAGCACGGGTTGGGGGGGCAGAGCACATGAACAATTCTTACGCATGTGGAAATGAGAAAAATTCAATATATCCATAAGGCTAGGGATATACGAGGGAAACAGCGGTCTTCTCCGCGCGAGATAAATAATAAGCCACTACCTGCGGGCGAAGGAGACCCAGGCAGGAACACAGTGAGGACTACTCCGCATCTAGCCCTGACTGTGGGGCATGGAGGGCCCAGGGTTCACCGGGGGAAACCTACTGGAGATGGCGCACTGATCCCTTTCTGGGGGAATGGCGCAGCAAGCCAACACCAGCCGTCCTCCCGCTCACCTGATGTCTATTTTAAGACACAGGAGGAGACGGCCTCTATGCGGAGGTTGTAAAACCTGACGAAGGTGTTGGGTGTCGCCCAGCCGGCAGCTCTACAGATGTCTGCTAGAGAGGCGCCGTGCGCCAAAGCATAGGAGGATGCAACACTCCGGGTGGAGTGGGCATGCACACCCAAGGGGCACGGCTGTCCCTGGTACAAGTAAGACAGGGAGATGGCATCTACCACCCAATGAGCCAACCTCTGTTTGGAGACAACATTCCCTTTCTGCTGACCTCCGAAGCAGACAAAGAGTTGCTCGGTGCGTCTGAAGTGCCGAGTGCGGTCTCCGTAGATACGCAAGGCCCGGACTGGACACAGCAGCGCAGAAGCTGGGTCTGCCTCCTCCACGGGCAAAGCTTGCAGGTTCACCACCTGATCGCGGAAAGGCGTGGTGGGAACCTTGGGCACATAACCGGGCCGGGGTCTCAGGATGACGTGAGAATCGCCGGGCCCAAACTCTAGGCACGAATCGTTGACAGAAAAGGCTTGAAGGTCTCCTACCCTCTTAATGGAAGCCAAAGCTGTCAGGAGCGCTGTCTTAAGGGACAGGAACTTAAGCTCGACTGACTCAAGGGGCTCAAAGGGAGCTCCCCGCAGGCCCTAGAGGGCGACGGAGAGGTCCCAAGAGGGTACGAGGCGCGGCCTGGGAGGATTAAGTCTCCTAGCGCCTCTAAGGAACCTAACGACCAGCGGGTGCTTCCCTAGGGATGATCCATCCACTGCGTCATGATGTGCGGCAATAGCGGCAACATAGACTTTGAGAGTTGAAAGGGACAGCCTGCGCTCCAAGTTCTCTTGCAGGAAGGAAAGCACGGCTGCAATCTAGCATTTCTGGGGGTCCTCACCTCGGGAGGACCACCAGTCGACGAACAGACCCCAGCGCAGTGCGTAAGCCTGCCTTGTAGAGGGGGCTCGGGACTGCGTGATTGTGTTTATCACGGCCTGGGGAAGGCCGGTGAGGTCTGACGCGTCCCGTCCAGGAGCCAGACATGCAGGTTCCAGAGGTCGGGACGTGGGTGCCAAATTGTGCCCATCCCCTGAGAAAGAAGGTCCTTCCTCAAGGGGATTTTCCAGGGAGGTGCTGCCGCGAGGGAAATGAGTTCTGGGAACCAGGTCCTGGCAGGCCAGTATGGGGCGACCAGGAGAACCTGCTCCTCGTCCTCCCTGATCTTGCACAAAGTCTGTGCAAGAAGGCTCACTGGGGGAAAGGCGTACTTGGGCCCCGGAGGCCAGCTGTGAGCCAGCACGTCCCTGCCGAGGGAAACCTCGCTGAGGGAGAAGAACTGCCGGCAGTGGGAGGACTCGGGGGAGGCAAACAGATCTATCTGGGCTTCCCCGAAGTGACTCCAAATCAGCTGGACTGTCTCGGGGTGGAGTCGCCATTCTCCAGGGAGGGTGGACTGCCGTGAGAGCTAATCGGCTGCACGGTTGAGTTCCCCGGGAATGTGAATGTCACGTAGCGATTTCAGCCACGTTTGACTCCAAAGGAGCAGACGGCGGGCGAGTTGTGACATGCGAGGAGAGCGGAGACCGCCCTGGCGGTTGATGTAAGCCAACCGTCGCAACACTGTCGGTGCGAACAAGCACGTGCTTCTGACGCAACGTCGATCGGAAGCGACGAAGGGCCAGAAGGACTGCCAACAACTCGAGGCAATTGAAGCTGCTTGCCCGTTGCATACAGCAACCCAACCCGTGGTGGAGGCATCTGTGTAAACCACAACGTGCCTGGATACCTGTCCCAGGGGCACAACGGCCCGGAGGAAGGCAAGGTCTGACCACGGGCTGAATAGGCGGCGACACTGTGGGGAAACGCCAATCCGGAGTGTGCCACGGTGCCATGCCCGTCTCGGGACTCGGTCGTGTAACCAGTGCTGAAGCGGTCTCATATGAAGCAAGCCCAGCGGCGTCACCGCGGCTGCAGCTGCCATATGCCCCAGGAGCCTCTGAAAAGTTTTGAGAGGAACCGCTGTCTTGTGTCTGAACAACTTCAGACATTTCAGCACTGACTGTGCACGCTCCTTGGAGAGGCGGGCTGTCATAGCGACCGAATCCAGCTCCACACCGAGAAAAGAGATCCTCTGCACTGGGGAGAGTTTGCTCTTCTCTCGGTTGACCTGAAGGTCCAGACGGCTGAGGTGCCGAAGCACCAGGTCCCTCTGCTCGCACAAGAGATCTCGAGAGTGAGCTATCAAAAGCCAGTCGTCGAGATTGAGAATACAGATGCCCGTCTGCCAAAGAGGGGACAGAGCAGCCTCCGCGACCTTGGTGAAGACGCGGGGGGAGAGGGCCAGGCCGAATGGGAGCACCTTGACCCCGACCCTCGAACGCAAACCAAAGAAAGGGCCTGTGGCGAGGTAAAATCGAGACGTGAAAGTAGGCGTCCTTCAGGTCGATGGATGCGAACCAATCCTGGGGACGGATGCAAGTCAGCATGCGTCTCGTCGTCAGCATCTTGAACGGCAGCCTGAGAAGGGACCGATTCAGGACTCTGAGATCCAGGCTGGGTCTTAACCCACCACTCCATTTGGGCACGATGAAGTAGGGACTGTAAAACCCTGACCTCATCTCGGCTGGAGGGACAGGCTCGATCGCGTCCTTCGCCAGTAGGCGACAGACAGCTCCGGGTCCGGCATCGAGAGGGCAGATGTGTGCCGCTCGAAACGGGAATGCGGGGCCGAAACCCCAGAGGTGAGAAAATTAGCTTTTTTGTGAAAATTTGGGGCAGTGTCAGGGTGCACAGCAACTCCCGGCCCTCCACCAGGAGCGGCGACGTCGATGTTGTCGTCACCTGAAGAGCCATCTTCTCCACCTCTGGGTTGCCCGCGTCAGGGACATTTCGCAGATCTCATGCGTGTGGACGTAGCCGGTCCCTGAGAGGCAGGCGGCGCACCTCTCCCGCGGCCAGCTTGACGTCGCAGCCTGGCCTTGTGAAGTTCGGCGGGGGACGGAGCAGGTTTAGGTTTTTCCTTTGGGGGCCGCGGGGGGGGGGGCGCCCTCGGTGACGAGCAGGCGGAGGTTGAGCCACCTGCGGCTGGATGGATGGTTCGCGGCGGGGCAGGATGTGCTTGATCGCCTCCGTCTGCTACTGTACTGCCGAGAACTGCAGGGCAAAATCCTCGACAGCGTCGCCGAAGAGGCAACTCTGGGAGATGGGAGCGTTAAGAAGGCGAGCCTTGTCGACGTCTGCCATCTGGGCCAGAGTGAGCCACAGGTGTCGCTCCTGGACCACAGCCGTGGACATCGGAGGGCGAAGTCGGAAGTGCACCGCCACAGCGCGCTCGACCTGGGGGATGGCCACGTACCCCCTGGCCCCATCGAGGGTGGCGAGGGTAGAGGAGCTGGGGCGGGACCGAGATGAAAAGGGGGCCCGCCAGGTCTTAGTCAGCTCCTCGTGCACCTCCGGGAAAAATGGGACTGGGGGGGACCGCGGTGGAGCCGCTGGAGCCCTCCCTAAAAACCAACCATCCAGCCTAGAGGGATCGGCCGGAGGCGCTGGAGGCACCTCAAGACCGATCCCCCTGGCGGCCCGGAGGAGCATAGCCGAGACCTCGGCATCCGCGTCAGACGGAGCGACCACCTCGAGAGGGGGGTCGCGCCGCCGAGGCGTCCGTCTCGCCTTCCGACTCTCCCTCTGATGCTGCGATCGACATCTCGTCTTCTGCAGGAGCACCGAAGGAGACGCTCAGCCCGCTGGGCGGGGAAGCGTACAGCTGCGGGAGCTCGACGGGGTCACGCTGTGTGACAGAAGACCGCAGGGCTTTCTTAGCCGGCGGTGCATTCTTCACGGTGACTTTTAGGTCCCGCGAACGAGCGGCGGGACCTCAGCATGGCCATGGTCATGCACTAGCAATGCGTGCATGAACCATCCATGATCGCCGCTTCAGTGTGTTCGGGACCTAAACACGTGAGGCAGAGATCATGTCCGTCCGCAGAAGAGAGGAAAGTACTGCATCCTGAAGCGAACATCCTGAAAAGAACGTCTGAATCGGCCGTGAGAAATTGACTCTTTTAGCTCCCGGTCTGCTCTCTGGAATGCAGGC
>NC_133367.1:10048602-10136745 GCF_049309525.1 Garra rufa | reverse complement strand
GATAAAGGCTTCCTTGGTATAGTCAGACATGCGTCGGCCCGTGCACTATCCTCAGTCTCCCTACTTCAAACTTTCCTAGACGGGTGCTAGGTTGGGGGGAGCTGTTGTAATTTTTCTAACCTAACCTTCGCCAGAGCCATCGGACTTGACATACCAGATTTTACGCACAGAATCCTCTATAGGGGCTTGTTTTTTGAATGCGATTTGAAATTCGCTCCCTCCGATGTCTCCTTCCTGTTTGTGCGGGGAGGAGATGTGGGAGGGGGAGGTGAACCTAAGCCCAGACAGGCTTTTTGGGGGGGCGTGTGGCCCAGACAGGTCTATCGCCTCCTGGTTCACTGTAAATAATTTCATTTAGCATTTAGATACAAAAGATTTCATCCTATTCAAGAATATCGACAAACCAGGATTTCAGACACTAAACCTAGCATTGGTAGACCCAGGAACTAAATCTAGCCACGAACCAACACTTCGCCTAAACCTAGCATTTGGAAGACCGAGGAACTAAATCTAGCCTCGGACCAAGACGTCGCCTAAACCTAGCATTGGTAGACCAAGGAACTAAATCTAGCCTGGAACCAAGATGTCGCCTAGCCACGAACCAACACTTCGCCTAAACCTAGCATTGGTAGACCCAGCAACGAAATCTGACCTCGGACCAAGACGTCGCTTAAACCTAGCATTGGTAGACCCAGAAACTAAATCTAGGCCCGAACCAACACTTCGCCTAAACCTAGCATTGGTAGACCAAGGAACTAAATCTAGCCTCGGACCAAGACGTCGCTTAAACCTAGCATTGGTAGACCCAGAAACTAAATCTAGCCTGGAATCAAGCCGTCGCCTAGCCACGAACCAACACTTCGCCTAAACCTAGCATTGATAGACCCAGCAACTAAATCTGACCTCGGACCAAGACGTCGCTTAAACCTAGCATTGGTAGACCCAGAAACTAAATCTAGGCCCGAACCAACACTTCGCCTAAACCTAGCATTGGTAGACCAAGGAACTAAATCTAGCCTCGGACCAAGACGTCGCCTAAACCTAGCATTGGTAGACCCAGGAACTAAATCTAGCCTGGAACCAAGACGTCGCCTAGCCACGAACCAACACTTCGCCTAAACCTAGCATTGGTAGACCCAGCAACTAAATCTGACCTCGGACCAAGACATCGCTTAAACCTAGCATCGGTAGACCCAGAAACTAAATCTAGGCCCGAACTAACACTTCGCCTAAACCTAGCATTGGTAGACCAAGGAACTAAATCTAGCCTTGGACCAAGACGTCGCCTAAACCTAGCATTGGTAGACCCAGGAACTAAATCTAGCCTGGAACCAAGAAGTCGCCTAGCCACGAACCAACACTTCGCCTAAACCTAGCATTGGTAGACCCAGCAACTAAATCTGACCTCGGACCAAGACGTCGCTTAAACCTAGCATTGGTAGACCCAGAAACTAAATCTAGGCCCAAACCAACACTTCGCTAAACCTAGCATTGGTTGACCCAGTAACTAAATCTAACCTCGGACCAAGACGTCGCCTAAACCTAGCATTGGTAGACCCAGGAACTAAATCTAGGCCCGAACCAACACAGTAATTCAGCTCCAAGCTAATCGTATTCTACCCGCAAATGAAGAATAACTTAACTGCGATCAAGGCACAACTTATACCACAACCCGAGGGTAACCCAATTATAACCGAGAGACAACATAACTGCAGATTAAAACCAAAAATTTGAAGAATAACCCAACTATAACCTTCAAGCAACGTAACCATAACGTAACCACAACCTAGGAGTAACCTGACGGTAACTTAACCAGAACTGGAGCAAAAACTGGTTGCAGTCAATTTGAAACGTAATTATAGCTTACTTGCAGTGTATTCCATATGTTTTCTTAACCTTAATAGCACTTTATTAGGTTTAATTAACATAAAAGCTTGAGCCATTCTCTCGTCTGAAAGATGGGATCTAAGCGGATGTGAGAGGATTTAAACTCAAGTTAGATTAACATTTAAAGCTCATTAATTACAGTATTTTAGCCTTATTAGTGTTCTTTTAAGAGTTAATTGATTAATATTAGCATTAGCATGCTAGCAGTAATGGACTGGCACCAGAAACAGAATATCTATACGATATAGATCCGCAAACAAGCGCCACAGCAACAAAAATACACCCTTTTTCCACCAAAAAACAGGCCAAAAACACGCATTGGCTGAGGTGAATTGCATATGCAAATTACTGCTGTAAAAATCGGTTTAAAAAGGCTAAAAAAAGCTACTTATGCTTCATAAAAACTTAAGAAAACTTGCAGATATACTTTATGGACCGGGAGGATTCCAAAAGGATAGTCATCTCAAAATTATTTTTTTACTCACCGTCGTATAGTCAGGTAGGCCGAAACACAAAACCAGGGATTAATTTCCATTCATCTTCAGAAGTTATCGCATCCAGCGGTTATCCTTGTGTGAGGGTGATGTCTGTTTGCGTTGCCATAACTTTTAGGAGGGAGGTCTGGTAGAAGCTTGATGCTTGACATCCGCCAGTCACGACCTTCGACCTTTCGCCGTCCGTTGCCTTTTTTGGCGCTTATGTGGAAAATTCAGTCCTAAATTATGCTATTTTAGACCCGGTTATTATATTAAGGCCTCTAAATAATTTCAATGGCTACATAACCTTTTAACTCCACTATCTAAACATTCAAATTACAGATTGACCTTTGACCTTACGTGGTTGTTTTAGGCCATTTAGGGCGGCATTTCAGTCCTTATTTCTGTTATTAGACATCTAACTTTGACTTTTACATTGCTCTCTCTAATTTACTTCAACCTACACTGGTACTGCTTTATTGTTCAATGCAAGTAATAGCATTTAATGTTTTTAAAACTCGTTTTAAAGGACAAATTCGTTCAAAACTCAAACCAGGCCCCAACTACACGATTGTGGGCCTGACCAAACTCGATTAGCAATTGGCTATGAGACACTCGCCTGGAAATGATCAACCAAGGCGGGCCGCCTCAGAGGAGGGTGTCTAGTGTTTAAAGTGCCGAAACACCCGATGAATCTGAGGTACACTACCGATGAAGTGTCTTAAACATTTCCCTCTCGTAACCATACTTTGAGGGAGCAGAGAAAGTATGGCAAGAGTTGCCTCTTTGAAGAAATAATATACGCATCTTCTACTTGAACTATCACTACGCAAACCAACACTCAACCTAAACCTACCGTCGGTAGACCTAAGGACTAAATCTAGCACCGAACCAACACTTTAACCTAAACCTACCATCGGTAGACCTAAGGACTAAATCTAGCCCCGAACCAACACTTAACCTAAACCTACCGTTCGTAGCCCTATGGACTTGAACCCTAGTCTTCCCAACACAACGGAACTACAAGCTAAGAGTTATCTGACGTTAACTTGACCACAATTTGAGCAAAGGCTGGTCGCAGTCAATTTTGAAACCTTAAACAGCACTCGCTGACGGAATGCAATGCCCGATCAGGATTATCGGGCAGTGACTTTCGGGTTACTGCCTGATTCGCTGGTCCGGAGTAAGTTTAGTCAAAAACTTTGCGTTCCCAGAGCCGATTGATGTTCAGATCGAACTTCGAACCAACCTTAGCACTAAATCTAACCGAAACCGAATTCCTGGTCTTCCACATTCTTAGCCCCATGCCTACTAAGGCTATTCTCCTGGAATGGGAGATAGATAAAGGCTTCCTTGGTATAGTCAGACATGCGTCGGCCCGTGCACTATCCTCAGTCTCCCTACTTCAAACTTTCCTAGACGGGTGCTAGGTTGGGGGGAGCTGTTGTAATTTTTCTAACCTAACCTTCGCCAGAGCCATCGGACTTGACATACCAGATTTTACGCACAGAATCCTCTATAGGGGCTTGTTTTTTGAATGCGATTTGAAATTCGCTCCCTCCGATGTCTCCTTCCTGTTTGTGCGGGGAGGAGATGTGGGAGGGGGAGGTGAACCTAAGCCCAGACAGGCTTTTTGGGGGGGCGTGTGGCCCAGACAGGTCTATCGCCTCCTGGTTCACTGTAAATAATTTCATTTAGCATTTAGATACAAAAGATTTCATCCTATTCAAGAATATCGACAAACCAGGATTTCAGACACTAAACCTAGCATTGGTAGACCCAGGAACTAAATCTAGCCACGAACCAACACTTCGCCTAAACCTAGCATTTGGAAGACCGAGGAACTAAATCTAGCCTCGGACCAAGACGTCGCCTAAACCTAGCATTGGTAGACCAAGGAACTAAATCTAGCCTGGAACCAAGATGTCGCCTAGCCACGAACCAACACTTCGCCTAAACCTAGCATTGGTAGACCCAGCAACGAAATCTGACCTCGGACCAAGACGTCGCTTAAACCTAGCATTGGTAGACCCAGAAACTAAATCTAGGCCCGAACCAACACTTCGCCTAAACCTAGCATTGGTAGACCAAGGAACTAAATCTAGCCTCGGACCAAGACGTCGCTTAAACCTAGCATTGGTAGACCCAGAAACTAAATCTAGCCTGGAATCAAGCCGTCGCCTAGCCACGAACCAACACTTCGCCTAAACCTAGCATTGATAGACCCAGCAACTAAATCTGACCTCGGACCAAGACGTCGCTTAAACCTAGCATTGGTAGACCCAGAAACTAAATCTAGGCCCGAACCAACACTTCGCCTAAACCTAGCATTGGTAGACCAAGGAACTAAATCTAGCCTCGGACCAAGACGTCGCCTAAACCTAGCATTGGTAGACCCAGGAACTAAATCTAGCCTGGAACCAAGACGTCGCCTAGCCACGAACCAACACTTCGCCTAAACCTAGCATTGGTAGACCCAGCAACTAAATCTGACCTCGGACCAAGACATCGCTTAAACCTAGCATCGGTAGACCCAGAAACTAAATCTAGGCCCGAACTAACACTTCGCCTAAACCTAGCATTGGTAGACCAAGGAACTAAATCTAGCCTTGGACCAAGACGTCGCCTAAACCTAGCATTGGTAGACCCAGGAACTAAATCTAGCCTGGAACCAAGAAGTCGCCTAGCCACGAACCAACACTTCGCCTAAACCTAGCATTGGTAGACCCAGCAACTAAATCTGACCTCGGACCAAGACGTCGCTTAAACCTAGCATTGGTAGACCCAGAAACTAAATCTAGGCCCAAACCAACACTTCGCTAAACCTAGCATTGGTTGACCCAGTAACTAAATCTAACCTCGGACCAAGACGTCGCCTAAACCTAGCATTGGTAGACCCAGGAACTAAATCTAGGCCCGAACCAACACAGTAATTCAGCTCCAAGCTAATCGTATTCTACCCGCAAATGAAGAATAACTTAACTGCGATCAAGGCACAACTTATACCACAACCCGAGGGTAACCCAATTATAACCGAGAGACAACATAACTGCAGATTAAAACCAAAAATTTGAAGAATAACCCAACTATAACCTTCAAGCAACGTAACCATAACGTAACCACAACCTAGGAGTAACCTGACGGTAACTTAACCAGAACTGGAGCAAAAACTGGTTGCAGTCAATTTGAAACGTAATTATAGCTTACTTGCAGTGTATTCCATATGTTTTCTTAACCTTAATAGCACTTTATTAGGTTTAATTAACATAAAAGCTTGAGCCATTCTCTCGTCTGAAAGATGGGATCTAAGCGGATGTGAGAGGATTTAAACTCAAGTTAGATTAACATTTAAAGCTCATTAATTACAGTATTTTAGCCTTATTAGTGTTCTTTTAAGAGTTAATTGATTAATATTAGCATTAGCATGCTAGCAGTAATGGACTGGCACCAGAAACAGAATATCTATACGATATAGATCCGCAAACAAGCGCCACAGCAACAAAAATACACCCTTTTTCCACCAAAAAACAGGCCAAAAACACGCATTGGCTGAGGTGAATTGCATATGCAAATTACTGCTGTAAAAATCGGTTTAAAAAGGCTAAAAAAAGCTACTTATGCTTCATAAAAACTTAAGAAAACTTGCAGATATACTTTATGGACCGGGAGGATTCCAAAAGGATAGTCATCTCAAAATTATTTTTTTACTCACCGTCGTATAGTCAGGTAGGCCGAAACACAAAACCAGGGATTAATTTCCATTCATCTTCAGAAGTTATCGCATCCAGCGGTTATCCTTGTGTGAGGGTGATGTCTGTTTGCGTTGCCATAACTTTTAGGAGGGAGGTCTGGTAGAAGCTTGATGCTTGACATCCGCCAGTCACGACCTTCGACCTTTCGCCGTCCGTTGCCTTTTTTGGCGCTTATGTGGAAAATTCAGTCCTAAATTATGCTATTTTAGACCCGGTTATTATATTAAGGCCTCTAAATAATTTCAATGGCTACATAACCTTTTAACTCCACTATCTAAACATTCAAATTACAGATTGACCTTTGACCTTACGTGGTTGTTTTAGGCCATTTAGGGCGGCATTTCAGTCCTTATTTCTGTTATTAGACATCTAACTTTGACTTTTACATTGCTCTCTCTAATTTACTTCAACCTACACTGGTACTGCTTTATTGTTCAATGCAAGTAATAGCATTTAATGTTTTTAAAACTCGTTTTAAAGGACAAATTCGTTCAAAACTCAAACCAGGCCCCAACTACACGATTGTGGGCCTGACCAAACTCGATTAGCAATTGGCTATGAGACACTCGCCTGGAAATGATCAACCAAGGCGGGCCGCCTCAGAGGAGGGTGTCTAGTGTTTAAAGTGCCGAAACACCCGATGAATCTGAGGTACACTACCGATGAAGTGTCTTAAACATTTCCCTCTCGTAACCATACTTTGAGGGAGCAGAGAAAGTATGGCAAGAGTTGCCTCTTTGAAGAAATAATATACGCATCTTCTACTTGAACTATCACTACGCAAACCAACACTCAACCTAAACCTACCGTCGGTAGACCTAAGGACTAAATCTAGCACCGAACCAACACTTTAACCTAAACCTACCATCGGTAGACCTAAGGACTAAATCTAGCCCCGAACCAACACTTAACCTAAACCTACCGTTCGTAGCCCTATGGACTTGAACCCTAGTCTTCCCAACACAACGGAACTACAAGCTAAGAGTTATCTGACGTTAACTTGACCACAATTTGAGCAAAGGCTGGTCGCAGTCAATTTTGAAACCTTAAACAGCACTCGCTGACGGAATGCAATGCCCGATCAGGATTATCGGGCAGTGACTTTCGGGTTACTGCCTGATTCGCTGGTCCGGAGTAAGTTTAGTCAAAAACTTTGCGTTCCCAGAGCC
Organism: Garra rufa; assembly: GCF_049309525.1. Classification (NCBI taxonomy): domain Eukaryota; kingdom Metazoa; phylum Chordata; class Actinopteri; order Cypriniformes; family Cyprinidae; genus Garra; species Garra rufa. The sequence goes on along the minus strand of NC_133367.1, from coordinate 10,129,461 downwards.
GATTGATGTTCAGATCGAACTTCGAACCAACCTTAGCACTAAATCTAACCGAAACCGAATTCCTGGTCTTCCACATTCTTAGCCCCATGCCTACTAAGGCTATTCTCCTGGAATGGGAGATAGATAAAGGCTTCCTTGGTATAGTCAGACATGCGTCGGCCCGTGCACTATCCTCAGTCTCCCTACTTCAAACTTTCCTAGACGGGTGCTAGGTTGGGGGGAGCTGTTGTAATTTTTCTAACCTAACCTTCGCCAGAGCCATCGGACTTGACATACCAGATTTTACGCACAGAATCCTCTATAGGGGCTTGTTTTTTGAATGCGATTTGAAATTCGCTCCCTCCGATGTCTCCTTCCTGTTTGTGCGGGGAGGAGATGTGGGAGGGGGAGGTGAACCTAAGCCCAGACAGGCTTTTTGGGGGGGCGTGTGGCCCAGACAGGTCTATCGCCTCCTGGTTCACTGTAAATAATTTCATTTAGCATTTAGATACAAAAGATTTCATCCTATTCAAGAATATCGACAAACCAGGATTTCAGACACTAAACCTAGCATTGGTAGACCCAGGAACTAAATCTAGCCACGAACCAACACTTCGCCTAAACCTAGCATTTGGAAGACCGAGGAACTAAATCTAGCCTCGGACCAAGACGTCGCCTAAACCTAGCATTGGTAGACCAAGGAACTAAATCTAGCCTGGAACCAAGATGTCGCCTAGCCACGAACCAACACTTCGCCTAAACCTAGCATTGGTAGACCCAGCAACGAAATCTGACCTCGGACCAAGACGTCGCTTAAACCTAGCATTGGTAGACCCAGAAACTAAATCTAGGCCCGAACCAACACTTCGCCTAAACCTAGCATTGGTAGACCAAGGAACTAAATCTAGCCTCGGACCAAGACGTCGCTTAAACCTAGCATTGGTAGACCCAGAAACTAAATCTAGCCTGGAATCAAGCCGTCGCCTAGCCACGAACCAACACTTCGCCTAAACCTAGCATTGATAGACCCAGCAACTAAATCTGACCTCGGACCAAGACGTCGCTTAAACCTAGCATTGGTAGACCCAGAAACTAAATCTAGGCCCGAACCAACACTTCGCCTAAACCTAGCATTGGTAGACCAAGGAACTAAATCTAGCCTCGGACCAAGACGTCGCCTAAACCTAGCATTGGTAGACCCAGGAACTAAATCTAGCCTGGAACCAAGACGTCGCCTAGCCACGAACCAACACTTCGCCTAAACCTAGCATTGGTAGACCCAGCAACTAAATCTGACCTCGGACCAAGACATCGCTTAAACCTAGCATCGGTAGACCCAGAAACTAAATCTAGGCCCGAACTAACACTTCGCCTAAACCTAGCATTGGTAGACCAAGGAACTAAATCTAGCCTTGGACCAAGACGTCGCCTAAACCTAGCATTGGTAGACCCAGGAACTAAATCTAGCCTGGAACCAAGAAGTCGCCTAGCCACGAACCAACACTTCGCCTAAACCTAGCATTGGTAGACCCAGCAACTAAATCTGACCTCGGACCAAGACGTCGCTTAAACCTAGCATTGGTAGACCCAGAAACTAAATCTAGGCCCAAACCAACACTTCGCTAAACCTAGCATTGGTTGACCCAGTAACTAAATCTAACCTCGGACCAAGACGTCGCCTAAACCTAGCATTGGTAGACCCAGGAACTAAATCTAGGCCCGAACCAACACAGTAATTCAGCTCCAAGCTAATCGTATTCTACCCGCAAATGAAGAATAACTTAACTGCGATCAAGGCACAACTTATACCACAACCCGAGGGTAACCCAATTATAACCGAGAGACAACATAACTGCAGATTAAAACCAAAAATTTGAAGAATAACCCAACTATAACCTTCAAGCAACGTAACCATAACGTAACCACAACCTAGGAGTAACCTGACGGTAACTTAACCAGAACTGGAGCAAAAACTGGTTGCAGTCAATTTGAAACGTAATTATAGCTTACTTGCAGTGTATTCCATATGTTTTCTTAACCTTAATAGCACTTTATTAGGTTTAATTAACATAAAAGCTTGAGCCATTCTCTCGTCTGAAAGATGGGATCTAAGCGGATGTGAGAGGATTTAAAGTCAAGTTAGATTAACATTTAAAGCTCATTAATTACAGTATTTTAGCCTTATTAGTGTTCTTTTAAGAGTTAATTGATTAATATTAGCATTAGCATGCTAGCAGTAATGGACTGGCACCAGAAACAGAATATCTATACGATATAGATCCGCAAACAAGCGCCACAGCAACAAAAATACACCCTTTTTCCACCAAAAAACAGGCCAAAAACACGCATTGGCTGAGGTGAATTGCATATGCAAATTACTGCTGTAAAAATCGGTTTAAAAAGGCTAAAAAAAGCTACTTATGCTTCATAAAAACTTAAGAAAACTTGCAGATATACTTTATGGACCGGGAGGATTCCAAAAGGATAGTCATCTCAAAATTATTTTTTTACTCACCGTCGTATAGTCAGGTAGGCCGAAACACAAAACCAGGGATTAATTTCCATTCATCTTCAGAAGTTATCGCATCCAGCGGTTATCCTTGTGTGAGGGTGATGTCTGTTTGCGTTGCCATAACTTTTAGGAGGGAGGTCTGGTAGAAGCTTGATGCTTGACATCCGCCAGTCACGACCTTCGACCTTTCGCCGTCCGTTGCCTTTTTTGGCGCTTATGTGGAAAATTCAGTCCTAAATTATGCTATTTTAGACCCGGTTATTATATTAAGGCCTCTAAATAATTTCAATGGCTACATAACCTTTTAACTCCACTATCTAAACATTCAAATTACAGATTGACCTTTGACCTTACGTGGTTGTTTTAGGCCATTTAGGGCGGCATTTCAGTCCTTATTTCTGTTATTAGACATCTAACTTTGACTTTTACATTGCTCTCTCTAATTTACTTCAACCTACACTGGTACTGCTTTATTGTTCAATGCAAGTAATAGCATTTAATGTTTTTAAAACTCGTTTTAAAGGACAAATTCGTTCAAAACTCAAACCAGGCCCCAACTACACGATTGTGGGCCTGACCAAACTCGATTAGCAATTGGCTATGAGACACTCGCCTGGAAATGATCAACCAAGGCGGGCCGCCTCAGAGGAGGGTGTCTAGTGTTTAAAGTGCCGAAACACCCGATGAATCTGAGGTACACTACCGATGAAGTGTCTTAAACATTTCCCTCTCGTAACCATACTTTGAGGGAGCAGAGAAAGTATGGCAAGAGTTGCCTCTTTGAAGAAATAATATACGCATCTTCTACTTGAACTATCACTACGCAAACCAACACTCAACCTAAACCTACCGTCGGTAGACCTAAGGACTAAATCTAGCACCGAACCAACACTTTAACCTAAACCTACCATCGGTAGACCTAAGGACTAAATCTAGCCCCGAACCAACACTTAACCTAAACCTACCGTTCGTAGCCCTATGGACTTGAACCCTAGTCTTCCCAACACAACGGAACTACAAGCTAAGAGTTATCTGACGTTAACTTGACCACAATTTGAGCAAAGGCTGGTCGCAGTCAATTTTGAAACCTTAAACAGCACTCGCTGACGGAATGCAATGCCCGATCAGGATTATCGGGCAGTGACTTTCGGGTTACTGCCTGATTCGCTGGTCCGGAGTAAGTTTAGTCAAAAACTTTGCGTTCCCAGAGCCGATTGATGTTCAGATCGAACTTCGAACCAACCTTAGCACTAAATCTAACCGAAACCGAATTCCTGGTCTTCCACATTCTTAGCCCCATGCCTACTAAGGCTATTCTCCTGGAATGGGAGATAGATAAAGGCTTCCTTGGTATAGTCAGACATGCGTCGGCCCGTGCACTATCCTCAGTCTCCCTACTTCAAACTTTCCTAGACGGGTGCTAGGTTGGGGGGAGCTGTTGTAATTTTTCTAACCTAACCTTCGCCAGAGCCATCGGACTTGACATACCAGATTTTACGCACAGAATCCTCTATAGGGGCTTGTTTTTTGAATGCGATTTGAAATTCGCTCCCTCCGATGTCTCCTTCCTGTTTGTGCGGGGAGGAGATGTGGGAGGGGGAGGTGAACCTAAGCCCAGACAGGCTTTTTGGGGGGGCGTGTGGCCCAGACAGGTCTATCGCCTCCTGGTTCACTGTAAATAATTTCATTTAGCATTTAGATACAAAAGATTTCATCCTATTCAAGAATATCGACAAACCAGGATTTCAGACACTAAACCTAGCATTGGTAGACCCAGGAACTAAATCTAGCCACGAACCAACACTTCGCCTAAACCTAGCATTTGGAAGACCGAGGAACTAAATCTAGCCTCGGACCAAGACGTCGCCTAAACCTAGCATTGGTAGACCAAGGAACTAAATCTAGCCTGGAACCAAGATGTCGCCTAGCCACGAACCAACACTTCGCCTAAACCTAGCATTGGTAGACCCAGCAACGAAATCTGACCTCGGACCAAGACGTCGCTTAAACCTAGCATTGGTAGACCCAGAAACTAAATCTAGGCCCGAACCAACACTTCGCCTAAACCTAGCATTGGTAGACCAAGGAACTAAATCTAGCCTCGGACCAAGACGTCGCTTAAACCTAGCATTGGTAGACCCAGAAACTAAATCTAGCCTGGAATCAAGCCGTCGCCTAGCCACGAACCAACACTTCGCCTAAACCTAGCATTGATAGACCCAGCAACTAAATCTGACCTCGGACCAAGACGTCGCTTAAACCTAGCATTGGTAGACCCAGAAACTAAATCTAGGCCCGAACCAACACTTCGCCTAAACCTAGCATTGGTAGACCAAGGAACTAAATCTAGCCTCGGACCAAGACGTCGCCTAAACCTAGCATTGGTAGACCCAGGAACTAAATCTAGCCTGGAACCAAGACGTCGCCTAGCCACGAACCAACACTTCGCCTAAACCTAGCATTGGTAGACCCAGCAACTAAATCTGACCTCGGACCAAGACATCGCTTAAACCTAGCATCGGTAGACCCAGAAACTAAATCTAGGCCCGAACTAACACTTCGCCTAAACCTAGCATTGGTAGACCAAGGAACTAAATCTAGCCTTGGACCAAGACGTCGCCTAAACCTAGCATTGGTAGACCCAGGAACTAAATCTAGCCTGGAACCAAGAAGTCGCCTAGCCACGAACCAACACTTCGCCTAAACCTAGCATTGGTAGACCCAGCAACTAAATCTGACCTCGGACCAAGACGTCGCTTAAACCTAGCATTGGTAGACCCAGAAACTAAATCTAGGCCCAAACCAACACTTCGCTAAACCTAGCATTGGTTGACCCAGTAACTAAATCTAACCTCGGACCAAGACGTCGCCTAAACCTAGCATTGGTAGACCCAGGAACTAAATCTAGGCCCGAACCAACACAGTAATTCAGCTCCAAGCTAATCGTATTCTACCCGCAAATGAAGAATAACTTAACTGCGATCAAGGCACAACTTATACCACAACCCGAGGGTAACCCAATTATAACCGAGAGACAACATAACTGCAGATTAAAACCAAAAATTTGAAGAATAACCCAACTATAACCTTCAAGCAACGTAACCATAACGTAACCACAACCTAGGAGTAACCTGACGGTAACTTAACCAGAACTGGAGCAAAAACTGGTTGCAGTCAATTTGAAACGTAATTATAGCTTACTTGCAGTGTATTCCATATGTTTTCTTAACCTTAATAGCACTTTATTAGGTTTAATTAACATAAAAGCTTGAGCCATTCTCTCGTCTGAAAGATGGGATCTAAGCGGATGTGAGAGGATTTAAACTCAAGTTAGATTAACATTTAAAGCTCATTAATTACAGTATTTTAGCCTTATTAGTGTTCTTTTAAGAGTTAATTGATTAATATTAGCATTAGCATGCTAGCAGTAATGGACTGGCACCAGAAACAGAATATCTATACGATATAGATCCGCAAACAAGCGCCACAGCAACAAAAATACACCCTTTTTCCACCAAAAAACAGGCCAAAAACACGCATTGGCTGAGGTGAATTGCATATGCAAATTACTGCTGTAAAAATCGGTTTAAAAAGGCTAAAAAAAGCTACTTATGCTTCATAAAAACTTAAGAAAACTTGCAGATATACTTTATGGACCGGGAGGATTCCAAAAGGATAGTCATCTCAAAATTATTTTTTTACTCACCGTCGTATAGTCAGGTAGGCCGAAACACAAAACCAGGGATTAATTTCCATTCATCTTCAGAAGTTATCGCATCCAGCGGTTATCCTTGTGTGAGGGTGATGTCTGTTTGCGTTGCCATAACTTTTAGGAGGGAGGTCTGGTAGAAGCTTGATGCTTGACATCCGCCAGTCACGACCTTCGACCTTTCGCCGTCCGTTGCCTTTTTTGGCGCTTATGTGGAAAATTCAGTCCTAAATTATGCTATTTTAGACCCGGTTATTATATTAAGGCCTCTAAATAATTTCAATGGCTACATAACCTTTTAACTCCACTATCTAAACATTCAAATTACAGATTGACCTTTGACCTTACGTGGTTGTTTTAGGCCATTTAGGGCGGCATTTCAGTCCTTATTTCTGTTATTAGACATCTAACTTTGACTTTTACATTGCTCTCTCTAATTTACTTCAACCTACACTGGTACTGCTTTATTGTTCAATGCAAGTAATAGCATTTAATGTTTTTAAAACTCGTTTTAAAGGACAAATTCGTTCAAAACTCAAACCAGGCCCCAACTACACGATTGTGGGCCTGACCAAACTCGATTAGCAATTGGCTATGAGACACTCGCCTGGAAATGATCAACCAAGGCGGGCCGCCTCAGAGGAGGGTGTCTAGTGTTTAAAGTGCCGAAACACCCGATGAATCTGAGGTACACTACCGATGAAGTGTCTTAAACATTTCCCTCTCGTAACCATACTTTGAGGGAGCAGAGAAAGTATGGCAAGAGTTGCCTCTTTGAAGAAATAATATACGCATCTTCTACTTGAACTATCACTACGCAAACCAACACTCAACCTAAACCTACCGTCGGTAGACCTAAGGACTAAATCTAGCACCGAACCAACACTTTAACCTAAACCTACCATCGGTAGACCTAAGGACTAAATCTAGCCCCGAACCAACACTTAACCTAAACCTACCGTTCGTAGCCCTATGGACTTGAACCCTAGTCTTCCCAACACAACGGAACTACAAGCTAAGAGTTATCTGACGTTAACTTGACCACAATTTGAGCAAAGGCTGGTCGCAGTCAATTTTGAAACCTTAAACAGCACTCGCTGACGGAATGCAATGCCCGATCAGGATTATCGGGCAGTGACTTTCGGGTTACTGCCTGATTCGCTGGTCCGGAGTAAGTTTAGTCAAAAACTTTGCGTTCCCAGAGCCGATTGATGTTCAGATCGAACTTCGAACCAACCTTAGCACTAAATCTAACCGAAACCGAATTCCTGGTCTTCCACATTCTTAGCCCCATGCCTACTAAGGCTATTCTCCTGGAATGGGAGATAGATAAAGGCTTCCTTGGTATAGTCAGACATGCGTCGGCCCGTGCACTATCCTCAGTCTCCCTACTTCAAACTTTCCTAGACGGGTGCTAGGTTGGGGGGAGCTGTTGTAATTTTTCTAACCTAACCTTCGCCAGAGCCATCGGACTTGACATACCAGATTTTACGCACAGAATCCTCTATAGGGGCTTGTTTTTTGAATGCGATTTGAAATTCGCTCCCTCCGATGTCTCCTTCCTGTTTGTGCGGGGAGGAGATGTGGGAGGGGGAGGTGAACCTAAGCCCAGACAGGCTTTTTGGGGGGGCGTGTGGCCCAGACAGGTCTATCGCCTCCTGGTTCACTGTAAATAATTTCATTTAGCATTTAGATACAAAAGATTTCATCCTATTCAAGAATATCGACAAACCAGGATTTCAGACACTAAACCTAGCATTGGTAGACCCAGGAACTAAATCTAGCCACGAACCAACACTTCGCCTAAACCTAGCATTTGGAAGACCGAGGAACTAAATCTAGCCTCGGACCAAGACGTCGCCTAAACCTAGCATTGGTAGACCAAGGAACTAAATCTAGCCTGGAACCAAGATGTCGCCTAGCCACGAACCAACACTTCGCCTAAACCTAGCATTGGTAGACCCAGCAACGAAATCTGACCTCGGACCAAGACGTCGCTTAAACCTAGCATTGGTAGACCCAGAAACTAAATCTAGGCCCGAACCAACACTTCGCCTAAACCTAGCATTGGTAGACCAAGGAACTAAATCTAGCCTCGGACCAAGACGTCGCTTAAACCTAGCATTGGTAGACCCAGAAACTAAATCTAGCCTGGAATCAAGCCGTCGCCTAGCCACGAACCAACACTTCGCCTAAACCTAGCATTGATAGACCCAGCAACTAAATCTGACCTCGGACCAAGACGTCGCTTAAACCTAGCATTGGTAGACCCAGAAACTAAATCTAGGCCCGAACCAACACTTCGCCTAAACCTAGCATTGGTAGACCAAGGAACTAAATCTAGCCTCGGACCAAGACGTCGCCTAAACCTAGCATTGGTAGACCCAGGAACTAAATCTAGCCTGGAACCAAGACGTCGCCTAGCCACGAACCAACACTTCGCCTAAACCTAGCATTGGTAGACCCAGCAACTAAATCTGACCTCGGACCAAGACATCGCTTAAACCTAGCATCGGTAGACCCAGAAACTAAATCTAGGCCCGAACTAACACTTCGCCTAAACCTAGCATTGGTAGACCAAGGAACTAAATCTAGCCTTGGACCAAGACGTCGCCTAAACCTAGCATTGGTAGACCCAGGAACTAAATCTAGCCTGGAACCAAGAAGTCGCCTAGCCACGAACCAACACTTCGCCTAAACCTAGCATTGGTAGACCCAGCAACTAAATCTGACCTCGGACCAAGACGTCGCTTAAACCTAGCATTGGTAGACCCAGAAACTAAATCTAGGCCCAAACCAACACTTCGCTAAACCTAGCATTGGTTGACCCAGTAACTAAATCTAACCTCGGACCAAGACGTCGCCTAAACCTAGCATTGGTAGACCCAGGAACTAAATCTAGGCCCGAACCAACACAGTAATTCAGCTCCAAGCTAATCGTATTCTACCCGCAAATGAAGAATAACTTAACTGCGATCAAGGCACAACTTATACCACAACCCGAGGGTAACCCAATTATAACCGAGAGACAACATAACTGCAGATTAAAACCAAAAATTTGAAGAATAACCCAACTATAACCTTCAAGCAACGTAACCATAACGTAACCACAACCTAGGAGTAACCTGACGGTAACTTAACCAGAACTGGAGCAAAAACTGGTTGCAGTCAATTTGAAACGTAATTATAGCTTACTTGCAGTGTATTCCATATGTTTTCTTAACCTTAATAGCACTTTATTAGGTTTAATTAACATAAAAGCTTGAGCCATTCTCTCGTCTGAAAGATGGGATCTAAGCGGATGTGAGAGGATTTAAACTCAAGTTAGATTAACATTTAAAGCTCATTAATTACAGTATTTTAGCCTTATTAGTGTTCTTTTAAGAGTTAATTGATTAATATTAGCATTAGCATGCTAGCAGTAATGGACTGGCACCAGAAACAGAATATCTATACGATATAGATCCGCAAACAAGCGCCACAGCAACAAAAATACACCCTTTTTCCACCAAAAAACAGGCCAAAAACACGCATTGGCTGAGGTGAATTGCATATGCAAATTACTGCTGTAAAAATCGGTTTAAAAAGGCTAAAAAAAGCTACTTATGCTTCATAAAAACTTAAGAAAACTTGCAGATATACTTTATGGACCGGGAGGATTCCAAAAGGATAGTCATCTCAAAATTATTTTTTTACTCACCGTCGTATAGTCAGGTAGGCCGAAACACAAAACCAGGGATTAATTTCCATTCATCTTCAGAAGTTATCGCATCCAGCGGTTATCCTTGTGTGAGGGTGATGTCTGTTTGCGTTGCCATAACTTTTAGGAGGGAGGTCTGGTAGAAGCTTGATGCTTGACATCCGCCAGTCACGACCTTCGACCTTTCGCCGTCCGTTGCCTTTTTTGGCGCTTATGTGGAAAATTCAGTCCTAAATTATGCTATTTTAGACCCGGTTATTATATTAAGGCCTCTAAATAATTTCAATGGCTACATAACCTTTTAACTCCACTATCTAAACATTCAAATTACAGATTGACCTTTGACCTTACGTGGTTGTTTTAGGCCATTTAGGGCGGCATTTCAGTCCTTATTTCTGTTATTAGACATCTAACTTTGACTTTTACATTGCTCTCTCTAATTTACTTCAACCTACACTGGTACTGCTTTATTGTTCAATGCAAGTAATAGCATTTAATGTTTTTAAAACTCGTTTTAAAGGACAAATTCGTTCAAAACTCAAACCAGGCCCCAACTACACGATTGTGGGCCTGACCAAACTCGATTAGCAATTGGCTATGAGACACTCGCCTGGAAATGATCAACCAAGGCGGGCCGCCTCAGAGGAGGGTGTCTAGTGTTTAAAGTGCCGAAACACCCGATGAATCTGAGGTACACTACCGATGAAGTGTCTTAAACATTTCCCTCTCGTAACCATACTTTGAGGGAGCAGAGAAAGTATGGCAAGAGTTGCCTCTTTGAAGAAATAATATACGCATCTTCTACTTGAACTATCACTACGCAAACCAACACTCAACCTAAACCTACCGTCGGTAGACCTAAGGACTAAATCTAGCACCGAACCAACACTTTAACCTAAACCTACCATCGGTAGACCTAAGGACTAAATCTAGCCCCGAACCAACACTTAACCTAAACCTACCGTTCGTAGCCCTATGGACTTGAACCCTAGTCTTCCCAACACAACGGAACTACAAGCTAAGAGTTATCTGACGTTAACTTGACCACAATTTGAGCAAAGGCTGGTCGCAGTCAATTTTGAAACCTTAAACAGCACTCGCTGACGGAATGCAATGCCCGATCAGGATTATCGGGCAGTGACTTTCGGGTTACTGCCTGATTCGCTGGTCCGGAGTAAGTTTAGTCAAAAACTTTGCGTTCCCAGAGCCGATTGATGTTCAGATCGAACTTCGAACCAACCTTAGCACTAAATCTAACCGAAACCGAATTCCTGGTCTTCCACATTCTTAGCCCCATGCCTACTAAGGCTATTCTCCTGGAATGGGAGATAGATAAAGGCTTCCTTGGTATAGTCAGACATGCGTCGGCCCGTGCACTATCCTCAGTCTCCCTACTTCAAACTTTCCTAGACGGGTGCTAGGTTGGGGGGAGCTGTTGTAATTTTTCTAACCTAACCCTAACCCTAACCCTAACCCTAACCCTAACCCTAACCCTAACCCTAACCCTAACCCTAACCCTAACCCTAACCCTAACTATCTAAACATTCAAATTACAGATTGACCTTTGACCTTACGTGGTTGTTTTAGGCCATTTAGGGCGGCATTTCAGTCCTTATTTCTGTTATTAGACATCTAACTTTGACTTTTACATTGCTCTTTCTAATTTACTTCAACCTACACTGGTACTGCTTTATTGTTCAATGCAAGTAATAGCATTTAATGTTTTTAAAACTCGTTTTAAGGGACAAATTCGTTCAAAACTCAAACCAGGCCCCAACTACACGATTGTGGGCCTGACCAAACTCGATTAGCAATTGGCTATGAGACACTCGCCTGGAAATGATCAACCAAGGCGGGCCGCCTCAGAGGAGGGTGTCTAGTGTTTAAAGTGCCGAAACACCCGATGAATCTGAGGTCCACTACTGATGAAGTGTCTTAAACATTTCCCTCTCGTAACCATACTTTGAGGGAGTAGAGAAAGTATGGCAAGAGTTGCCTCTTTGAAGGAATATTATACGCATCTTCTACTTGATCTATCACCACTCAAACCAACACTCAACCTAAACCTACCGTTGGTAGACCTAAGGACTAAATCTAGCCCCGAACCAACACTTAAACCTAAACCTACCGTCGGTAGACCTAAGGACTAAATCTAGGCCCGAGCCAACACTTAACCTAAACCTACCGTTCGTAGCCCTATGGACTTGAACCCTAGTCTTCCCAACACAACGGAACTACAAGCTAAGAGTTACCTGACGTTAACTTGACCACAATTTGAGCAAAGGCTGGTCGCAGTCAATTTTGAAACCTTAAACAGCACTCGCTGACGGAATGCAATGCCCGATCAGGATTATCGGGCAGTGACTTTCGGGTTACTGCCTGATTCGCTGGTCTGGAGTAAGTTTAGTCAAAAACTTTGCGTTCCCAGAGCCGATTGATGTTCAGATCGAACTTCGAACCAACCTTCGCACTAAATCTAACCGAAACCGAATTCCTGGTCTTCCACATTCTTAGCCCCATGCCTACTAAGGCTATTCTCCTGGAATGGGAGATAGATAAAGGCTTCCTTGGTATAGTCAGACATGCGTCGGCCCGTGCACTATCCTCAGTCTCCCTACTTCAAACTTTCCTAGACGGGTGCTAGGTTGGGGGGAGCTGTTGTAATTTTTCTAACCTAACCTTCGCCAGAGCCATCGGACTTGACATACCAGATTTTACGCACAGAATCCTCTATAGGGGCTTGTTTTTTGAATGCGATTTGAGATTCGCTCCCTCCGATGTCTCCTTCCTGTTTGTGCGGGGAGGAGATGTGGGAGGGGGAGGTGAACCTAAGCCCAGACAGGCTTTTTGGGGGGGCGTGTGGCCCAGACAGGTCTATCGCCTCCTGGTTCACTGTAAATAATTTCATTTAGCATTTAGATACAAAAGATTTCATCCTATTCAAGAATGTCGACAAACCAGGATTTTAGACACTAAACCTAGCATTGGTAGACCCAGGAACTAAATCTAGCCACGAACCAACACTTCGCCTAAACCTAGCATTGGTAGAACAAGGAACTAAATCTAGCCTGGAACCAAGACGTCGCCTAGCCACGAACCAACACTTCGCCTAAACCTAGCATTGGTAGACCCAGCAACTAAATCTGACCTCGGACCAAGACGTCGCTTAAACCTAGCATTGGTAGACCCAGAAACTAAATCTAGGCCCGAACCAACACTTCGCCTAAACCTAGCATTGGTAGACCAAGGAACTAAATCTAGCGTCGGACCAGGACGTCGCCTAAACCTAGCATTGGTAGACCCAGGAACTAAATCTAGCCTGGAACCAAGACGTCGCCTAGCCACGAACCAACACTTCGCCTAAACCTAGCATTGGTAGACCCAGCAACTAAATCTGACCTCGGACCAAGACGTCGCTTAAACCTAGTATTGGTAGACCCAGAAACTAAATCTAGGCCCGAACCAACACTTCGCCTAAACCTAGCATTGGTAGACCAAGGAACTAAATCTAGCCTCGGACCAAGACGTCGCCTAAACCTAGCATTGGTAGACCCAGGAACTAAATCTAGCCTGGAACCAAGACGTCGCCTAGCCACGAACCAACACTTCGCCTAAACCTAGCATTGGTAGACCCAGCAACTAAATCTGACCTCGGACCAAGACGTCGCTTAAACCTAGCATTGGTAGACCCAGAAACTAAATCTAGGCCCGAACCAACACTTCGCCTAAACCTAGCATTGGTTGACCCAGTAACTAAATCTAACCTCGGACCAAGACGTCGCCTAAACCTAGCATTGGTAGACCCAGGAACTAAATCTAGGCCCGAACCAACACTTTGCCTAAACCTAGTATTGGTAGACCAAGGAACTAAATCTAGCCTGGAACCAAGATGTCGCCTAGCCTCGAACCAACACTTCGCCTAAACCTAGCATTGGTACACCCAGGAACTAAATCTAGCCTCGGACCAAGACGTCGCCTAAACCTAGCATTGGTAGACCCAGGAAATAAATCAAGGCCCGAACCAACACTTCGCCTAAACCTAGCACTGGTAGACCCAGGAACTAAATCTAGGCCCGAACCAACACAGTAATTCAGCTCCAAGCTAAACGTATTCTACCCGCAAATGAAGAATAACTTAACTGCGATCAAGGCACAACTTATACCACAACCCAAGGGTAACCCAATTATAACCGAGAGACAACATAACTGCAGATTAAAACCAAAAATTTGAAGAATAACCCAACTATAACCTTCAAGCAACGTAACCATAACGTAACCACAACCTAGGAGTAACCTGACGGTAACTTAACCAGAACTGGAGCAAAAACTGGTTGCAGTCAATTTGAAACGTAATTATAGCTTACTTGCAGTGTATTCCATATGTTTTCTTAACCTTAATAGCACTTTATTAGGTTTAATTAACATAAAAGCCTGAGCCATTCTCTTGTCTGAAAGATGGGATCTAAGCGGATGTGAGAGGATTTAAGCTCAAGTTAGATTAACATTTAAAGCTCATTAATTACAGTATTTTAGCCTTATTAGTGTTCTTTTAAGAGTTAATTGATTAATATTAGCATTAGCATGCTAGCAGTAATGGACTGGCACCAGAAACAGAATATCTATACGATATAGATCCGCAAACAAGCGCCACAGCAACAAAAATACACCCTTTTTCCACCAAAAAACAGGCCAAAAACACACATTGGCTGAGCTGAATTGCATATGCAAATTACTGCTGTAAAAATCGGTTTAAAAAGGCTAAAAAAAGCTACTTATGCTTCATAAAAACTTAAGAAAACTTGCAGATATACTTTATGGACCGGGAGGATTCCAAAAGGATAGTCATCTCAAAATTATTTTTTTACTCACCGTCATATAGTCAGGTAGGCCGAAACACAAAACCAGGGATTAATTTCCATTCATCTTCAGAAGTTATCGCATCCAGCGGTTATCCTTGTGTGAGGGTGATGTCTGTTTGCGTTGCCATAACTTTTAGGAGGGAGGTCTGGTAGAAGCTTGATGCTTGACATCCGCCAGTCACGACCTTCGACCTTTCGCCGTCCGTTGCCTTTTTTGGCGCTTATGTGGAAAATTCAGTCCTAAATTATGCTATTTTAGACTCGGTTATTATATTAAGGCCTCTAAATAATCTCAATGGCTACATAACCTTTTAACTCCACTATCTAAACATTCAAATTACAGATTGACCTTTGACCTTACGTGGTTGTTTTAGGCCATTTAGGGCGGCATTTCAGTCCTTATTTCTGTTATTAGACATCTAACTTTGACTTTTACATTGCTCTTTCTAATTTACTTCAACCTACACTGGTACTGCTTTATTGTTCAATGCAAGTAATAGCATTTAATGTTTTTAAAACTCGTTTTAAGGGACAAATTCGTTCAAAACTCAAACCAGGCCCCAACTACACGATTGTGGGCCTGACCAAACTCGATTAGCAATTGGCTATGAGACACTCGCCTGGAAATGATCAACCAAGGCGGGCCGCCTCAGAGGAGGGTGTCTAGTGTTTAAAGTGCCGAAACACCCGATGAATCTGAGGTCCACTACTGATGAAGTGTCTTAAACATTTCCCTCTCGTAACCATACTTTGAGGGAGTAGAGAAAGTATGGCAAGAGTTGCCTCTTTGAAGGAATATTATACGCATCTTCTACTTGATCTATCACCACTCAAACCAACACTCAACCTAAACCTACCGTTGGTAGACCTAAGGACTAAATCTAGCCCCGAACCAACACTTAAACCTAAACCTACCGTCGGTAGACCTAAGGACTAAATCTAGGCCCGAGCCAACACTTAACCTAAACCTACCGTTCGTAGCCCTATGGACTTGAACCCTAGTCTTCCCAACACAACGGAACTACAAGCTAAGAGTTACCTGACGTTAACTTGACCACAATTTGAGCAAAGGCTGGTCGCAGTCAATTTTGAAACCTTAAACAGCACTCGCTGACGGAATGCAATGCCCGATCAGGATTATCGGGCAGTGACTTTCGGGTTACTGCCTGATTCGCTGGTCTGGAGTAAGTTTAGTCAAAAACTTTGCGTTCCCAGAGCCGATTGATGTTCAGATCGAACTTCGAACCAACCTTCGCACTAAATCTAACCGAAACCGAATTCCTGGTCTTCCACATTCTTAGCCCCATGCCTACTAAGGCTATTCTCCTGGAATGGGAGATAGATAAAGGCTTCCTTGGTATAGTCAGACATGCGTCGGCCCGTGCACTATCCTCAGTCTCCCTACTTCAAACTTTCCTAGACGGGTGCTAGGTTGGGGGGAGCTGTTGTAATTTTTCTAACCTAACCTTCGCCAGAGCCATCGGACTTGACATACCAGATTTTACGCACAGAATCCTCTATAGGGGCTTGTTTTTTGAATGCGATTTGAGATTCGCTCCCTCCGATGTCTCCTTCCTGTTTGTGCGGGGAGGAGATGTGGGAGGGGGAGGTGAACCTAAGCCCAGACAGGCTTTTTGGGGGGGCGTGTGGCCCAGACAGGTCTATCGCCTCCTGGTTCACTGTAAATAATTTCATTTAGCATTTAGATACAAAAGATTTCATCCTATTCAAGAATGTCGACAAACCAGGATTTTAGACACTAAACCTAGCATTGGTAGACCCAGGAACTAAATCTAGCCACGAACCAACACTTCGCCTAAACCTAGCATTGGTAGAACAAGGAACTAAATCTAGCCTGGAACCAAGACGTCGCCTAGCCACGAACCAACACTTCGCCTAAACCTAGCATTGGTAGACCCAGCAACTAAATCTGACCTCGGACCAAGACGTCGCTTAAACCTAGCATTGGTAGACCCAGAAACTAAATCTAGGCCCGAACCAACACTTCGCCTAAACCTAGCATTGGTAGACCAAGGAACTAAATCTAGCGTCGGACCAGGACGTCGCCTAAACCTAGCATTGGTAGACCCAGGAACTAAATCTAGCCTGGAACCAAGACGTCGCCTAGCCACGAACCAACACTTCGCCTAAACCTAGCATTGGTAGACCCAGCAACTAAATCTGACCTCGGACCAAGACGTCGCTTAAACCTAGTATTGGTAGACCCAGAAACTAAATCTAGGCCCGAACCAACACTTCGCCTAAACCTAGCATTGGTAGACCAAGGAACTAAATCTAGCCTCGGACCAAGACGTCGCCTAAACCTAGCATTGGTAGACCCAGGAACTAAATCTAGCCTGGAACCAAGACGTCGCCTAGCCACGAACCAACACTTCGCCTAAACCTAGCATTGGTAGACCCAGCAACTAAATCTGACCTCGGACCAAGACGTCGCTTAAACCTAGCATTGGTAGACCCAGAAACTAAATCTAGGCCCGAACCAACACTTCGCCTAAACCTAGCATTGGTTGACCCAGTAACTAAATCTAACCTCGGACCAAGACGTCGCCTAAACCTAGCATTGGTAGACCCAGGAACTAAATCTAGGCCCGAACCAACACTTTGCCTAAACCTAGTATTGGTAGACCAAGGAACTAAATCTAGCCTGGAACCAAGATGTCGCCTAGCCTCGAACCAACACTTCGCCTAAACCTAGCATTGGTACACCCAGGAACTAAATCTAGCCTCGGACCAAGACGTCGCCTAAACCTAGCATTGGTAGACCCAGGAAATAAATCAAGGCCCGAACCAACACTTCGCCTAAACCTAGCACTGGTAGACCCAGGAACTAAATCTAGGCCCGAACCAACACAGTAATTCAGCTCCAAGCTAAACGTATTCTACCCGCAAATGAAGAATAACTTAACTGCGATCAAGGCACAACTTATACCACAACCCAAGGGTAACCCAATTATAACCGAGAGACAACATAACTGCAGATTAAAACCAAAAATTTGAAGAATAACCCAACTATAACCTTCAAGCAACGTAACCATAACGTAACCACAACCTAGGAGTAACCTGACGGTAACTTAACCAGAACTGGAGCAAAAACTGGTTGCAGTCAATTTGAAACGTAATTATAGCTTACTTGCAGTGTATTCCATATGTTTTCTTAACCTTAATAGCACTTTATTAGGTTTAATTAACATAAAAGCCTGAGCCATTCTCTTGTCTGAAAGATGGGATCTAAGCGGATGTGAGAGGATTTAAGCTCAAGTTAGATTAACATTTAAAGCTCATTAATTACAGTATTTTAGCCTTATTAGTGTTCTTTTAAGAGTTAATTGATTAATATTAGCATTAGCATGCTAGCAGTAATGGACTGGCACCAGAAACAGAATATCTATACGATATAGATCCGCAAACAAGCGCCACAGCAACAAAAATACACCCTTTTTCCACCAAAAAACAGGCCAAAAACACACATTGGCTGAGCTGAATTGCATATGCAAATTACTGCTGTAAAAATCGGTTTAAAAAGGCTAAAAAAAGCTACTTATGCTTCATAAAAACTTAAGAAAACTTGCAGATATACTTTATGGACCGGGAGGATTCCAAAAGGATAGTCATCTCAAAATTATTTTTTTACTCACCGTCATATAGTCAGGTAGGCCGAAACACAAAACCAGGGATTAATTTCCATTCATCTTCAGAAGTTATCGCATCCAGCGGTTATCCTTGTGTGAGGGTGATGTCTGTTTGCGTTGCCATAACTTTTAGGAGGGAGGTCTGGTAGAAGCTTGATGCTTGACATCCGCCAGTCACGACCTTCGACCTTTCGCCGTCCGTTGCCTTTTTTGGCGCTTATGTGGAAAATTCAGTCCTAAATTATGCTATTTTAGACTCGGTTATTATATTAAGGCCTCTAAATAATCTCAATGGCTACATAACCTTTTAACTCCACTATCTAAACATTCAAATTACAGATTGACCTTTGACCTTACGTGGTTGTTTTAGGCCATTTAGGGCGGCATTTCAGTCCTTATTTCTGTTATTAGACATCTAACTTTGACTTTTACATTGCTCTTTCTAATTTACTTCAACCTACACTGGTACTGCTTTATTGTTCAATGCAAGTAATAGCATTTAATGTTTTTAAAACTCGTTTTAAGGGACAAATTCGTTCAAAACTCAAACCAGGCCCCAACTACACGATTGTGGGCCTGACCAAACTCGATTAGCAATTGGCTATGAGACACTCGCCTGGAAATGATCAACCAAGGCGGGCCGCCTCAGAGGAGGGTGTCTAGTGTTTAAAGTGCCGAAACACCCGATGAATCTGAGGTCCACTACTGATGAAGTGTCTTAAACATTTCCCTCTCGTAACCATACTTTGAGGGAGTAGAGAAAGTATGGCAAGAGTTGCCTCTTTGAAGGAATATTATACGCATCTTCTACTTGATCTATCACCACTCAAACCAACACTCAACCTAAACCTACCGTTGGTAGACCTAAGGACTAAATCTAGCCCCGAACCAACACTTAAACCTAAACCTACCGTCGGTAGACCTAAGGACTAAATCTAGGCCCGAGCCAACACTTAACCTAAACCTACCGTTCGTAGCCCTATGGACTTGAACCCTAGTCTTCCCAACACAACGGAACTACAAGCTAAGAGTTACCTGACGTTAACTTGACCACAATTTGAGCAAAGGCTGGTCGCAGTCAATTTTGAAACCTTAAACAGCACTCGCTGACGGAATGCAATGCCCGATCAGGATTATCGGGCAGTGACTTTCGGGTTACTGCCTGATTCGCTGGTCTGGAGTAAGTTTAGTCAAAAACTTTGCGTTCCCAGAGCCGATTGATGTTCAGATCGAACTTCGAACCAACCTTCGCACTAAATCTAACCGAAACCGAATTCCTGGTCTTCCACATTCTTAGCCCCATGCCTACTAAGGCTATTCTCCTGGAATGGGAGATAGATAAAGGCTTCCTTGGTATAGTCAGACATGCGTCGGCCCGTGCACTATCCTCAGTCTCCCTACTTCAAACTTTCCTAGACGGGTGCTAGGTTGGGGGGAGCTGTTGTAATTTTTCTAACCTAACCCTAACCTAACCCTAACCCTAAACCTAGCATTGGTAGACCCAGGAACTAAATCTAGCCACGAACCAACACTTCGCCTAAACCTAGCATTGGTAGAACAAGGAACTAAATCTAGCCTGGAACCAAGACGTCGCCTAGCCACGAACCAACACTTCGCCTAAACCTAGCATTGGTAGACCCAGCAACTAAATCTGACCTCGGACCAAGACGTCGCTTAAACCTAGCATTGGTAGACCCAGAAACTAAATCTAGGCCCGAACCAACACTTCGCCTAAACCTAGCATTGGTAGACCAAGGAACTAAATCTAGCGTCGGACCAGGACGTCGCCTAAACCTAGCATTGGTAGACCCAGGAACTAAATCTAGCCTGGAACCAAGACGTCGCCTAGCCACGAACCAACACTTCGCCTAAACCTAGCATTGGTAGACCCAGCAACTAAATCTGACCTCGGACCAAGACGTCGCTTAAACCTAGTATTGGTAGACCCAGAAACTAAATCTAGGCCCGAACCAACACTTCGCCTAAACCTAGCATTGGTAGACCAAGGAACTAAATCTAGCCTCGGACCAAGACGTCGCCTAAACCTAGCATTGGTAGACCCAGGAACTAAATCTAGCCTGGAACCAAGACGTCGCCTAGCCACGAACCAACACTTCGCCTAAACCTAGCATTGGTAGACCCAGCAACTAAATCTGACCTCGGACCAAGACGTCGCTTAAACCTAGCATTGGTAGACCCAGAAACTAAATCTAGGCCCGAACCAACACTTCGCCTAAACCTAGCATTGGTTGACCCAGTAACTAAATCTAACCTCGGACCAAGACGTCGCCTAAACCTAGCATTGGTAGACCCAGGAACTAAATCTAGGCCCGAACCAACACTTTGCCTAAACCTAGTATTGGTAGACCAAGGAACTAAATCTAGCCTGGAACCAAGATGTCGCCTAGCCTCGAACCAACACTTCGCCTAAACCTAGCATTGGTAGACCCAGGAAATAAATCAAGGCCCGAACCAACACTTCGCCTAAACCTAGCACTGGTAGACCCAGGAACTAAATCTAGGCCCGAACCAACACAGTAATTCAGCTCCAAGCTAAACGTATTCTACCCGCAAATGAAGAATAACTTAACTGCGATCAAGGCACAACTTATACCACAACCCAAGGGTAACCCAATTATAACCGAGAGACAACATAACTGCAGATTAAAACCAAAAATTTGAAGAATAACCCAACTATAACCTTCAAGCAACGTAACCATAACGTAACCACAACCTAGGAGTAACCTGACGGTAACTTAACCAGAACTGGAGCAAAAACTGGTTGCAGTCAATTTGAAACGTAATTATAGCTTACTTGCAGTGTATTCCATATGTTTTCTTAACCTTAATAGCACTTTATTAGGTTTAATTAACATAAAAGCCTGAGCCATTCTCTTGTCTGAAAGATGGGATCTAAGCGGATGTGAGAGGATTTAAGCTCAAGTTAGATTAACATTTAAAGCTCATTAATTACAGTATTTTAGCCTTATTAGTGTTCTTTTAAGAGTTAATTGATTAATATTAGCATTAGCATGCTAGCAGTAATGGACTGGCACCAGAAACAGAATATCTATACGATATAGATCCGCAAACAAGCGCCACAGCAACAAAAATACACCCTTTTTCCACCAAAAAACAGGCCAAAAACACACATTGGCTGAGCTGAATTGCATATGCAAATTACTGCTGTAAAAATCGGTTTAAAAAGGCTAAAAAAAAAAGCTACTTATGCTTCATAAAAACTTAAGAAAACTTGCAGATATACTTTATGGACCGGGAGGATTCCAAAAGGATAGTCATCTCAAAATTATTTTTTTACTCACCGTCGTATAGTCAGGTAGGCCGAAACACAAAACCAGGGATTAATTTCCATTCATCTTCAGAAGTTATCGCATCCAGCGGTTATCCTTGTGTGAGGGTGATGTCTGTTTGCGTTGCCATAACTTTTAGGAGGGAGGTCTGGTAGAAGCTTGATGCTTGACATCCGCCAGTCACGACCTTCGACCTTTCGCCGTCCGTTGCCTTTTTTGGCGCTTATGTGGAAAATTCAGTCCTAAATTATGCTATTTTAGACTCGGTTATTATATTAAGGCCTCTAAATAATCTCAATGGCTACATAACCTTTTAACTCCACTATCTAAACATTCAAATTACAGATTGACCTTTGACCTTACGGGGTTGTTTTAGGCCATTTAGGGCGGCATTTCAGTCCTTATTTCTGTTATTAGACATCTAACTTTGACTTTTACATTGCTCTTTCTAATTTACTTCAACCTACACTGGTACTGCTTTATTGTTCAATGCAAGTAATAGCATTTAATGTTTTTAAAACTCGTTTTAAAGGACAAATTCGTTCAAAACTCAAACCAGGCCCCAACTACACGATTGTGGGCCTGACCAAACTCGATTAGCAATTGGCTATGAGACACTCGCCTGGAAATGATCAACCAAGGCGGGCCGCCTCAGAGGAGGGTGTCTAGTGTTTAAAGTGCCGAAACACCCGATGAATCTGAGGTCCACTACTGATGAAGTGTCTTAAACATTTCCCTCTCGTAACCATACTTTGAGGGAGTAGAGAAAGTATGGCAAGAGTTGCCTCTTTGAAGAAATATTATACACATCTTCTACTTGATCTATCACCACTCAAACCAACACTCAACCTAAACCTACCGTTGGTAGACCTAAGGACTAAATCTAGCCCCGAACCAACACTTAAACCTAAACCTACCGTCGGTAGACCTAAGGACTAAATCTAGGCCCGAGCCAACACTTAACCTAAACCTACCGTTCGTAGCCCTATGGACTTGAACCCTAGTCTTCCCAACACAACGGAACTACAAGCTAAGAGTTACCTGACGTTAACTTGACCACAATTTGAGCAAAGGCTGGTCGCAGTCAATTTTGAAACCTTAAACAGCACTCGCTGACGGAATGCAATGCCCGATCAGGATTATCGGGCAGTGACTTTCGGGTTACTGCCTGATTCGCTGGTCTGGAGTAAGTTTAGTCAAAAACTTTGCGTTCCCAGAGCCGATTGATGTTCAGATCGAACTTCGAACCAACCTTCGCACTAAATCTAACCGAAACCGAATCCCTGGTCTTCCACATTCTTAGCCCCATGCCTACTAAGGCTATTCTCCTGGAATGGGAGATAGATAAAGGCTTCCTTGGTATAGTCAGACATGCGTCGGCCCGTGCACTATCCTCAGTCTCCCTACTTCAAACTTTCCTAGACGGGTGCTAGGTTGGGGGGAGCTGTTGTAATTTTTCTAACCTAACTGAGAGCTGAGAGATCTTGGATCAAAAAGCTGGATACATTATATCCAAGAGGCCTCAATGAAAACTGAGCTATATGCATATCACATTTTTTTGTCCCTTTTTGCTTTCAGATATGCATATAGATTTCTCTCTATCTCTTCTTTTTTGTTGTCCTTGTCCCTCATTTATTTGGCTTCAACTCATTTTCCTGGATGGAGTGCTATTATCCCCACAACACAACAAACACTAAACCTAAGGTCACTGTCCCTAATCAAAATTCCCCTTATGATACCTAAAACCTAATCTAAATTACCCCTAATTGAAACACACCTAAAATGGTGGACCCTAATGATATCAACCCTATAAAGTATACCCCTCCTTAAACTAACCCTAAATAATTTTATCCCCAACTAATTTTAACCCTACATATTATAGCCCTATATAATATAACCCTATACACTACAACCCTAAATATTATAAATCCTTTCATTCATTCTAACCCTAATGCTAATAACCCTTATATTATTTGGACAGTGACCTTAGTGTTCTTCAACTACACATAAACACATACATAAATATGAAAATCCGGAGACCAAGATGGATGGAACACGAGTTTGGATTTCGGCCCCATAAGTTCTTGAGGCGGGCAGTAGAAGTGTGAGCCAGTGCACAACCGGGGTCAAGCTTGCTTGACCTCTGGACCCATAACCCCTAACCCTAACCTAACCCTAACCCTAACCCTAACCAGAGCCGATTGATGTTCAGATCGAACTTCGAACCAACCTTCGCACTAAATCTAACCGAAACCGAATTCCTGGTCTTCCACATTCTTAGCCCCATGCCTACTAAGGCTATTCTCCTGGAATGGGAGATAGATAAAGGCTTCCTTGGTATAGTCAGACATGCGTCGGCCCGTGCACTATCCTCAGTCTCCCTACTTCAAACTTTCCTAGACGGGTGCTAGGTTGGGGGGAGCTGTTGTAATTTTTCTAACCTAACCTTCGCCAGAGCCATCGGACTTGACATACCAGATTTTACGCACAGAATCCTCTATAGGGGCTTGTTTTTTGAATGCGATTTGAAATTCGCTCCCTCCGATGTCTCCTTCCTGTTTGTGCGGGGAGGAGATGTGGGAGGGGGAGGTGAACCTAAGCCCAGACAGGCTTTTTGGGGGGGCGTGTGGCCCAGACAGGTCTATCGCCTCCTGGTTCACTGTAAATAATTTAATTTAGCATTTAGATACAAAAGATTTCATCCTATTCAAGAATGTCGACAAACCAGGATTTCAGACACTAAACCTAGCATTGGTAGACCCAGGAACTAAATCTAGCCACGAACCAACACTTCGCCTAAACCTAGCATTGGTAGAACAAGGAACTAAATCTAGCCTGGAACCAAGACGTCGCCTAGCCACGAACCAACACTTCGCCTAAACCTAGCATTGGTAGACCCAGCAACTAAATCTGACCTCGGACCAAGACGTCGCTTAAACCTAGCATTGGTAGACCCAGAAACTAAATCTAGGCCCGAACCAACACTTCGCCTAAACCTAGCATTGGTAGACCAAGGAACTAAATCTAGCGTCGGACCAGGACGTCGCCTAAACCTAGCATTGGTAGACCCAGGAACTAAATCTAGCCTGGAACCAAGACGTCGCCTAGCCACGAACCAACACTTCGCCTAAACCTAGCATTGGTAGACCCAGCAACTAAATCTGACCTCGGACCAAGACGTCGCTTAAACCTAGTATTGGTAGACCCAGAAACTAAATCTAGGCCCGAACCAACACTTCGCCTAAACCTAGCATTGGTAGACCAAGGAACTAAATCTAGCCTCGGACCAAGACGTCGCCTAAACCTAGCATTGGTAGACCCAGGAACTAAATCTAGCCTGGAACCAAGACGTCGCCTAGCCACGAACCAACACTTCGCCTAAACCTAGCATTGGTAGACCCAGCAACTAAATCTGACCTCGGACCAAGACGTCGCTTAAACCTAGCATTGGTAGACCCAGAAACTAAATCTAGGCCCGAACCAACACTTCGCCTAAACCTAGCATTGGTTGACCCAGTAACTAAATCTAACCTCGGACCAAGACGTCGCCTAAACCTAGCATTGGTAGACCCAGGAACTAAATCTAGGCCCGAACCAACACTTTGCCTAAACCTAGTATTGGTAGACCAAGGAACTAAATCTAGCCTGGAACCAAGATGTCGCCTAGCCTCGAACCAACACTTCGCCTAAACCTAGCATTGGTACACCCAGGAACTAAATCTAGCCTCGGACCAAGACGTCGCCTAAACCTAGCATTGGTAGACCCAGGAAATAAATCAAGGCCCGAACCAACACTTCGCCTAAACCTAGCACTGGTAGACCCAGGAACTAAATCTAGGCCCGAACCAACACAGTAATTCAGCTCCAAGCTAAACGTATTCTACCCGCAAATGAAGAATAACTTAACTGCGATCAAGGCACAACTTATACCACAACCCAAGGGTAACCCAATTATAACCGAGAGACAACATAACTGCAGATTAAAACCAAAAATTTGAAGAATAACCCAACTATAACCTTCAAGCAACGTAACCATAACGTAACCACAACCTAGGAGTAACCTGACGGTAACTTAACCAGAACTGGAGCAAAAACTGGTTGCAGTCAATTTGAAACGTAATTATAGCTTACTTGCAGTGTATTCCATATGTTTTCTTAACCTTAATAGCACTTTATTAGGTTTAATTAACATAAAAGCCTGAGCCATTCTCTTGTCTGAAAGATGGGATCTAAGCGGATGTGAGAGGATTTAAGCTCAAGTTAGATTAACATTTAAAGCTCATTAATTACAGTATTTTAGCCTTATTAGTGTTCTTTTAAGAGTTAATTGATTAATATTAGCATTAGCATGCTAGCAGTAATGGACTGGCACCAGAAACAGAATATCTATACGATATAGATCCGCAAACAAGCGCCACAGCAACAAAAATACACCCTTTTTCCACCAAAAAACAGGCCAAAAACACACATTGGCTGAGCTGAATTGCATATGCAAATTACTGCTGTAAAAATCGGTTTAAAAAGGCTAAAAAAAGCTACTTATGCTTCATAAAAACTTAAGAAAACTTGCAGATATACTTTATGGACCGGGAGGATTCCAAAAGGATAGTCATCTCAAAATTATTTTTTTACTCACCGTCGTATAGTCAGGTAGGCCGAAACACAAAACCAGGGATTAATTTCCATTCATCTTCAGAAGTTATCGCATCCAGCGGTTATCCTTGTGTGAGGGTGATGTCTGTTTGCGTTGCCATAACTTTTAGGAGGGAGGTCTGGTAGAAGCTTGATGCTTGACATCCGCCAGTCACGACCTTCGACCTTTCGCCGTCCGTTGCCTTTTTTGGCGCTTATGTGGAAAATTCAGTCCTAAATTATGCTATTTTAGACTCGGTTATTATATTAAGGCCTCTAAATAATCTCAATGGCTACATAACCTTTTAACTCCACTATCTAAACATTCAAATTACAGATTGACCTTTGACCTTACGTGGTTGTTTTAGGCCATTTAGGGCGGCATTTCAGTCCTTATTTCTGTTATTAGACATCTAACTTTGACTTTTACATTGCTCTTTCTAATTTACTTCAACCTACACTGGTACTGCTTTATTGTTCAATGCAAGTAATAGCATTTAATGTTTTTAAAACTCGTTTTAAAGGACAAATTCGTTCAAAACTCAAACCAGGCCCCAACTACACGATTGTGGGCCTGACCAAACTCGATTAGCAATTGGCTATGAGACACTCGCCTGGAAATGATCAACCAAGGCGGGCCGCCTCAGAGGAGGGTGTCTAGTGTTTAAAGTGCCGAAACACCCGATGAATCTGAGGTCCACTACTGATGAAGTGTCTTAAACATTTCCCTCTCGTAACCATACTTTGAGGGAGTAGAGAAAGTATGGCAAGAGTTGCCTCTTTGAAGAAATATTATACACATCTTCTACTTGATCTATCACCACTCAAACCAACACTCAACCTAAACCTACCGTTGGTAGACCTAAGGACTAAATCTAGCCCCGAACCAACACTTAAACCTAAACCTACCGTCGGTAGACCTAAGGACTAAATCTAGGCCCGAGCCAACACTTAACCTAAACCTACCGTTCGTAGCCCTATGGACTTGAACCCTAGTCTTCCCAACACAACGGAACTACAAGCTAAGAGTTACCTGACGTTAACTTGACCACAATTTGAGCAAAGGCTGGTCGCAGTCAATTTTGAAACCTTAAACAGCACTCGCTGACGGAATGCAATGCCCGATCAGGATTATCGGGCAGTGACTTTCGGGTTACTGCCTGATTCGCTGGTCTGGAGTAAGTTTAGTCAAAAACTTTGCGTTCCCAGAGCCGATTGATGTTCAGATCGAACTTCGAACCAACCTTCGCACTAAATCTAACCGAAACCGAATTCCTGGTCTTCCACATTCTTAGCCCCATGCCTACTAAGGCTATTCTCCTGGAATGGGAGATAGATAAAGGCTTCCTTGGTATAGTCAGACATGCGTCGGCCCGTGCACTATCCTCAGTCTCCCTACTTCAAACTTTCCTAGACGGGTGCTAGGTTGGGGGGAGCTGTTGTAATTTTTCTAACCTAACCACAGCCAACGTGAGGCAGGAGAGGAGCGTAAACCCAAATGTGCCTTATGTACTTCTCACAAGACATCTCTAGGTAAAAAAAAAGGTTTCCTACATTAGAAAAGAACAAATAAAATGTCCACTTTGTCCTTATTCCTCCTCTTCCTTATTAACCTCTTTTTACATGTACTCTTCCTTTAAGACTCCACGAATTGACTGATCTAAAGCAAATATTTCTTCTGTTTTTTGTTTTTTTACATATCAGGTTCTGCCTCATGTATGAACAATTTTGCTTTCTAGTGCTAAGATGGTGAGAAGTACTGTAATGGAGCTCTGAATTAGAAAATGTGTTGCTTGAGTGCTAAACGCGGTGTTGTTACGGAAGCAGACGGACAAGAAGGTAAGTGAATGTAGAACAGTTTTATTTCAACAGATGAGCAGCTGAAGGAGAATGACGTGCACAAATGGGTAAGTATCTCAATCTTGTATAGTTTGTTGATGTATTCCGTGGTTTGATGAAGATCTGGTTTCTTTACAGGAACGACGGGAGGAGAAGGTGGATTCGCTGAGTGAGTCTTCTGAAAACTTACGGCACACACACCGCTGAACGGATCCAGGATCGATGACAGACTTACGACACACACACCCCATGGATATAGCCGGATGGATCTGCACAGACTGGAATTGGACAAGAACAGGTAAGTAGCAACAGGTAGGTTATAGTTGTGAACTCGAGGAGAGCAGCACAATGAGTCCGCTTCATACAATGAGAGGTGCGTGGTGTGTGCTCTTATAGAGGTGTGGCTGATTAGGTGCAGGTGTGTGTGATCAATAATCGGGTGACTGTGATCGCTGGGTGACTGTGGTGGATGAACCTGGCCAATCCGTGACAGGAGTAAAACAATGAATTTGTATTTAGAATTTTGAGAAACGTTTAATATATGTTCAACTTGTGTAATGTAATTGTGATTATTCCATAGTCTGTCTGAATACTGGATTCTGATTGGCTGGCAGCTACGCAGTAACACCGATTAATGGTAGGTAAAGGTAGTTTCAAGTCAGTTTAATCACTGTTCTATATTAATGCACTGCTTTAATTGATGCACATTATTCAACACACACACACACACACACACACACAGAGGAAGATTTTTATTTATAAAACAGCCTAGGTACTAATTCGCTACATTATAATCATTAGCAACGAGGTGGTCAAATCGCTGTATTTGAAGTTTTTAACAGTTTGTAGAGAGAGATGTGCAGACTCTCAGTCAATAATTGAAATTCAATAAGTCAATTCAAGAAAGTCAAGGAAAAAAGACATCAAAAATCGATACAATATTCTTAATTTCAACATTACATCATTAAAATAACAATGCTCTGAACTAGAGTGAAGATTTTGTGATTACTCGTAGAATTTGAATGCACAAGTTTGTTTCCGTAGACTCTGAGCTATTATAGGAAAGAACTACATGAAGCACAGTCCAGTGTTCCATGTAAGGCCGATCTCACAGCAGGAATGCGCCACACATTGACAGCGATACACAGAACACAGCGTGTCTCTCCCTTCATCCACAGCAGAGCTGCAGCCAAAACACATCCTCCTCACATCCATCCAGAGCTGTCTACTGTGGCTTGGCCTGGCTCTCTTCAAACCAAGATTTGTTTTCTCTTTTTGTCCACATGATCAAGGCAGCTTTTGAGTACTGATAATACAAATCACTGGGTTCCAAAACCAACAGCATGTCAGACATAATCACAACTAAAGTAAAACACTTGTAATTATTGTAATACTTAAAATTCTATTTGAGATATTTTAAAAGTGAACTCTGAAAGACTTTGCTTACATCTAGCTGGCTCTTATTCATCTCAATAGTGTCATTGCTCTTGGACAGCTATTGGCATGGATGCGTTTGGCATGGAAGTGTTTCCTTCTGTACACTAGAGCTGCAGGTCACTGCTGTTTGTTTCACACATTGTTTTTGTTATTATATTGTCTGGGTTGATGCACTTTCATGTTCATGCCCTTTAAAGGTTCCTTAAAAAGTAAGATAAATATGGCTGACATAAACCAAAAAAGACGGTCTCATATGAAATACTATGCACTGTGTACTCAACCATCTAGTGCTGGGATCTCCAACCCTGGTGCTGGAGAGCTACCTTCCTGTAGACTTCAGTTCCAACCTTGCAAGTAATTGACAAGTAGCCCTGAACACCTTGATCAGCAGGTTCAGGTGTGCTTGATTAGGGTTACAGCAAAACTCTGCAGGGCTGCGGTTCTTCCCACCCCTGGAATAGTGCATAAGTACGGAAACTGGGACACAACTAAATTGTTATTGACAATTACATGACAACATTACACAATTATGACATTCCTGATCATGACGTTAATGAGAACGGACAATGGACAATAAAGCAAAATCGAATTATGAATTATTGATTAAAAAAATGTTTCCATAGTAGAAACTGAATGCAAGAGTTTGATTTTCATAGAGTCTAAAAAGGGGGGAAATACAAAACAGAAAACATGAAACTGAACAAGAACAATCTACACACTATCCAACCAATTCCCTTTATTTTCAAAATAAGACAGCAACGTTTCGATCAAAGATCTTTGCACTAAAGAAATATTGCTGTTTTATCTGGGGAAAAGAGAGGCATAGTTGAATTATGAGTGAATTGTCTTTGTTAAATTCTCTAGACTCTGAGCCATTACAGGTAAGAACTACATGAAAAGCAGTAAGAGCAAAAAACAGCAAGAACGCGCTGGAATGCTCCGCACAATGACAGCGATACACAGAGAACAGCGTGTCTCTCTCTCTCCATCCACAGCAGAGCTGCAGCCAAAACAGATCCTCCTCACATCCATCCAGAGCTGTCTACTGTGGCCTGGCCTGTTTCTCCCCAAACCAAGATTAGTTTTCTCCTTTTGTCCACTTAATCAAAGCAGCTTTTAGGTGGCAACAATACAGGTTACTCAATTATAGGCTTAGCATTAAGTCAAAAGTATGCCTCATCTGTCCCTTTGCCATAACGTCTTGTGCGCAGTACACAACATTTCATCATCAGCAGGGTCTGTGTAGATTGTGTGTATAAAGGCAATTTTTTTGCCTTTCGCACATGAATCATCTATGCGCGTCATCTGCCTGCTATTTACTGTATTAACTGGTCCAGCCCAATCTTTAGTTGGATTGTTGATTTTAAGAACTACTCTAATGGAATCATAAAAAGGTCTTAGTGCATATGTGTCAAATGAACCCATACAACTTCATGGTCAGCTGAGTGTGTTCAGAAAGACCAGTACATGTGTGACCATGTGTGAGATGTAAAAAGTAGCTTTTTGGAAGTCACTGCAATCTTTTTCTTAACTATCAACAGGTACGAAAATAAATGTGCACAATGAATGTTGTTTAATACAAGTCTGGTTCAGACCCCTTAAAAGTGGCCCAAAAGTGCTTCGAGTGTGGTTTACATGTCTAAACATGTTTCAGGTTTCAACATTTGTGTAACTGCAGTTTTTGGCAGTTACTGGTTACTACACAAAACAACACACGTAATTAATAGGTGTCCTCCAGATTCTAAACTAAGATTATATTTACTCACAGAAAATGGAAGGTCAATCCTTAGTTTTCTGCAAAAATGAAGGCTTGAGGGTTAAAACAAACTGCATTACTGTGCCTCCCGAAAGATGTCAAATAAAAAAAATGCAAAATAACTGAGATAATACTAAAATATTCAATAACAAGAATAATAAAGTCTATTTATAATAGCCACCACTTTCAGCTCCTGCTGTTAGAAACAATGCACCCAAACAACCGGAGACTTTAGCCTAACCATAATACATATGGTGTACAGGTTAGGGTTATCTCTTTAAGTATGGTAAGATACTGTTAATTTTACCACAGGCAAAGAATCCATTCTTCTTTTGCACAAAACTGAATCAAAGTATTAACCTCCGAAAATGTTTCTTCCACAGTTTATCTTGCTTTAGTACACTGCTGTTTTTCATCACTGTCATTGTAATGTAAATTTATTATCTTTTGCTCCGATATCTAAAATCTAACAAAACAATTCCTCATCCTTTTAGATAAAGGCCACAACACAGGTCAAAGAATCCTCTATCTTGTAGCAAACAAAAATACTTCCTTATTTGAAAGTGTGATCACATTCTGAAACTAGGAAGAATGTCAAGTCAAGTCAAGTCACCTTTATTTATATAGCGCCTTTTACAATACAGATTGTGTCAAAGCAACTGCACAGTATTTAAACAGCACAATAGTGTGTAAGTAACGCATTATTGTAACAATCAATTTTCAGTTAAAGGCAGTTCATCAATGAATTCAGTGATATCATCGTCAGTTCAGTTCAAATACAGGGAGTGCAGAATTATTAGGCAAGTTGATATTCTTGTCATATTTTTTTCCCAAGCACATTTGAATAATTCCAAACCACATCAATCTTAATAACTACTATTCATTTTGTATTTAATTATTTATAATTGATATATAATTGTCCATGAAGGCTGGAAGTGAAAAACGTCTAGGTTACGAAGGTAACCCTCGTTCCCCGAAGGAGGGAACGGAGACGTTACATTGGGATCTCGCTTGAAAGACCGATCACCTCTGAGCCTTATTAAAAAGGCCAATTGAAAATTGGCGAGTGGACGTGCGCGCCGGCCACGCCCCCGTACATACGGGTATATAAGATGGCTGCGCGCACCACTCAGTCAGGCTTTTGCTGAAGAGCCGGGAGAGCCCAGCGTCAGCGCGACGCCAGGGGCGTGGCAGGGGAATGTCCTTCGGGGGAACGAGGGTTACCTTCGTAACCTAGACGTTACCCCTTCAGTCGAATCACTTCGACGTTACATTGGGAACTAGACCCATGGAAAAGGCCACGACCCTGATGCCGCGTTACGCACAACGCCACGTGCCGGCAGGTCTTCCCAGACGTGTCCGCAGGCGGTCATTGAACGTAACCTTCCCAACGCCCCGAGGCCCCCTTTTTATAAGGGGGCCTGCAGGGATGCCAGATGTACTGAAGCATGGGTTGGGGGGGGGTGGAGCACATGCAATTTGTGCATGTGGAAATGAGAATAATTCAATATATCCATAAGGTTTCTTAGGGATACACGAGGGAAACAGCGGTCTCCTCCGCTGGAAAATACTGAAAAGTATAGCCACAACCTGCGGGGCGAAGGAGACCCAGGCAGGATCACAGCCAAGGACTACTCCGCATCTAGCCCTGACTGCGGGGCATGGAGGACCCAGGTTCGCCGGAGGGAACATACTGGGAGATAGCGCACGGATCCACGTGGGAATGGCGCAGCAAGCCGACACCAGCCGTCCCCCCGCTCGCCTGAAGTCTTATGTTAAGACACGGGAGGATACGGCTTCTGCGCGGAGGTTGAAGAACCTAGCGAAGGTATTAGGTGTCGCCCAGCCCGCAGCTCTACAGATATCTGCTAGTGAGGCGCCATGAGCCAACACATAGGATGAAGCAGCACTCTTAATGGAGTGGGCATGAACACCTAAGGGGCATGGCTCTCCCAGATATAGATAAGAGAGGGAGAGGCATCTACCACCCAATGAGCCACCTCAGTTTGGGGACAGCATTCCCTTTCTGCTGAATCCCAAGCAGATAAGCTGCTAGGTGCGTCTGAAGTGCCGAGCGATTTCATTTTCACATAGACACAACATCGCAAGGCTGGGTCTGCCTCCTCCAGGGCAGAGCTTGCAGGTTCACCACCTGACCGCGGAAAAGCGTGGTGGGGAACCTTGGGCACAATAGCCGGGCCGGGGTCTCAGGTAGTAACGTGAGAGTCGCCGGGCCCGAACTTCTTGACACACTTTGCTGGCAAGGAAAACTTGTAGGTCTCCAACCCTCTTAATAGGAGCCAGGGTAGTCAGGAGCGCTGTCTTAATGACAGGACTCGACTGAGGCCCACTGAGCACCTCTGGGGAACCTTTGCTCGTTCAATGGGAGCCAGGGCAGTCAGGAGCGTTTTTCTCGCTCGACTGAGGCCCGAGGCTCCAAGGGAGCGCCCCGCGGCCTGAGAAGGCGACGGGGAAGCTTCCCTACAGAGAAAGTTTGTAGGTCTCCTTACTCTCTTGATGGAGACCAGGGCAATCAGGAGCGCTGTCTAAATGACAGGAATTCTAGCTCGACTGAGGCCAGGGGCTCAAATGGAGCGCCCCGCGGCCCCGAAGGGCGACGGGGGGGTCCCAAGAGGGTATGAGGCGCGGTCTGGCACCTCTGAGGGACCTCACGACCAGTGGGTGCTTACCTATTTTGCTTCATCTACTGCATGTGATATGCGGCTAAGCGGCGGCATATATTCCGAGAGTCGAGGGGACAGCCTGCGCTCCAACTCTCCTGCAGGAAAGGAAGCACTACTGCAATCGTGTATCTCTGTGCCTCTCAGCGAGAGGAATGCCAGCGATAGACCTCATCTCAGTGCATGAGCCAGCCTTTGCCAAGGGAGCCCAGTACCGAGTGATAGTTTGTATCACGGCCTGTGAAAGGCCGGAGAGATCTACGGTGTCAAGCCGTGCCCTTACAGGGAGGGACTGCTGCGAGGGGATGGTTACTAAGACCTAAGTCCGGGTGGGCCGTCCTTGCAGCGCAACCTCCAGACTTACTCCTCGTCCTCCCTGGACTCGCACAGAGTCTACGCAAGGAGGCTCACTGGGGAAGGGCGTACTTGGGCCCCGGAGGTAGCTATGTGCCAGAGTTACTCTGGCAATGGGAGGAATCGGGAGGGCGAGCGGATGTGGCTGGGCCTGCCGATATAACTCCAACTAGCTGCGTCACGGGGTGGAGTCGCCATTCTGCAGGTGGGTGGACTGCCGTGGGAACCGGGCGGCTGCACGGTTGAGTTTACCTGCTTCAAATGAATGGCAAGTAGCAAAATCTGCCACGTTGGACTCCATGGGAGCAGATGGGAGGAGCTGTAAGCCTCTGTTGTACATGGCAACCCAACCCATGGTAAGCCACGGGCTGACTTGTCGGCAATACTGCGGGAAAACGCCAGTCCGGAGAGAGCCGAGATGCCATGCCCATCATAGGACTCGATCGTGCTGCAGCGGTCTCACATGAAACAGCTTAACGGCAAGCGGCTAGAGCTGACATGTGCCCCAGGAGCCTCTGATTTTGAGAGGACCGCTGTATAGTACCTGATTAGCTCAGGGACTACAGCACCAACTGCGCGCTCTTGGTAGCAAGGCGGGCCGTCTTGTGGACCGAGTCAGGCTCCCGACCGAGGAAAGGGATTCCCTCGGTTGGCCTGAAGGACCAGATGGCGGGGGTGCCGAGGCACCAGGTCCCTGTATTCGCACAACGGAACTTACGAGTGGGCTGGTAAGTACCAGTCGAAGAGACGGTTGAAGACGCGAGTACCTGTCTGCCGAAGAGGGGACAGGGGAGCTCCCATGGCCTAAAGAAGGCAGGAAGGAGAGGGACTAGCCAAGTGGAAGCACCTCGCGCTGAGCGCTCGACCCCCGGGGCAGACCGCCGGAGGGGTGTGCGCCGGGGAAAGATCGAGACGCGACAGCGGGTGCCCTTCAGGCAGATGGCTGCAACCCAGCCCTGGAGACGGAAACATACTTGTATGTGCGTCGTCGTGAGCATGTGTGCCGACAGCCTAAGAAGGGATCGGAACAGAGCTCCATCCAGGGCGGATGTTAACCCACCACTCTAACTGGACACGTGAAGTCAGGACTCTTATCAAACCCCGACCTCGTCCCGGCCGGAGAGACAGGCTGGATCGCGTCCTTCGCCAGTAGGAACGCGACCTCCACAGGCAGAACAGAGGCACGCCTGTTTCCGAATAAAGAATGTAAGGGGTACCTGTGAGTCTGGGGGGACGCCTGGAGCCGGGCCGTACCGTCCGTATCAACCAGTGTAGTGGTATCAAGGGAACGTTGACCGGCGTGACCGTGGTGGGGCAGCCTGGGGAAAGACAGGGAAGGAGACAAAACCCAGAAGGATAAACGTCCTGGAGAAGTGTCTAACTGCACTAAGCAGTGCTTACCTACTTCCCTGGTTCCCGCGCTGGCGACATCCGGTCCCGAGTCTGGTTCCGAGGAGTGGAAGTGCTGCTCAGGAAGGAAACTCGGGGCCGGGGCCCCAGAGGTGAGAAAGCTGGGTCTTTCTGTGAATTCAAATGACCGGCTAAGTCCCGCTTCCAGCGGGAGTGCCGACAGAGTAGCTCTCTCCACCTCCGGGGGTGCTCGCATCAGGGACGCTTCGAAGCTCGCCTGCGAGGGTCTTCCGTCGCAGGACCCTGAGAGGCGAGCGGCGTCCCTCTCCCACGGGCGGCTCGACGTCGGCTGCGAGCCTGGATCGTGTGGCTCAGCAGGGGACGGAGCTGCGGGGGGACGCCCTCGGCGACGGGCAGGCGGAGGCGGGGGCCCAGGCGGCGGCGGAATGGTAACTTCGCGGCGGGGCAGGATATGTTGGACGGCCTCCGTCTGCCTCTGGACCGTTGGAGCGCCAGAGGAGACGCCCAGCCCGAACGACGGGGAGGCGTACTGCTCTGGCATCTCGACGGGGTATGCTGATGGGCGGAGGATCGCAGGCTTTTGGGGGCCGCGATACGTTCGACGCCGCTGAGCAAAAACCCTTCACGGTGTCGCCGAATAGGCCGCTCTGGGGAATGGGAGAGTCGAGAAAGCTGTAGCGGTGGAAAAAAGGGGGAAATGCAAAGGTGAAACCAAAACAATTGTCATGACTGCCAGCGAATAGGAACGTATGTCTAATTTGGGAAGGAAGTGATGTAACTGCATATATAGGGAAGTAGACTCACCATAAGGAGGAGTTTTTTTCCAAGAAGGAAGAGCAACGGGACAAGTCGCGTTTGTCTAGCGTGCAGTTTACACTGTTGCAGCTGAGCGCACATTCACGCACTGTGTAATGCTGGAGCGATCGCCGGAGGATTTAACAGAAATCAATGTCCGAGCGGCAGGACCAGCGCAGAGGCGTGTGTTGTTTTAGGAGCTGAGGAAAAGTGTATTTACCTGGATGCCGTTTGTTCCTTGGAGTAGATCTTCCTCCATTTGCAGTTTGGAAAACTCTTTCACCCTGAAGTTCGCGAGCGGCCGGTCGGATGGCTCATGGCTTGCCGTAAACACACATGCACGTTCACCAACACGCTTGGTCGCTGTTTCGCTGTTTCCCTGCTTCCTGTTTGCCTTACTGCAGAGTGGTCTGTTTGTTTGTAACGTTAGCTCTCTGCAGCTTCGTTTTTCTACTGGATTTTCTACTGGATTCTCTATCTTATTGTTAATTCTGCCGTTTTAAATTGATAGATATAGCTTAACTTAATTTCTGGTCTTATCCATCAAACTAATCTGACTAATTTGATTGTTCGCCTTACTCTATAATCACGAGTGCAGCGCGTTAGCATTCCATAGCCGGTTAATTTGCCGCTCGCACTCCATTCACGCTTTTAACTCTTGTTTACTATTTTTAGCATTGCGCTGGCCGGTTAACTTGCCATCTGCGTTCCATTCACGTTTTTATTTATTTTTTCTCGTGTTTAATATCGTTAGTACTCTTTTAGCCGGTTCCGTTCCGTTTTTTCTCCCCCTGATCTGTTCTTCAGGAACTCTAACAACATTGGTAAGTTGAAATCATTCTACAATCACGGTGAGTAATGGCTTCTTCTCCTACAATTGTAGTCTGCACTGCTTGCCACATGTATAGCTTATCTATCTCTGTCAGCAGTGAGCCTTATACATGTGATAAATGCAGGAATATAGTCAGGCTGACAGAGAAGATTTCAGAACTAGAGTCACGCATCCAAACTTTAATGGAGGATAGTAGGAATGTGAGGGCCTTAGATACGGTTTTGGAT
Source organism: Garra rufa (assembly GCF_049309525.1). Taxonomy (NCBI): domain Eukaryota; kingdom Metazoa; phylum Chordata; class Actinopteri; order Cypriniformes; family Cyprinidae; genus Garra; species Garra rufa. The sequence continues at coordinate 10,091,817 of NC_133367.1, read as the reverse complement.
GTGACTAGCTTAGAAAGCCCTGTACATTGTTCGGTTCCGGTAACAACGCCCATGCAGCAGGGCAATTGGGTGACTGTGAGGCGGCATAGTCGCGGGTCAAAACACCGCTGTTCCGTTCCGATCAGAACATCAAACAGGTTCTCCCCACTCAGTGAAGCACCCACTGAGAAACCTGATGAAGGTGCTCTAGTAATTGGCGATTCTATTGTACGGAACGTGAAAATAGAGACACCAGCCAACATAGTCCAATGTTTACCGGGAGCCAGAGCGCCTGACATCTTGGCAAATTTAAAAGTGCTGGCTAATGCTAAACGTAAATTCAGTAAGATTGTTATTCACGTCGGCGCTAATGATGTTCGACTTCGCCAGTCGGAGATCACTAAAAATAATGTTAAAGAGGTGTGTGAACTTGCAAGTACGATGTCAGACACTGTAATATGCTCTGGTCCCCTCCCGGCTTACCGTGGTGACGAGATTCACAGTAGACTGTGGTCACTCCATGGCTGGATGTCAAAGTGGTGCCCGCGAAATAACATAGGTTTCATAGACAATTGGACAAGCTTTTGGGGCAGACCTGACCTGTTGAAAAGAGATGGTCTTCATCCCTCCGGATGTGGAGCATCTCTTCTATCTAGAAATATGGCACATAGTCTTAGAGTTTGCACTTGACTAACTGGGGCCCAGGTCAGGAAGCAGACAGACTGGCTAAACCGACCGTCTGCTAGCCGCCTCACGTCACAGAAATCAGTTACTTCTCAGCACATAGAGACCCTTTCACCTAGATATCACACTATAGAGACTGTGTCTGTTCCCCGAGCAAAAAAATACAAAAAACGCCTGAATCAAATCAAGACTAACAATTTAATTGATGTTCAACAAATAAAAAATATATATAATACAGAGAAACAATTGATAAAGCTTGGCTTATTGAATATCAGGTCCCTTTCTACGAAAGCACTTTTTGTAAATGATATGATCACTGATCATAACCTAGATGTGCTCTGTTTGACAGAAACCTGGCTAAAACCAGACGATTACATTATTTTAAACGAGTCCACCCCCCAAGATTACTGTTATAAACATGAACCGCGTCTAAAAGGTAAAGGAGGAGGTGTTTCTACTATTTATAGCAGTATTCTCAATGTCTCTCAGAGAACGGGCTTCAATTATAACTCGTTTGAAGTTATGGTGCTTCATATAGCATTATCCAGAGAAACAAGTACTAATGATAAATCCCCTGTGACGTTTGTGCTAGCTACTGTATACAGGCCACCAGGGCACCATACAGACTTTATTAAAGAATTTGCTGATTTTCTATCCGAATTAGTGCTGGCCGCAGATAAAGTCTTAATAGTGGGTGATTTTAACATCCATGTTGATAATGAAAAAGATGCATTAGGAACAGCATTTATAGATATTTTGAACTCGATTGGGGTTAGACAACACGTGTCAGGTCCTACTCATTGCCGAAATCATACTCTAGATTTAATACTGTCACATGGAATTGATGTTAATGGCGTTGAAATTCTGCAGCAAAGCGATGATATCTCAGATCATTATCTAGTCTCTTGTATAATTCAGATAGCTAAAACTGTTAATTCAATTCCTTGCTACAAATACGGTAGAACCATCACTTCTACTACAAAAGACTGCTTTGTAAGTAATCTTCCTGACTTATCTGAATTCCTCAGCATATCCAATAGCTCAGAAAAACTTGATGATGTAATAGAAACTATGGACTCTCTCTTTTCTAGTACTTTAGATACAGTTGCTCCAGTGCGCCTAAGAAAGATTAAGAAAAACAGTGTAACACCGTGGTATAACGATCATACCCGCGCCCTAAAGAGAAAAGCACGAAAAATGGAACGCAGCTGGAGGAAAACAAAACTAGAGGTTTTTCGTACTGCTTGGCGTGAATGTAATTTATCTTATAGGAAAGCATTAAAAACTGCCAGATCGGATTACTTTTCATCTCTCTTAGAAGAAAACAAACATAACCCTAGGTATTTGTTCAATACTGTGGTTAAATTAACTAAAAATATAGCAGCAACAGGTTCAGACATTTCCCAAAAGCACAGCAGTAATGACTTTATGACGTACTTTACCTCCAAGATAGACACTATTAGAGATAAAATTGTAACCATACAGCCGCCCGCTACAGTATCGCATCAGATAGTGCGTTGTAGATCTCCTGAGGAACAATTCCATTCATTCTCTATTATAGGAGAGGAGGAATTGTATAAACTTGTTAAATCATCTAAACCCACAACATGTATGTTAGACCCTATTCCATCTAAGCTACTAAAGGAGGTACTTCCAGAAGTCATAGATCCTCTTCTGAATATTATTAATTTGTCACTATCATTAGGATATGTCCCCAAAACCTTCAAAATAGCTGTTATTAAGCCACTCATTAAAAAACCACAACTTGACCCCTATGAATTAATTAACTACAGACCAATTTCGAATCTCCCTTTTCTGTCAAAGATACTAGAAAAGGTAGTATCCTCACAATTATGCTCCTTCTTAGAGAAAAATGGTATCTGTGAGGATTTCCAGTCAGGTTTTACATTTACATTTACATTTACATTTATTCATTTAGCCGACGCTTTTATCCAAAGCGACTTACAATTGGGAATACAACAAGTGATTCATCCTAAGGAGGCAGATCAACATAGGAAGTGTTCAAAAATACCATATATCAGGCGTTGTTAGAAGAGTGCAGGCTAGAAGGAGAAGATCAAGAAAGAGAGGAAAAACAGGCTAGAAGGGAGGATATTTTTTTTTTTTTTTTTTTTTTTTTTTTTTTTATTGAGTCAGATAGTGTCGAAAAAGATGGGTTTTCAGCAGTCGTTTGAAAGCTGTTAAGGAGTCTGCATTCCGGATAGGGGTGGGAAGATCATTCCACCAGGCAGGAACGTTGAACGAGAATGTTCTGGACAGTGATTTAATACCTCTCTGTGGTGGTACAATGAGGCGTCTTTCACTAGAGGATCTCAGTCTTCTGGAAGGAGTGTAGATGTGTAGTAGTGAATGGAGGTAGGCAGGTGATGATCCGGTGGCTGTCCTATAGGCCAGCATCAGTGTCTTGAATTTGATGCGTGCTGTAACCGGTAGCCAGTGCAGGGATATGAAGAGAGGTGTAACATGGGCCTTTTTGGGCTCGTTGAAGACCAGTCGTGCTGCTGCATTCTGAATCATTTGTAGAGGCTTGATTGTACATGCTGGAAGACCAGCTAAAAGAGCATTGCAGTAGTCCAGCCTGGAAATGACCAGGGCCTGGACGAGGAGTTGTGTAGCATGCTCTGTTAGGAAGGGCCTGATCTTTCTGATGTTGTACAATGCAAACCTGCAAGATCGAGCGGTCTTAGCTATGTGGTCTTTAAAAGTCAGTTGGTTGTCAAAGATAACACCCAGATTTCTGGCTGAAGTTGATGGGGTAATTGTTGATGAACCTAACTGGATGGAGAAGTCATGCTGTAGAGATGGAGTGGCAGGAAAGATAAGGAGTTCCGTCTTTGCTAGATTGAGCTGTAGATGGTGTTCCTTCATCCATGCAGAGATATCCGCTAGGCAACCTGAGATCCGTGCAGCTACCGATGGATCGTCTGGTTTGAAAGAAAGATAGAGCTGTGTGTCATCAGCATAGCAATGGTAGGAGAAGCCATGTGCCTGTATGATGGGGCCCAGAGATGTAGTGTATATGGAGAAGAGGAGAGGTCCAAGAACTGAACCCTGAGGAACCCCAGTGACCAGTTGATGAGTTTTGGATACCTCGCCTCCCCAGGCCACTCTGAAAGACCTACCAGAGAGGTAGGATTTGAACCAGCGAAGTGAAGTCCCTGTAATACCCAGCATTGAGAGGGTGGACAGGAGGATCTGGTGATTCACAGTGTCAAAAGCTGCAGATAGGTCCAGCAAGATGAGTACCGATGATTTGGACTCAGCTTTTGCCGTCCGCAAGGCTTCAGTGACAGACAGTAGCGCAGTCTCAGTTGAATGGCCGCTTCTGAACCCTGATTGGTTAGAGTCCAGTAGATTGTTCTGTGAGAGGAATAAGGATAGCTGGTTGAAAACAGCCCGTTCCAGTGTTTTTGCTATGAATGGAAGGAGGGAGACAGGTCTGTAGTTGTCTATGAGTGAGGAGTTAAGTGTAGGTTTTTTGAGCAGTGGGGTTACCCGGGCCTGCTTAAATGTAGTGGGAAAAGTGCCTGTGAGAAGAGATGTGTTGATGATGTGTGTGAGCGCCGGTAGGATTGTAGGGGAGATTGCTTGGAGAAGGTGTGAGGGGATAGGATCTAAAGGACATGTCGTCGGATGGCTGGAGAGGAAAAGTTTGGTTACTTCTGCCTCCGAGCAAGGACAGAAGGAGAAGTGGGGGGTTCCAGCCGTGATTGTGGTCAATTTTAGTTCCTGTATGTGTGGAGCTGAGAACTTATTATTGATCGATGTAGTTTTGTCTGTAAAAAATGTGGCGAAATCATCAGCTGTTATAGAAGTTGTGGGAGGTGGTGGAGGGGGACAAAGCAGTGTATTAAATGTTTTGAAAAGGTTGCGTGCGTCCGGGGAATTGTTGATCCTGTTGTGGAAGTATGAAGATTTGGCTGTATGTACTTGGGTAGCGAAAGATGAGAGCATAGACCGATACATACTGAGGTCGGATGGATCCTTAGATTTGTGCCATTTTCTCTCAGCTGCCCTAAGTTTGGAACGATGCTCACGAAGAACATCGGATAACCAAGGGGTTGTCGGAGCAGATCGTGCTGGCCTGGAGGAGAGAGGGCATATAGCATCTAGACAGGAGGTAATAGTGGAGCATAAGGTGTCAGTTGCTGCATTAGTGTCCAGGGATGAGAAGTGAGTAGGAGAGGGAAGGGAGGAGGATACTAAAGAAGAAAGATGGGAGTGTGAGAGAGAGCGTAGGTTTCTTCTAAAAGTAACAGGTAGAGGGGTTGGGAGTGCACAAGTAGCAAGATGTAGGTCAAATGTAATGAAGAAGTGGTCAGAGATGTGTAGGGGTTTGACCACAATATTGTCTGAAATACAATTTCGCATGTAAATGAGATCAAGTTGGTTGCCAGATTTATGAGTGCATGTAGTGATAACACGTTGTAGATCAAATGAAGCTAGAAGTGAATTGAAGTCAGCAGCATAGGGTTTGTCAAGGTGAATGTTGAGGTCCCCAAAGACTAGAAGTGGGCTGCCATCCTCTGGAAACGAGGACAGCAGCCCATCCAGCTCTTCTAAGAAGATGCCAAGTTGAGTAGGAGGGCGGTAGATTACCACAATGTGGAGTTCGATAGGAGATGTTACAGTGATTGTATGAGATTCAAATGAACTATAATTGCATAGAGGAGAATGGGTTGAGTATTTCCAGTTGTTAGAAATAAGAAGTCCCGTCCCCCCACCCCTTCCAGTCTGACGAGGGGTGTGAGAGAAGGAAAAGTTATTAGAAAGAGCAGCTGGGGTTGCAGAGTCTTCTGGACGAATCCAGGTCTCAGTCAAGCCTAGAATGCTCAAACCAGATTGCACAGAAAATGCTGAAATGAAGTCAGATTTGTTGACAGCTGATTGACAGTTCCAGAGTCCAACCGTGAAAGAGAAAGGTTCAGTGGAAGAAGTGTCGATAGGACGCAGGTTAGAAATATTGCGTCGACGTGTGCGTGTGATATTAGTGCGGTGTGAAGAGACCACCGGAATGAGTTGGAAACACATGATAGAGGAGGACAGAAAGAAGAGTGAAATAAAGGAGAGGAGTACTTAAGTGCGTTGTCGGTGTCGTTGCTCGGAGAAGTCGCGCAGGAAAAGTCGCAGTCTTTACTCTCGTCGGTCTTCACGCGAGGAGGCTGAACGCTTCCGCTGACGCTTCAGCGTCAGCTGTTCTGACGCAGTTAAATAGACAACCAAACAGTGCTTCAATGATAAAAGCTAGGGACGCCTCCTAGGCTCAGTGAGCCGCGAATGTCTCGCCCGCACGCAAAATGGCTCAATCGAAACTCAAAAAGCAACAGCTTCGCACTTGTAATAGCTCCAGAAGGGAACGATATGACAAAAACAAAAGCTTCCCTTGGCCGTACGCTCAGTTATCAATTTTAATGATTGCAATAAAAACTAGAATTTAAAGCAAAAACAATCGCAGGACAAATAACAGAAGAACACTCCTTTTCTAACAGTGAATAGATGTAAATAAAACAAACGAATAATTAAATAGAACAACAGAGTACTTTAAGAAGCAGCTCAAAATTAATATTAACGAATAAGTGAATAGAAACTACAGAGTGCGTTTTAGAAGCAGCTCAAATTTAATATTAACCAATAAGTAAATAGAAACTACAGAGTGCGTTTTAGAAGCAGCTCAAATTTAATATTAACCAATAAGTAAATAGAAACTACAGAGTGCGTTTTAGAAGCAGCTCAAATTTAATATTAACCAATAAGTAAATAGAAACTACAGAGTGCGTTTTAGAAGCAGCTCAAATTTAATATTAACCAATAAGTAAATAGAAACTACAGAGTGCGTTTTAGAAGCAGCTCAAATTTAATATTAACCAATAAGTAAATAGAAACTACAGAGTGCGTTTTAGAAGCAGCTCAAATTTAATATTAACCAATAAGTAAATAGAAACTACTTTTAGAAGCAGCTCAAATTTAATATTAACCAATAAGTAAATAGAAACTACAGAGTGCGTTTTAGAAGCAGCTCAAATTTAATATTAACCAATAAGTAAATAGAAACTACAGAGTGCGTTTTAGAAGCAGCTCAAATTTAATATTAACCAATAAGTAAATAGAAACTGCAGAGTGCGTTTTAGAAGCAGCTCAAATTTAATATTAACCAATAAGTAAATAGAAACTACAGAGTGCTTAAGAGAACAGCGGCTTAAAATTAATACTTAGGAATAAGTAATTAAACAGAAACGACAAAGTGCTTTTAGCAGCAACTCTAAGTAACGACCGCCTAGTGAAATAGTATTAAAGTAGACACTTACGCGCCGTCGTTCTTTCTCGTCTGAGGACTGAACTCACTTTCCTGAACTCACTGAACTCACTTTCCATATCCAAACCATATCAGTACTATGATATGGTTTTAGACCATATCATAGTACTGAGACTGCTCTAATTAGAGTAACAAATGACCTGCTATTGTCAAGCGATCGTGGTTGCATCTCTCTATTAGTGCTACTGGATCTTAGTGCCGCATTTGATACTATTGACCACAACATTCTTTTAAATAGACTTGAAAATTATGTAGGCATTAGTGGTAGTGCACTGGCATGGTTCAAATCGTACTTATCTGACCGTCATCAGTTTGTGGCAATAAATGAAGAGGTATCATTTAGATCGCAAGTGCAGTATGGAGTACCTCAAGGCTCAGTGCTAGGGCCATTACTTTTTACGCTTTACATGTTACCCTTGGGAGATATCATCAGGAAACATGGTGTTAGCTTTCATTGTTACGCTGATGATACTCAGCTCTATATTTCTTCGCAGCCCGGCAAAACATATCCATTCGAAAAACTAACAGAATGCATAGCTGATATTAAAAACTGGATGGCGAATAACTTCTTACTGTTAAATTCTGAAAAAACAGAGGTATTAATTATTGGACCTAAAACCTCCACAAGTAATGACCTAAAACACAGTCTAATACTAGATGGCTGCTCTGTAAATTCGTCATCATCAGTTAGGAACCTAGGCGTCCTATTCGATAGCAATCTCTCCTTTGAAAGCCACATTTCTAGCATCTGCAAAACCGCATTTTTCCATCTTAAAAATATATCGAAATTACGACCTATGCTATCAATGTCAAATGCTGAAACATTAATTCATGCGTTCATGACCTCAAGGATAGATTATTGTAATGCTTTATTGGGTGGTTGTTCTGCACGCTTAATAAACAAACTCCAGCTGGTCCAAAATGCAGCAGCTAGAGTTCTTACTAGAACCAGAAAGTATGACCATATTAGCCCCGTTCTGTCAGCACTGCATTGGCTCCCTATAAAACATCGTATAGATTTTAAAATCTTGCTAATTACTTATAAAGCCCTCAATGGTTTAGCTCCTCAGTACTTGAACGAGCTCCTATCGTATTATAGTCCCTCACGTCCGCTGCGTTCTCAAAATTCTGGCAATTTGATAATACCTAGAATATCAAAATCAACTGCGGGCGGCAGATCATTTTCTTATCTAGCGCCTAAACTCTGGAACAATCTACCTAACACTGTTCGGGAGGCAGACACACTCTGTCAGTTTAAATCTAGATTAAAGACACATCTCTTTAACCTGGCTTACACATAAAATCATTAACACATTTCTATAATTCAAATCCGTTAAAGGATTGTTAGGCTGCATTAATTAGGTCAACCGGAACCGAAAACACCTCCCATAACACCTGATGCACTCGTTGCATCGTAAAAAGAATGGCATCTACGCTAATATTAGTCTGTTTCATTCTTATTCCGAGGTCACCGTAGCCACCAGACCCAGCCTGTATCCAGATCAGATGGTCACTCCAGTCCCCCGGATCCAGGCCGTACCCAGCTTAGATCGTGGATCACCACCTGGAGATGACTTCAATAGCCGTGGATGTCAACCAGATGAGCTCCAAGGCGGATCATCAATAAAGACCTCGCCAACCTTGACGGCCATCGGCGCTACACCACAGGATCCTGATGAGTTCTCTACAATCAGACATTGGTACAAACTGTTGTTTGGTCTGGCCAGAGGAGAACTGGTCCCCCGACTGAGCCTGGTTTCTCCCAAGGTTTTTTTCTCCATCTCTGTCACCTGTGGAGTTTTGGTTCCTTGCCGCTGTCGCCTCTGGCTTGCTTAGTTGGGGACATTTTCCAGCGATATCGTATACTATTTGAACTGAACTGACGATGATATCACTGAATTCATTGATGAACTGCCTTTAACTGAAAATTGATTGTTACAATAATGCGTTACTTACACATTATTGTGCTGTTTAAATACTGTGCAGTTGCTTTGACACAATCTGTATTGTAAAAGGCGCTATATAAATAAAGGTGACTTGACTTGACTTGACATGCACGTTCACCAACACCACATTCACCCACGCACACTATAACGTATAACTCCCCTTAATGTGAGTATTTTATTTTTCCTGTTATTATTTCTGATTCAGTGGGCGATTAACATTAATCTTGTTTGTATTTAACTTTTTTCCTCTTTTCTTTTTCTCTCTTTTTATTGGTTTTGAATTGTAAATGCTCAGAGAACTGGACTATCGAAACTGCCGATCTGAATGCAGTTTTAGATTGGAGCCCGCGGTCGCCGCAGTACTATGGATTATCTATTTATGATGAGTTTTTTCTTTTTTTTTTCTTTGAATGATTAAGGTGTATGCGAAAACACCTTCGTGTGAACTAATCATTTGGTGTTATTTTTATTTTTTTTCCCTCTCATGTGGAAAATACATTTGAATTGAACTGAAAACTTTTCTTACTCTGTGTATTCATTTCCTAATTTAAGTGGTATAATCCCATGCTATTGTGATCGTGTATGTAATAGGTGGCTTTTAGAGGCTGTCTGGGACTCATTATTTTATTTTATATTTTTGGCAGGCTTATTCCTGTCTGGCGCCCGAATATTTTGAGTTGGTAAACTCATTTTCTATAAAAACTGTTTATCTGGGTGCCGCCACCGTTACAGAAGTGGCGCCCGAACAGGGACTTGAACTGAAAAAAAAAAAAAACCTTGAACTGAAAAAAAAAAAAACTTGAACTGAAAAAAAAAAAAAAAACTTGAACTGAAAAAAAAATAATAATTTAAATGTGATCACTTGAATGTCTTTACTTGAATTCTGAACTGTTGTGAAAAAGAAAAATGTGGAACTGTGCATTGTAGTTTATTTGTTTTTTTGTTATTTTTCTGGTGCCCCAAATTGCCCCAAAAACCCCACATATACATGCCAGAAAGTCCTTTTTGATTTTTATTTGATCAACATTTTATATTGCCCACAGATTTACACACCCACACACATACACACTACAAACATGGCCACTACCCCTCCTTCACCTTCGACGTCTGTGGAAATCGAACCTCCAGACATGTCAACTCCCGTCTGGCCACCTGAACCCCCAGATTTAGCAACTCCAGTCTGGCCACATGTGCAACCAAGACTTGTTTCTCCTTCTCCTGTTCCCACCTTCCCCTTCACGCCAACTCAGTTCAGCAGTCCCCACCCCAGGACTCAGGTGCACTTTGCTCCTCCACTTCCAGGTGGCACTGTTTCATTCCAGCCGGATCCAATGCAACTCTGCACCTCCATTGAAACTTCACCACCTTCCTCTGTGTCACAGCAGCGTCTGCCAGGTCACCTTCCCACTCCTGGAAAGGAAATTTATCAGCTTACTGCCCATGTACAAGGAAATTGGGATCATTTATTTGACTGTCTAAAACAGCAAGGAAAAGCTGTGAAAGAACTCACCCAAGAATCTGCAAAATCCACTTCCCTGCACAAAGCAAAGCTTGCAACACTGGCCGCCAAAATAGATGGTAACTATCAGCAAATCTTGGACACGATAACTGCACAGAAACGAGATGAGGGTGAAAGCACAGATCAACTGACTAAAGCCATGAAGGTGATGTTGACAGGAGAACTCCAGAAAAGTGAAAGTACCTTAATTTCTGAAGTTCGCTTTATGGTAGAACAAGTTCAGCTGGAATTGCAAAAGGATATCCAAGCCACACAGGAAGACTCTCGAAAGACCTGTGCACAGCTTTCCAAAGAAATTAGTCACTGTAGTACTCAAATATATGATCTAAGCAATGCTTTTAAAGATCTACGATCAGAAATGAGTAATTATTTCAAATCGCTTGAAAAAGCAGTGGTAGACCAGCCAAGAGGTGCTGCGTTACCCTCTCACCACCCAGTCCCATCATCATCTCCACCTCCACCTTCAGAGGCTGTACCCATATCGCACCATACACCAGCTGTCAAAAGTGATCATTTGAAGTTAACTTTTCCAACATTTGGAAGACCCTCAGATGATGCTGATCCACTGTTATATTTAACTCGTTGTCAAGACTTTTTGGCCTTACATCCCCTGACTGATGTTGATATTTTAGCTACTTTCTGCACCGTTCTATACGGCACGGCACGTGATTGGTGGGAAGTTGCTCGATCTTCTATTACCACTTGGAGCGAGTTTGAAACGGCTTTCCTATCAGCTTTCCTCTCTGAAGACTATGAAGATGAGTTGGCAGAGCGAGTCTGAACTAGAACACAGGCAGAAAAAGAATCAATCAGAGACTTTGCTTTCACATACAGAGCCCTATGCAAATGATGGAAGCCCGCTCTAACGGAAAGTGAGTTGGTAAAAATGACCCTTAAGAATATCAAACCTTACCTCGCCAGCCAACTTCGCAGCCGTGTAAGCACTGTGGATGAGTTAGTGAAACTCGGCCATCAGCTAGAAAAAGATCATGTTCAGCAGTTACAGTATGAAGGCCGCATGACTCAACCCTCATCAACCAACCATCCAAGACCCACCTCCAATCGACTTGTTGAAAGACCTCCAGTCCAGTGCTGGAGATGCAAAGGCCAGCACCCACCAGGCAACTGTCCACTCCATTTTTCCCTGCAGTCAACCCAGTCGTCTAGTCAGCATCCTTTTGCAGGAAATAAGCGGTCTTTTCAACCTCAGAAGCAAGGCACACCACCGTCCAGCAATGCTCTGTCTATTACACACCCTTCAAAGTCATCCAACAAGTCTGCCTCTAATAAGCTTGTTTCCATACCTCAACAGTTAGTTGTACCCATTAATATTGGAGCTTGGAGAGGAAAAGCCATCTTGGATACAGGAGCGAGTTATACCCTTCTCCATGAGAGCTTGTGGAAGGAAATTGATTCCCTTGCCAACCTCCGTCCATGGACCCTCGGTCCACTCTATTTGGCCAATGGAGAAGCCGAAGTACCTATAAGATGGACAGATGTTCAGATCACACTTCACAACAAAGTCTTTCCCACTCATGCAGCCATTCTCACCTCTAAAGCACTGGCTTACTCCATCGTCTTAGGTCTGGACTTCATCTTTTCCAGCGGACTGCAGATAAATGTAGCTGACCAGAAGTATACATTTAAGTCAAACCTCAGTGATGAGTATCTTTTTCAACCTGGACACGCCAGTGTTCCCCTTGAAAGACCCCAGCATTTGGAAAGGACTCCACATCCACAAACTCAACGCTCAAACCAAACACTTTCATTGTTCAGCTCTATCTCTCCATCACAATATCCACCATCCGAATTACCTCCATTAACTTGCATGGATGACCATACTTTGATAGAGATGGCTGTAACAGAAGCTCACTTACCGCTGGAAGGGAAGCAAAAATTACTTCACTTACTACAATCCAACCTAACAGTCTGTACTCTTCAGCTTGGACGGACAACTGTTCTCCAACACTGTATCTACACCACTCACCCAGTACCCATCAAGCAACGTCGTCCATATCGATTAACTCCTGAAAAACAAACTGTTGTGAGAGAACAATTGAAGGAAATGATGGAAAATGGTATAATAGAACCTTCGCACTCTGCCTGGGCCTCACCTGTGGTTTTAGTCCCAAAAAAGGATGGGAATTTAAGATTCTGCGTCGATTATCGAAAGGTAAATGCCATCACTGAGAGAGATGCATATCCCTTACCCAATATCACAGAGATCTTGGAGTCACTCTCAGGAGCAGTCATCTTTTCCACTATTGATTTAAACAGTGGGTACTGGCAGGTAACAATGGACCCTGAAAGCAAGTCCAAGACTGCTTTCATCACTTCCTCAGGGCTGTACCAGTTTAATGTGATGCCTTTCGGATTGAAAAATGCCCCTGCAACGTTTCAGAGGCTGATGGAAACTGTTCTTGGAGAATTAAGAGGAAAAATATGCTTTGTATATATTGATGATTTTATTATATACTCACCATCGCTGAACCAGCATTTCCAGGATCTCCAGACTGTTCTTTCTAGACTCCAAGCTGTTGGATTAACCGTCAATCTGAAAAAAAGCAAGTTTTGTCTTCAGGAACTGTCATTTCTCGGTCATGTGGTGAACATTGAAGGCATTACGGCAGACCCAAGTAAAGTGGAAGCCATTCGATCTTACCCCGTGCCCAGCAACCTGAAAGAAGTTCAGCGTTTTCTGGGACTTGCAGGATGGTACCACCGATTTGTGCCCAACTTCTCTCAAATAGCTGAGCCAATCAACGCTCTAAAGAAAAAAGGACGCTCCTTTCAGTGGTCACCTCAATGTCAGAAAGCCTTCGAACAGCTGAAAGCCTGTCTAATCTCTCCTCCCATACTAGGTCATCCTGACCTGCAACGAGCATTTGTGGTCTATACTGATGCCAGCGACACTGGACTGGGTGCAGTCTTGGCCCAAAGAAAAGACAGCGGCCTAGAGGAGGTCATCGCTTATGGGAGTAGGACCTTAAATAAAGCAGAAATCAATTATTCTGTAACTGAAAAGGAATGTTTGGCAGTAGTTTGGGCACTGGAAAAATGGCAACATTACCTTGAACCCAAGCTATTTACCGTTGTTACTGACCATATAGCCTTACAGTGGGTGATGAGTTCCACTAAGACCACCAGCCGACTGGTTCGATGGGCTCTCCGTCTGCAGAAATTCGATTTTGTGATCGAATATCGCAAAGGAAAACTCAACGTGGCACCTGATGCTCTTTCACGAATGCACTCCAGACCTGAATGCAATCTATACTCCACCCAGAAAGACGATCTAGAGCTTCCAGTTACTGCAGCTGTCATCTGGGATGAACAACACAAAGATACTGAGATTGCACAAATATTTCAAGAATTGGCAAAAGACGGTAATCTTCTGAAAGCACAGTTTGATGTAATTGAAGATAAATTATATCACAAGACTCACCTGCCCAGTGGTCAAGTACATTTTCGTGTGTACATGCCCAGAAGCTTGATTCCAACCATCCTACAGCATTATCATTCTCATCTCTTGAGTGGTCATGTAGGAATCTATAAAACTTTCAAGAGGCTGCATGATGTCACTTTCTGGCCAGGAATGTGGACAGATGTGAAACGGCATGTCAAGAGATGTGTGAAATGTCAGACAGTAAAAGGTGGAAATCAAAAACCTGCTGGAAAACTTCAACAAATCACCACCTCACGACCAAATGAAATGTTAGGAGTAGATATTATGGGACCTCTGCCCCGCAGCACTCACCAATACGAATATCTGTTAGTTTTTGTGGATTACTTTACACGATGGGTTGAATTGTTCCCCATACGGAAAGCCACTGCACAGACTGTCGCATCTCTTCTTCGGAAGGAAATTCTCACCCGGTGGGGGGTTCCTGATTTTATCCTGTCCGATCAAGGTACACAGTTTGTTTCTGCTGTATTCAGAGAGATATGTACAAAATGGAGGTTAACACGGAAAACAACAACAGCATATCATCCCCAAACTAACATGACTGAACGAGTAAATCGTACCTTAAAGCAAATGATTGCAGCATATGTTGAGGACAACCACAAAAAATGGGACCAATACCTTCCAGAGCTAAGGTTTGCCATCAATTCAGCTGTCCAAGAAACTATTGGAATGTCCCCAGCCGAGCTCCACCTGGGAAGAAAGATACAGGGTCCAATAGACAAAGTCCTGCACGGCCAAAACCTTTCTCCTGATGCACCCTCTTATGACATTGTTGAACATTTGTCTCAGTTGCAAGCAAGAGCAAAGGAGTGCTGCAGAAAAAGCCAAGTAAGACAACTTAGAAGCTACAACAAAAATAGAAGAGAGAGTTCATTTAAAGAGAGAGACCGTGTATGGGTAAGAAATTTTCCCCAATCAAGTGCACTTCACCACTTCAGTGCTAAACTAGCCCCGAAATGGAAAGGACCTTACCGGGTGATCATGAAGTTGGGCCCGTTGAACTACAGGGTAGCACTGGAGGGCACTGGGGAAGATGTCCGCACTGTCCACGTGTGCAATTTAAAACCCTGTTTCCCTTCAGCTGAAGAGATAGACATCCAAGAAAAACAGAAACTTCGTGAAATCTTCCAGGAATCCCACAATGAAGATGAAGTATTTCTAGGATTTTAAGCTCACTATCTTCTTTTAACAACCATGGGTTGTTTCTTTTGTCGGGGGGGAGAGTGTAGCGGTGGAAAAAAGGGGGAAATGCAAAGGTGAAACCAAAACAATTGTCATGACTGCCAGCGAATAGGAACGTATGTCTAATTTGGGAAGGAAGTGATGTAACTGCATATATAGGGAAGTAGACTCACCATAAGGAGGAGTTTTTTCCAAGAAGGAAGAGCAACGGGACAAGTCGCGTTTGTCTAGCGTGCAGTTTACACTGTTGCAGCTGAGCGCACATTCACGCACTGTGTAATGCTGGAGCGATCGCCGGAGGATTTAACAGAAATCAATGTCCGAGCGGCAGGACCAGCGCAGAGGCGTGTGTTGTTTTAGGAGCTGAGGAAAAGTGTATTTACCTGGATGCCGTTTGTTCCTTGGAGTAGATCTTCCTCCATTTGCAGTTTGGAAAACTCTTTCACCCTGAAGTTCGCGAGCGGCCGGTCGGATGGCTCATGGCTTGCCGTAAACACACATGCACGTTCACCAACACCACATTCACCCACGCACACTATAACGTATAACTCCCCTTAATGTGAGTATTTTATTTTTCCTGTTATTATTTCTGATTCAGTGGGCGATTAACATTAATCTTGTTTGTATTTAACTTTTTTCCTCTTTTCTTTTTCTCTCTTTTTATTGGTTTTGAATTGTAAATGCTCAGAGAACTGGACTATCGAAACTGCCGATCTGAATGCAGTTTTAGATTGGAGCCCGCGGTCGCCGCAGTACTATGGATTATCTATTTATGATGAGTTTTTTCTTTTTTTTTTCTTTGAATGATTAAGGTGTATGCGAAAACACCTTCGTGTGAACTAATCATTTGGTGTTATTTTTATTTTTTTTCCCTCTCATGTGGAAAATACATTTGAATTGAACTGAAAACTTTTCTTACTCTGTGTATTCATTTCCTAATTTAAGTGGTATAATCCCATGCTATTGTGATCGTGTATGTAATAGGTGGCTTTTAGAGGCTATCTGGGACTCATTATTTTATTTTATATTTTTGGCAGGCTTATTCCTGTCTGGCGCCCGAATATTTTGAGTTGGTAAACTCATTTTCTATAAAAACTGTTTATCTGGGTGCCGCCACCGTTACAAAGCGAACTTTGTCGGCCTCTGCCATCCGGGCCAGAGTCAGCCATAGGTGGCGTTCCTGGACCACGCAGGTGGACATCACCTGACCAAGGGGACACGCCGCGACCTAGTGGCCCGAAGGGCGAAGTCAGTGGCGGCGCGGAGTTCTTCAAGTACCCCCTGGTCAGGACCACTCTCGTGCAGGCCTTAAGGTGCCTGCACCTGGCACTTTTGCAGTGTTGCCATGGCCTGCAGGGCGGGGCAGCGTGTCGGGGGGCGCAGAAAAGGCCCAGCCGATGAGGGCGGAAGAAATTTCACATGCCCTAAAAGGGAGACGCGGAGGGCCCCACCAGGCTCTTGAAGGACCAGCACCACATCCTCTTGTAGCACTCTTTCAAGTTTATCCTCCAGAATCTGGCAGTAAGTTTTGGGACTTCAGTTTTAGTCCATCTCCTATCCTGAAATGTCTGTCTTGCAGAGAGGGACCAAAATAAACTCTTAAAACTTACTGCCAGATTCTGGAAAATATATTTTTGAAAGAGTGCTACAAGAGGATGTGGTGCTGGTCCTTCAAGAGTCACTCTCAACTCATCTGTCTATAAAGCCTAGAAAAAAACCATCTCTATGTATTTGACAATATTTCAGAATGTTATTCTTATTAATTGAGGGTCATTTTTTAGGATTTTTTGCCCAAGCAAAGTCTCTGAGAACCTGACACATTGCACTTCTGGAGACTCAAGGTAAGTTGCAGTCCTGGAAACCGCTGGCGCTGGAGACTAAATGGTTCCTGATGGTTTCATATCTGATTCTTAACATTAATTCTTACTTTTTTTGCAATTAACATGCATCTTTTCTCCTCCACCTGTTTTTTCTGACAATGCAGATGCAACAAGCGTTTTTCTGTCCGGTGGTCATGCCTTAACTTTGCAAATTGCAGTGTTGCATTAGTATTGCATCCTTCTCATGGGCATTTAATAGTTTTTGACTTTTCAGTCTGATGTAAATCTCTTTTTTGGCTCATTTTATCTGTAAAAGAAAATGTGCCTAATAATTCTGCACACCTGAAAATAAGGAGTTTTTCACTTCCAGCCTTCATGGACAATTATATATCAATTATAAATAATTAAATACAAAATGAATAGTAGTTATTAAGATTGATGTGGTTTGGAATTATTCAAATGTGCTTGGGAAAAAAATATGACAAGAATATCAACTTGCCTAATAATTCTGCACTCCCTGTAGTCTACGATATCGCTGGAAAATGTCCCCAACTAAGCAAGCCAGAGGCGACAGCGGCAAGGAACCAAAACTCCACAGGTGACAGAGATGGAGAAAAAAACCTTGGGAGAAACCAGGCTCAGTCGGGGGACCAGTTCTCCTCTGGCCAGACCAAACAACAGTTTGTACCAATGTCTGATTGTAGAGAACTCATCAGGATCCTGTGGTGTAGCGCCGATGGCCGTCAAGGTTGGCGAGGTCTTTATTGATGATCCGCCTTGGAGCTCATCTGGTTGACATCCACGGCTATTGAAGTCATCTCTAGGTGGTGATCCATGATCTAAGCTGGGTACGGACTGGATCCGGGGGACTGGAGTGACCATCTGATCTGGATACAGGCTGGGTCTGGAGGCTACGGTGACCTCGGAATAAGAATGAAACAGACTAATATTAGCGTAGATGCCATTCTTTTTACGATGCAACGAGTGCATCAGATGTTATGGGAGGTGTTTTCGGTTCCGGCTGACCTAATTAATGCAGCCTAACAATCCTTTAACTGATTTGAATTATAGAAATGTGTTAATGATTTTATGTGTAAGCCAGGTTAAAGAGATGTGTCTTTAATCTAGATTTAAACTGACAGAGTGTGTCTGCCTCCCGAACAGTGTTAGGTAGATTGTTCCAGAGTTTAGGCGCTAGATAAGAAAATGATCTGCCGCCCGCAGTTGATTTTGATATTCTAGGTATTATCAAATTGCCAGAATTTTGAGAACGCAGCGGACGTGAAGGACTATAATACGATAGGAGCTCGTTCAAGTACTGAGGAGCTAAACCATTGAGGGCTTTATAAGTAATTAGCAAGATTTTAAAATCTATACGATGTTTTATAGGGAGCCAATGCAGTGCTGACAGAACCGGGCTAATATGGTCATACTTTCTGGTTCTAGTAAGAACTCTAGCTGCTGCATTTTGGACCAGCTGGAGTTTGTTTATTAAGCGTGCAGAACAACCACCCAATAAAGCATTACAATAATCTATCCTTGAGGTCATGAACGCATGAATTAATGTTTCAGCATTTGACATTGATAGCATAGGTCGTAATTTCGATTTAAGATGGAAAAATGCGGTTTTGCAAATGCTAGAAATGTGGCTTTCAAAGGAGAGATTGCTATCGAATAGGACGCCTAGGTTCCTAACTGATGACGATGAATTTACAAAGCAGCCATCTAGTATTAGACTGTGTTTTAGGGCATTACTTATGGAGGTTTTAGGTCCAATAATTAGTACCTCTGTTTTTTCAGAATTTAACAGTAAGAAGTTATTCGCCATACAGTTTTTAATATCAGCTATGCATTCTGTTAGTTTTTCGAATGGATATGTTTTGCCGGGCTGCGAAGAAATATAGAGCTGAGTATCATCAGCGTAACAATGAAAGCTAACACCATGTTTCCTGATGATATCTCCCAAGGGTAACATGTAAAGCGTAAAAAGTAATGGCCCTAGCACTGAACCTTGAGGTACTCCATACTGCACTTGCGATCTAAATGATACCTCTTCATTTATTGCCACAAACTGATGACGGTCAGATAAGTACGATTTGAACCATGCCAGTGCACTACCACTAATGCCTACATAATTTTCAAGTCTATTTAAAAGAATGTTGTGGTCAATAGTATCAAATGCAGCACTAAGATCCAGTAGCACTAATAGAGAGATGCAACCACGATCGCTTGACAATAGCAGGTCATTTGTTACTCTAATTAGAGCAGTCTCAGTACTATGATACGGTCTAAAACCTGACTGGAAATCCTCACAGATACCATTTTTCTCTAAGAAAGAGCATAATTGTGAGGATACTACCTTTTCTAGTATCTTTGACAGAAAAGGGAGATTCGAAATTGGTCTGTAGTTAATTAATTCATAGGGGTCAAGTTGTGGTTTTTTAATGAGTGGCTTAATAACAGCTATTTTGAAGGTTTTGGGGACATATCCTAATGATAGTGACGAATTAATAATATTCAGGAGAGGATCTATGACTTCTGGAAGTACCTCCTTTAGTAGCTTAGATGGAATAGGGTCTAACATACATGTTGTGGGTTTAGATGATTTAACAAGTTTATACAATTCCTCCTCTCCTATAATAGAGAATGAATGGAATTGTTCCTCAGGAGATCTACAACGCACTATCTGATGCGATACTGTAGCGGGCGGCTGTATGGTTACAATTTTATCTCTAATAGTGTCTATCTTGGAGGTAAAGTACGTCATAAAGTCATTACTGCTGTGCTTTTGGGAAATGTCTAAACCTGTTGCTGCTATATTTTTAGTTAATTTAACCACAGTATTGAACAAATACCTAGGGTTATGTTTGTTTTCTTCTAAAAGAGATGAAAAGTAATCCGATCTGGCAGTTTTTAATGCTTTCCTATAAGATAAATTACATTCACGCCAAGCAGTACGAAAAACCTCTAGTTTTGTTTTCCTCCAGCTGCGTTCCATTTTTCGTGCTTTTCTCTTTAGGGCGCGGGTATGATCGTTATACCACGGTGTTACACTGTTTTTCTTAATCTTTTTTAGGCGCACTGGAGCAACTGTATCTAAAGTGCTAGAAAAGAGAGAGTCCATAGTTTCTATTACATCATCAAGTTTTTCTGAGCTATTGGATATGCTGAGGAATTCAGATAAGTCAGGAAGATTACTTACAAAGCAGTCTTTTGTAGTAGAAGTGATGGTTCTACCGTATTTGTAGCAAGGAATTGAATTAACAGTTTTAGCTATCTGGATTATACAAGAGACTAGATAATGATGTGAGATATCATCGCTTTGCTGCAGAATTTCAACGCCATTAACATCAATTCCATGTGACAGTATTAAATCTAGAGTATGATTTCGGCAATGAGTAGGACCTGACACGTGTTGTCTAACCCCAATAGAGTTCAAAATATCTATAAATGCTGTTCCTAATGCATCTTTTTCATTATCAACATGGATGTTAAAATCACCCACTATTAAGACTTTATCTGCGGCCAGCACTAATTCGGATAGAAAATCAGCAAATTCTTTAATAAAGTCTGTATGGTGCCCTGGTGGCCTGTATACAGTAGCTAGCACAAACGTCACAGGGGATTTATCATTAGTACTTGTTTCTCTGGATAATGCTATATGAAGCACCATAACTTCAAACGAGTTATAATTGAAGCCCGTTCTCTGAGAGACATTGAGAATACTGCTATAAATAGTAGAAACACCTCCTCCTTTACCTTTTAGACGCGGTTCATGTTTATAACAGTAATCTTGGGGGGTGGACTCGTTTAAAATAATGTAATCGTCTGGTTTTAGCCAGGTTTCTGTCAAACAGAGCACATCTAGGTTATGATCAGTGATCATATCATTTACAAAAAGTGCTTTCGTAGAAAGGGACCTGATATTCAATAAGCCAAGCTTTATCAATTGTTTCTCTGTATTATATATATTTTTTATTTGTTGAACATCAATTAAATTGTTAGTCTTGATTTGATTCAGGCGTTTTTTGTATTTTTTTGCTCGGGGAACAGACACAGTCTCTATAGTGTGATATCTAGGTGAAAGGGTCTCTATGTGCTGAGAAGTAACTGATTTCTGTGACGTGAGGCGGCTAGCAGACGGTCGGTTTAGCCAGTCTGTCTGCTTCCTGACCTGGGCCCCAGTTAGTCAAGTGCAAACTCTAAGACTATGTGCCATATTTCTAGATAGAAGAGATGCTCCACATCCGGAGGGATGAAGACCATCTCTTTTCAACAGGTCAGGTCTGCCCCAAAAGCTTGTCCAATTGTCTATGAAACCTATGTTATTTCGCGGGCACCACTTTGACATCCAGCCATGGAGTGACCACAGTCTACTGTGAATCTCGTCACCACGGTAAGCCGGGAGGGGACCAGAGCATATTACAGTGTCTGACATCGTACTTGCAAGTTCACACACCTCTTTAACATTATTTTTAGTGATCTCCGACTGGCGAAGTCGAACATCATTAGCGCCGACGTGAATAACAATCTTACTGAATTTACGTTTAGCATTAGCCAGCACTTTTAAATTTGCCAAGATGTCAGGCGCTCTGGCTCCCGGTAAACATTGGACTATGTTGGCTGGTGTCTCTATTTTCACGTTCCGTACAATAGAATCGCCAATTACTAGAGCACCTTCATCAGGTTTCTCAGTGGGTGCTTCACTGAGTGGGGAGAACCTGTTTGATGTTCTGATCGGAACGGAACAGCGGTGTTTTGACCCGCGACTATGCCGCCTCACAGTCACCCAATTGCCCTGCTGCATGGGCGTTGTTACCGGAACCGAACAATGTACAGGGCTTTCTAAGCTAGTCACATCCAAAACCGTATCTAAGGCCCTCACATTCCTACTATCCTCCATTAAAGTTTGGATGCGTGACTCTAGTTCTGAAATCTTCTCTGTCAGCCTGACTATATTCCTGCATTTATCACATGTATAAGGCTCACTGCTGACAGAGATAGATAAGCTATACATGTGGCAAGCAGTGCAGACTACAATTGTAGGAGAAGAAGCCATTACTCACCGTGATTGTAGAATGATTTCAACTTACCAATGTTGTTAGAGTTCCTGAAGAACAGATCAGGGGGAGAAAAAACGGAACGGAACCGGCTAAAAGAGTACTAACGATATTAAACACGAGAAAAAATAAATAAAAACGTGAATGGAACGCAGATGGCAAGTTAACCGGCCAGCGCAATGCTAAAAATAGTAAACAAGAGTTAAAAGCGTGAATGGAGTGCGAGCGGCAAATTAACCGGCTATGGAATGCTAACGCGCTGCACTCGTGATTATAGAGTAAGGCGAACAATCAAATTAGTCAGATTAGTTTGATGGATAAGACCAGAAATTAAGTTAAGCTATATCTATCAATTTAAAACGGCAGAATTAACAATAAGATAGAGAATCCAGTAGAAAATCCAGTAGAAAAACGAAGCTGCAGAGAGCTACAAACAAACAGACCACTCTGCAGCAAGGCAGACTGGAAGCAGGGAAACAGCGAAACAGCGACACCCACAGAATTAACACCCAAGTATTAAGAGGGGTTAATACTTGGTTTGAAACTTCAGTTATTTTGTTCAATTTGTTTATACTTTCAATAAAAATTACAAAGTGTGATTTATTTATTGTTGTTTTTTTTTAGTTCAGATTAATTTAATTTCACAAAATCTTTATAAAATTTTGTTTTTATCCTTTTTTTTCAGGTCCTTATTGAAAGGTGTGTTTTGTGTTTCTGCCAAGGTGCTTTACTTGCAAAAGGTAAGATCTGCAACATCTACTAATGTAAATACTGTTTCTTGTGTGACCATTTCATTTGTTAGTTCTGAGTAGCTTGTTTCTGTTTGTATCCTGTTTACTTTTAATTATCAGTAGCAATTGATAATTTAGTTTTTAACAGATTATATAAATAGTTTAAATTATTGTTATTTTAAGTTAAGTGCCTACTTTTGTGCCTAATTTTATAGTTAAAGTTTCACCCATTTAACATAATTCTAATAGGTTTAAAGTATGTATGTTGATGCTGCTTTTTTTCTATTTAGAATGAAACTTAAAAAGAAGAGGGAGTGCCTCCTCAGGGCACTTTGTATCTATCTAAATGAAGATCCGAGCAGTCTCTTCCAAGAGTATCTGGTAGGTAATACTAACAATTACTGCAGCAGTAACGGTATCCTAGGGCTTTTAATAATATCACAATATCCATTTAACATTGTGGGATATGGCTTGTAGGAATGGCAATTTTGGAGTAGACTAGGGATGCACTGATTCCACTTTTTCCAGTACTCACCCAATACCAATACTTTTATTTTTGCTACTTGTCGATTCTGAGTACCGATACCGATATTTTTAAATAATGTCAGAGAATTTTAATAGAAAGATATGTTATGGATTACAATCAACCAAAAATTATTCAGACAACTGTTAGTAGGACAAATATCAATTCTTTGTCAGGCCACCCTTAGCCTGAATGACAGCCTGTAGTCTCCTGGACATGCTGTCAACCAGGTGCAACCATGCAAACCTGAACTTATAATTTTTGGTCCCAAATTATTAATTTTAATGTTAGTCCAATGTATAATTTTTGGATTTAATATGTCACAGTTTACTTTGTTTTGCTATCCTCACTTACATAAATAAACTACCCACATAATTTCCTGCACCCACAAGTTAAAAAAAAATAAAAATAAAATTATATCTAGTGTCTGAATAATTTTTGCTTTGACTGTATATCCTATATCCTATTGAGTCTAGACCAAAATCATGTTTCTAATAAAGTGGCCAGTTAGTGTATAAATTGTGAGAAATCAGTTTTGACCAGTAGTTAGTATAGTTAGCACTATTTTAGCATTAGTTAGCACTGTATGGAGAAAACTTCAGTGCAAATTAGCTCATTAGAATTATGTAATTGGTTGGTAATTTAATTGTTGTCCTTTTGTGTGTGTGTGGAAAGGATTCAGATGGCTGTGCTGCACAGAGGGACCTTGAACAAGTTGTTATTGGCATCTACTTCACTAATGCTGAGGGAGGGGATTCCACCAACACTCCAGTTGATGTTGGAATAGTGACTGAAGGTGTTGAAGTGCTTCACGACTTGGGAGACATCTCTTCTGCATGTGGACTCTTAATGGGTGTCATGTATGCAATGAACCTCAGTTATTCTCAGGAACTGAAAATGTTCTTTGAGGTGCTTCAGAAAATCTTCATCCAGCTGGATGCTACCTGACTCTCATCCAAGGTACAGATGCTTAAAAACAAACTGTATGAGCGAACTTACATTGAGCAGTTTTTTTATGTAAACATTTTTTTTATGTAAAGATAACATTGTTTAACTGTTTTTTCCCCTCTTTTGTAAAACAGAATTTAATAAACAGCTGTGTTGTTGATAAACTCTTCTAATGGTGAATAAAGGAACTAACAAAGGTTGAGTTGAGTTTACTAAAGTTATTTGTGTGGAACCTGTTGACAAACTAGAGTTAATTCAACCTAACTAGTAAAAATTAAAGCTAGTGAAAGCATTTTATTTTAATTAATTAAGCTTAAACGTAATGTTTTGTTGTAAAATCATTAGTTCACTTTGAATAAACAAATATTTAATATGCAGCTTCAAAACAAATTTTGTTAGTCCATATAACATAACTCACTTTAGTTAGTTGAACTCAAATGTCTCTTGTTGAGTAAAAATTAGTGATAATAGTTGGCTTGAGTCAAAAATATTATTTCTCCCTAAAACAGCCCCATTAAGTTAAATAAACTTGAAATATTTGTTTTCAAGTTTCATAATAAAATTTTGTGGAACCTGTTGACAAGAAAAATTTAATTAAACTCAAGGTTTCATTTTTTTGAGTGTAAGTTGTACCAAACCTGTATTAATTTCTTCTGTCTGATAAAAACGATATACAAAAATATTTTGGGAAATTATCTTAACAAAAAGTTTCTGGTCCCCAATGACTTCCATAGCCTTTTTATTTATTTATTTTTATTTCCCAATATGGGTCCAGCAACTGGCTTCCAACATTCTTTAAAATATCTAATTCACAAATAATTTGGATAGTGTTCAACAAGACTTCATGCAGGTTTTGAACTTTGATTGTGAGTGATTGTCTTGCTGAGTTTAGTTCTAACTCTAACCAAACACGGCTCTAACCAAAAGCTAATCATAATGCTCCAAACTATTTGTAAATTAGACAGTCATGTTTGATTGGGTTAGAATCATATTTGGTTTGGCCAAGAGGACCCCATGTCCCTTATGGAAATTTATCATGGTTTTACAATGAAAAAATTATATAATTATTGTAATTATTTTTGGTAACTATCAATTAACTATGTGGGTACCAATTTGGCCCCATGTGGGCACCCTATTTGGGACCGATTGTGTTTGCCCATGTCTTACACAACTGGAATGAATAAGAGGGCCCCATATATATTTTCCCATTCTGAACCCACATAAACAGTAACTATGTGGGTACTACCTTGGCCCCATGTAGGCAGACTGTATGGGACTGATTGAGTTTGCCCATGCCAAACCCATATGGTTTATCAAAGCGGGCCCCATATGTGTTTCCCCATTCTGAACCCATATAGACGGTAACTATGTGGGTACAAATTTGGCCCCATGTGGGCACCCTATTTGGGACTGATTGTGTTTGCCCATGTCTTACACAACTGGAATGAATAAGCGGGCCCCATATATATTTTCCCATTCTGAACCCATATAAACAGTAACTATGTGGGTACTACCTTGGCCCCATGTAGGCAGACTGTATGGGATTGATTGAGTTTGCCCATGCCAAACCCATATTGTTTATCAAACCGGGCCCCATATGTGTTTCCCCATTCTGAACCCATATAGACAGTAACTATATGGGTACTACATTGGCCCCATGTCGGCAGACTGTATGGGATTGATTGGGTTTGCTCAGGCCATACCCATATAGTTCATCAAAGCGGACCCAATATGTGTTTCCCCATTTGGAACCCATATAGATGGTAACTATATGGATACTACATTGGCCCCATGTAGGCAGACTGTATGGGACTGATTGAGTTTGCCCATGCCAAACCCATATGGTTTATCAAAGTGGGCCCCATATGTGTTTCCCCATTCGGGACCCATATAGACGGTAACTATATGGGTAATACATTGGCCCCATGTCGGCAGCCTGTATGGGATTGATTGGGTTTGCTCAGGCCAAACCCATATAGTTCATCAAAGTGGGCCCCATATGGGTTCCCCATTCTGAAACCATATAGACATTAGCTATATGGGTACTACCTTGGCCCCAAGTAGGCAGCCTATATGGGACTGATTAAGTTTGCCCATGCCAAACCCATATGGTTAATCAAACCGGGCCCTATATGCGTTTCCCCATTCTGAACCCATATAGAAGGTAAATATATGGGTACTACCTTGGCCTCATGTAGGCAGCCTATATGGGACTGATTGAGTTTGCCCATGTCAAACCCATACGGTTTATCAAAGCGGGCCGCATATGTGTTTCCCCATTCTGAACCCATATATACGGTAACTATATGGGTACTACCTTGGCTCCATGTAGGCAGATTGTATGGGATTGATTGAGTTTGCCCAAGCTAAACCCATATTATTTATCAAACCGGGCGCCATATGTGTTTCCCCATTCTGAACCCATATAGAAGGTGAATATATGGGTACTACCTTGGCCCCATGTAGGCAGCCTATATGGGACTGATTGAGTTTGCCCATGCCAAACCCATACGGTTTATCAAAGCGGGCCCCATATGTGTTTCCCCATTCTGAACCCATATATACGGTAACTATATGGGTACTACCTTGGCTCCACGTAGGCAGACTGTATGGGATTGATTGAGTTTGCCCAAGCTAAACCCATATTATTTATCAAACCGGGCGCCATATGTGTTTCCCCATTCTGAACCCATATAGACGGTAACTATATGGGTACTACCTTGGCCCCATGTAGGCAGCCTATATGGGACTGATTGAGTTTGCCCATGCCAAACCCATATGGTTTATCAAAGCGGGCCCCATATGTGTTTGCCCATTCTGAACCCATATAGAAGGTAAATATATGGGTACTACCTTGGCCTCATGTAGACAGCCTATATGGGACTGATTGAGTTTGCCCATGTCAAACCCATATGGTTTATCAAAGCGGGCCGCATATGTGTTTCCCCATTCTGAACCCATATATACGGTAACTATATGGGTACTACCTTGGCTCCATGTAGGCAGATTGTATGGGATTGATTGAGTTTGCCCAAGCTAAACCAATATTATTTATCAAACCGGGCGCCATATGTGTTTCCCCATTCTGAACCCATATAGAAGGTGAATATATGGGTACTACCTTGGCCCCATGTAGGCAGCCTATATGGGACTGATTGAGTTTGCCCATGCCAAACCCATATGGTTTATCAAAGCGGGCCCCATATGTGTTTGCCCATTCTGAACCCACATAAACAGTAACTATGTGGGTACTACCTTGGCCCCATGTAGGCAGCCTATATGGGACTGATTGAGTTTGCCCATGCCAAACCCATATGGTTTATCAAAGCGGGCCCCATATGTGTTTGCCCATTCTGAACCCATATAGACAGTAGCTAAATGGGTACTACCTAGGCCCCATGTAGGCAGCCTATATGGGACTGATTAAGTTTGCCCATGCCAAACCCATATTGTTTATCAAAGCGGGCTCCATATGTGTTTTCCCATTCTGAACCCATATAGACAGTAGCTATATGGGTACTACCTTGGCCCCATGTAGGCAGCCTACATGGGACTGATTAAGTTTGCCCATGCCAAACCCATATGGTTTATCAAACCGGGCCCCATATGTGTTTCCCCATTCTGAACCCATATAGACGGTAACTATATGGGTACTACCTTGGCCCCATGTAGGCAGCCTATATGGGACTGATTGAGTTTGCCCATGCCAAACCCATATGGTTTATCAAACCGGGCCCCATATGTGTTTCCCCATTCTGAACCAATATAGACAGTAGCTATATGGGTACTACCTTGGCCCCATGTAGGCAGCCTACATGGGACTGATTAAGTTTGCCCATGCCAAACCCATATGGTTTATCAAACCGGGCCCCATATGTGTTTCCCCATTCTGAACCCATATAGACAGTAGCTATATGGGTACTACCTTGGCCCCATGTAGGCAGCCTATATGGGACTGATTGAGTTTGCCCATGCCAAACCCATATTGTTTATCAAACCGGGCCCCATATGTGTTTCCCCATTCTGAACCCATATAGACGGTAACTATATGGGTACTACCTTGGCCCCATGTAGGCAGCCTGTATGGGATTGATTGAGTTTGCCCATGTCAAACCCATACGGTTTATCAAAGCGGGCCCCATATGTGTTTCCCCATTCTGAACCCATATATACGGTAACTATATGGGTACTACCTTGGCTCCACGTAGGCAGACTGTATGGGATTGATTGAGTTTGCCCAAGCTAAACCCATATTATTTATCAAACCGGGCGCCATATGTGTTTCCCCATTCTGAACCCATATAGACGGTAACTATATGGGTACTACCTTGGCCCCATGTAGGCAGCCTATATGGGACTGATTGAGTTTGCCCATGCCAAACCCATATGGTTTATCAAAGCGGGCCCCATATGTGTTTGCCCATTCTGAACCCATATAGACAGTAGCTAAATGGGTACTACCTAGGCCCCATGTAGGCAGCCTATATGGGACTGATTAAGTTTGCCCATGCCAAACCCATATTGTTTATCAAAGCGGGCTCCATATGTGTTTTCCCATTCTGAACCCATATAGACAGTAGCTATATGGGTACTACCTTGGCCCCATGTAGGCAGCCTACATGGGACTGATTAAGTTTGCCCATGCCAAACCCATATGGTTTATCAAACCGGGCCCCATATGTGTTTCCCCATTCTGAACCCATATAGACGGTAACTATATGGGTACTACCTTGGCCCCATGTAGGCAGCCTATATGGGACTGATTGAGTTTGCCCATGCCAAACCCATATGGTTTATCAAACCGGGCCCCATATGTGTTTCCCCATTCTGAACCAATATAGACAGTAGCTATATGGGTACTACCTTGGCCCCATGTAGGCAGCCTACATGGGACTGATTAAGTTTGCCCATGCCAAACCCATATGGTTTATCAAACCGGGCCCCATATGTGTTTCCCCATTCTGAACCCATATAGACGGTAACTATATGGGTACTACCTTGGCCCCATGTAGGCAGCCTATATGGGACTGATTGAGTTTGCCCATGCCAAACCCATATGGTTTATCAAACCGGGCCCCATATGTGTTTCCCCATTCTGAACCCATATAGACGTTAACTATATGGGTACTACCTTGGCCCCATGTAGGCAGCCTATATGGGACTGATTGAGTTTGCCCATGCCAAACCCATATGGTTTATCAAACCGGGCCCCATATGTGTTTCCCCATTCTGAACCCATATAGACGTTAACTATATGGGTACTACCTTGGCCCCATGTAGGCAGCCTATATGGGACTGATTGAGTTTGCCCATGCCAAACCCATATGGTTTATCAAACCGGGCCCCATATGTGTTTTCCCATTCTGAACCCATATAGACAGTAGCTATATGGGTACTACCTTGGCCCCATGTAGGCAGCCTATATGGGACTGATTGAGTTTGCCCATGCCAAACCCATATTGTTTATCAAACCGGGCCCCATATGTGTTTCCCCATTCTGAACCCATATAGACGGTAACTATATGGGTACTACCTTGGCCCCATGTAGGCAGCCTGTATGGGATTGATTGAGTTTGCCCATGACTGACCCATATGTTAAACCCATATGGGCCCCACTTGTATAGCCCATTTTGAGCCCACATGCCCATTTCTCATTAGTGACCCAGTTGGGACCCACATGGGGAGCCCACCTCTTTTGACCCATGTGGGACCTACTTAGCTACCTCAAGTGGGCCCCAGATAAGATGCCCATTTTGGGACCATGCCCACTTGGTACCCATGTGGGCCCCACATATGCATGTTGGCTGGGAATGATCTGACAAAGACAGAGCTAACATGGAGAAAACACATACACTACCAGCCAAACTTTTTTTATTATTAAAAGTTTTTTTTTTAAGTGAGCAGTTTTTTTACATAGTAAACCTATTTCACAATATTAGATAATTATTTTTCTTTAAAAAAGTACCTTTGACTGGTAGTGTATAGCATAGGTGTATAACAGTTAGGTGCAAATAAAAACAGTGCAAGATAAATACAGGTGTAAGGTTTGTAATGAAGTGATACAGGAGAAACCATACATCTTCTACCTTTCATACAGATTACTTAAAAAGAGAATATTAGTTTTTTTATTTGAATTGGTTTATGTAAAAGTAAACATTTCAAGCTTTCTACACGTATATGTATTATGTCTGTGAGGCACGTAATCACTGAGATTTAGGTTGTTTCATTTATGTGTCTGTGAAAAGATATAACAGAGACAGTGAAGGCAGAGCGCGTGCCCTGTCTGTTTTCTTATTTTCATAAAAGCACAGTGTATACAAATAAAAATATACCCTCTACAGTTTCGAATGATGTATTGGTTGTATTTGTACGATCAAAACTGACGGAGAATTTTACATTCTTTTCGGCGTTATTACAAAAGCGTGCCTCAAAACGCACCGGCGCGTTTTCGACCAAAGGGGGTCGAAACATCCTGTCATCATGAGACATTTAGATGCAGTGAAATGAAACATACTTTATAATGTTTCACTTGCTGTAGTCAGGAATTATAGTTGGCAAAAATGTACTGCACCATGGTACAACAGTAATACCCATTCTCTCAAAAAAGAAACTCAAACTTGAGCGTAAATGGAGAAAAACAAACTTAGAAGTTTTTAGAATTGCATGAAAAAACAGTATGTACAGCTATAGACAGGCTTTAAAAGCTGCTAGAGCCGAGTACATCCACCAACTCATAGAAAGAAAAAAAAAACAATCCAAGATTATTATTTAGCACAGTGGCTAGATTAACAAATAACCAAACGCCACCCGACCTGAATATTCCTGCACAGTTTAATAGTAATGTCTTTATGAATTTCTTTACTGATAAAATAGACAACATCAGAAATATAATAACAAATATAGATACTACAGCAACTGATACTTCAGCATTATTTATTACACCAGAAGAAAAATTGCAGTGCTTTACAACTATAGAACAGGAAGAATTAAATAAACTTATCACCACATCTAAACCAACAACATGCCTGTTAGATCCTGTACCCACTAAATTACTAAAAGAATTGTTACCTGTAGCAGAAGTCCCGCTTCTTAATATTGTTAACTCATCGTTATCTTTAGGTCATGTCCCAAAACCATTCAAACTGGCGGCTATTAAACCTCTTAAGAAACCACAGCTAGACCCTAGTGAATTGGCAAATTACAGACCCATTTCTAATCTTCCATTTATGTCTAAAATTTTAGAAAAAGTTGTGTCCACTCAATTGTGCTCCTTCTTGCAAAAAAATAATATCTTTGAAGAATTTCAGTCAGGTTTCAGGCCCCATCATAGCACAGAAACTGCACTTGTAAAAATCACAAATGACTTGTTACTTGCGGCAGATCAAGGCTGCGTCTCATTGCTAGTTTTACTAGATCTTAGTGCTGCGTTCGACACTATAGATCATGACATACTCATAGATCGATTACAAAGCTATACAGGTGTTCAAGGGCAGGCTTTAAGATGGTTCAGATCATACCTGTCCGATCGCTACCACTTTGTTTATTTAAACGGGGAGTCATCGCAGCTATCACCAGTAAAGTATGGAGTGCCACAAGGATCTGTCCTAGGTCCTCTGCATTTTCAATTTACATGTTACCCCTTGGTAATATTATTAGGAAATATGGGATTAGTTTACATTGTTATGCTGATGATACTCAACTATATATCTCAACAAGACCAGATGAAACTTCTAACTTAGCAAAGTTAACAGAGTGTGTTAAAAATGTGAAAGACTGGATGACCAATAATTTTCTACTATTAAATTCAGATAAGACTGAGATATTACTTATTGGACCAAAAAACAATACACAGAATGCCTTAAACTGCAATTTGCAACTAGACGGATGTACTGTTATTTCCTCTACAGTCAAAAATCTGGGTGTTATATTAGACAGCAACCTGTCTTTTGAAAATCATATTTCTCATGTTACTAAAACAGCATTCTTCCATCTTAGAAACATTGCTAAGCTAAGGAACATGTTACCTGTTTCTGATGCAGAAAAGTTAGTTTATGCATTCATGACGTCTAGACTGGACTATTGTAATGCACTACTAGGTGGTTGTCCTGCTTCTTCAATAAACAAGCTACAGGCAGTCCAAAATGCAGCTGCTAGAGTCCTTACCAGATCAAGAAAATATGATCATATTACCCCAATTTTACGGTCTCTACACTGGCTACCTATTAGGTTCTGTATCACTTACAAAATACTACTTCTTACCTATAAGGTCCTAAATGGTTTAGCTCCTGCGTACCTAACTAGTCTCCTACCGCGCTACAATCCCTCACGCTCCCTAAGGTCGCAAAACTCTGGACTTTTAGTAGTACCTAGGATAGCAAAGTCCACTAAAGGAGGGAGAGCCTTTTCACATTTGGCTCCCAAACTCTGGAATAGCCTTCCTGATAACATTCGGGGTTCAGACACACTCTGTGTTTAAATCTAGATTAAAGACTCATCTCTTTAGCCAAGCATTCACATAATGTATCTCATAACATTGTACTTCAGTTACATCTGATCAAATGCATATCAACTTTATTCAGCTTGGGCAAAACACAGTTTTTTGCTTGGTTGGAATAGCAGCTACGCTAATTATTTCTCTATTTGTTTCTCTGTTTCTGCCACGGGATTCCCATCCCATGGTAACTAGGATTTATACAAGATTCAGTCCGGATTCAGAATACCTCATAAGAGATGATGCCAACCCCTCAGAGGACCGCCGATGATGGGGTCGCCAGATGAGCTCCAGAGACGGATCATCAATGAAGACATCGCCAACCTAGACGGCCATTGGCGCGACTCCACAGGAACCTGATGAGTTTCTCTACAATCGGACATTGGTTAAAACTGCTGGTTTCGTCTGGCCAGAGGAGAACTGGTACCCCGACTGAGCCTGGTTTCTCCCAAGGTTTTTTCTCTATTCTGTCACCGATGTTTTGGTTCCTTGCCGCTGTCGCCTCTGGCTTGCTTAGTTGGGGACACTTTCCAGTGATATCGTATAATACAGAACTGAACTGATGATGATATCACTGAATTGCTGAACTGCCTTGAACTTAAAATTGATTGTTTACAATAATGAGTTACCTACACACTATTGTGGTGTATAAATACTGTGCAGTTGCTTTGACACAATCTGTATTGTTAAAAGCGCTATATAAATGAAGGTGACTTGACTTGACTTGACTATATTTTCTAAATCTTAATAGCACTTCATTAAGTTTATTTAACATAAAAGCTTGAGTCATTCTCTCATCTGCAAGATGGGATCTGAGCGGACCTGAGAGGACTTGGGCTCAAGTTAGATTAACATTTAAAGCTCATCAACTGTAATATTTTAGCTTTAATAGAGTTCCTTTAATGTTAATTAAATCTAAACTCTAAATAGCAGATGGCACAGTAATAAACGCAACAGCTGATTAGCAGCTGCTACAGCAAGCAGGTTCTTCCTCTTCGAAGGCAGGACAATGCTAAGTGCTAGCACATGGTGTGGACGTGACCCAAGAGAATGGGACACCTAAAGCACAAACAACTGACAAACAACATTTGGTCAGAGAGATCCTGTACTACTAAATGTTTCTGGGGCATCATTGAGGTTAATGTGTATTACTGGACTGTAGATGCTATTTAGTGCTCACAGATTTAGATGCAACTTAAAAACTCAGAAAACCCTTCCTGCATATTTGGATTCATGGATTCTTTAGCAACAGCTCTGAAAGAGATCTTTGTCTATTTCATGTACTTTTCACAGGACCACATGAAATCTGCACTTACAGAACAGCCGTCAGTCTCATGTTCTTTGGCTTATTTAGTATTTTTAGACCTTAGCTATCACTCAAAGTACAATAACTAAAAAACCTGTTTATTATTTGATTGATAAACTCTTTAGAACACAGAAAACACATAATGAATTTTAGGTTAGGTTAAGTAAGAGTTTATTAATTCCTGTATTATAAAGCCTGTATTACAAGAGATTATGGGTTATTCATAACAAACTGGACAAATGGAATATAAATATAATCATAAAAATTATGAATTTTAATTTTTTTCTAACAAACAGCCCTTGTCAAATAAGACAATCTATTAAATCTATGGAAATGTTCATTTTCCCCACAGTATAATTAAGTTTAATTCCTCCTTTGATATCATTCAGAGAGTTCTGCAATCCAGCTGCAATAAGAATATCTGAACACACAGAAGCAGCTTGTCTCTCCCCAAACAAATGCACATACAGTACAGTATATACAGTCAAGAAGACTTCAGACACCTGCAGTCCCAAAACAATTCCTCACTTCAACTTGATTATATTTTCTACTTTTCAAATGAACTTACTGACCATTTATCAAAAAAAAAAAATCATTTTTTATTGTTCAATGTTGCTTCAGAAGCTATTAAAGTTTTCAACCATGTCACACACTAGTTGATGAATCTCATCATTCTTCTTCATGACGTATGTGTAGAATCATAAAAATGTTTTCTCCTCAATCAGACTTACTGATTTATCAGTCAACATGTCTTTGTTCTCTGCAAACTTGTATCCAAACAGAGTCATGGTGGGGCCACAGACTTTCTGCACCAGCTGCACCAGTTTGAAGGGAATGCTGAACCTCCATTTCTCCACCTGCTCCGAGGAGTTTCTCTGGGTGGAATAAACTCCACTGACCTCCTTAGATGCCCGAGTATTTTTTAAGATCCACTCTTCCACATTTGCGGTGAAGGGAATGCCGATAAATTCAAACATCTCTGCAGCTTTGCGCATGGGGAATCGCGCGATGTCCTCGTAGCGCACTAGCATGTAGCGTCCACGAAGCCACACCGGCTGATTCAGACCGATCTTGGCGGACATGCGGATGTTGTCGCAGTTCCCTTTAAGTTTTCTCACTTCATTCTCATCCACCGGAAGGTCTCCATTCACGGCCCACCTCTTCCAGACGTCGTACTTGCTGGAGAAGGCGACCATGCGTGAGGCAAGAACGGCGCGAGGGTCCCTGACCAGCTGGATGAACTTCATGTCGAGTCTGGGATCTTCGGCCAGCGGCCGTAGCGTCTTCAGCTGCTGCAAGCGGATGGACTTAATTGCGCGATGCTCCTTCTGCAGGCAAGATTGAGAGGCCAGCGTCAGGTTGAGCGGCCCGCAGCGCCTCACGCCGCAGTGGTAACGCTCAAATACTTTTCCAACAAACGGCGTGCAGACGGGATCTTCGCACAGCGACCGGCTGGACTCACGACGGAAGAGCGCAGTGGTCACGTGATCCTCAGGCGGCGGCTCGATGAAGCTCTCCAGCAGGGAAAAGTCACACAGGAACAGCTGACGCAGAACGTCTTGATACGCCGGCCTGGCGACAGTGGCGTTCGTCCTGCCGGTCTCCATGGTTAACATGCGCTCCACGTGCCACAGCGGCTCGAACAGGTAAAACATATTGGAGCCCTGCTGGTTAAAAAATTCACCCACGAACGAGGAGCCTGTGCGAGTCGTGGCCAACAGAAGGATGTGTTTTCGTCCTCCAGCTGCAGACGCCGGCGATGCGCTCTGCTGGATGGGCTGAGTCCAGTTCTCCAGATGATGATTTACATGTTGGTGAGACGAGAGGTCAGTCGAGACATTGTGTTGCGCAGCAGTGAAGAGAGATGCGCTGAGCAGCAGCACACTGTAAAAAATAAAAGTTGACTTAACTTAAAATTTCAATGCAACTCATTGCACAGCTTTTTTTGAGTTTACTCAACTCAACTTGGACCAACTTGTTCACTCAACTCAAGTCACTGAGTAAAGTCACATGTTTTATTACTTTTTGTTCAGCTAACACATTTTTCTTAGTTAAAAAAAAACTTATAATAGTTTTTCAATGTCTCTTAATAAATTGTGGTCTGAACTTTTTTTTCTGTGAGTTTTATGGAACATAAACACCTTCTTAATTACCTCAAAAGTGCACAGTACATCCAATTAAATCCACACTGCTCAGAGTACATTTGATCCCACTCCAAATAGTGTTAAAGTAAAATGAAAAGTCACTTTTTTATTTTTTTAGCTAACACATTTTTCTTAGTTAAACAGACTTATACGCTTTTTAAATGCCTCTCAATAAATTATGATCTGAACTTTTGGTTGATTAAAGTAACACTGAAGCAGAGTTAAAGTTAATGAGGTAATTAAGTTATCACTTAAGGGCTGATTGAGCATTAGTGATGAAAACCTGCTGTTAACAAGCTGAATCTGTCAGACATCTGCAGAAGATCTTATTGAGAATTAACAGAGGATCAGATGTTGATGTTTTATTGGTCAATAAATGATGCCACCATCATAGAGGTTGGTGTTTGCTGTAGTTGGACTCTTCACCTTTTTAAAACGTTGAAGTGACTTGTTTCCAAGCAGATACAAATGTGTTTCACTGCAAACACTTAAATATTGCTGAATTTGAAGGTCATAGAGTGCTATATTGCATTTTGTTCTTAGAAAACATTTCAATATTTAACATTGTGGTTTGATTTTCTTTTTGATGAGTAACTAGTGTTTTTAAAGTCACTTACAATAACTGTTGCAACAGTATATTAAGATATATTTTAGTGCAAATTGTGCAAAACCCAAAGTCATATTAATTGAACTATCCCTTTAATGTCCCATCTCTTCTCAAAGAAAGAATTTCTATATAAACAGTAATTTGTATACAGCAAAATGAAAAAGACAGTCACCAGCACACCAGACAAGCTTTGATTTTATGTTTTCTGACTGTAATATTCCACTTCATCACTAAACTGAACACAAATGAGTCACACAGACATAAACAGAAATAAAGAAGAGAGTGAGAAAAATGCCTACTTTGAAATTATGCTGTTTTCCTTTTCTATGATGACCAGAGCCACAATAAAGATGACAGAAATGGTATATTTAATATGCATTCTTGTGTATGATTGAGTTCAGTGGGCGATTCACTCTCAGATCATTCCTTCATCTTTTTCCTCAGATTGGACTCTGAAATAAAACACACACATGTGACACATGAGTCATGACAAACACAGTAATACCACGCTGATCTTAATTTATTCCTCTATAAACTCTTCAGTTCATACCCACAAATACATAATCTGAAGTATTTACTGTTTTATAGCATGTTCATAATCATTTATTTAACCCTAATGGGATCCAGTCTCGTTGCAGTGGTGTATAGTCTGAGTTTTGCTTACATGTGCTGTCAGAAGTTACTGTAGGTAATTGTTTTTAGGTCTTATATGACTGTAAGATAGGAGCATAGTTAGTAGCATTCTTTTCAATGTTTTCATAAATGATCTGAATAAATCTCTGGATGAGGCAGAAAAAGCTTAATCAAACGCAAGATAAGTGGATTGTAGTTCGGCTGTGCAGTGAACATATGAAGCTGCTAAGATCATTCATCAGTTCGGCTTCATTTCTCTGCTGTTTCTAGGCCTGTACATAATTTGAGATATATGTAGAGCACAGCATGCTGTGAGAACACTTATGAAAGTTTGCTCTGCAAGCAGAAGATAAAGCAGTACTAATACTAAGTGGTTCTTGTTTTAGTAAACACCACTAATTATCACTGCTGTGAATGATGTGCAATACTGACACTGCAGCAGAGGATGCTGGGAAGGGTTCAAATTTGGGCTGCAACAACTAATCGATAAAATCGATTATTATCGATAATGAAATTTGTCGACAACGATTCTCATTATCGATGAATCGGGTCCGCCGACAGTGCACGTACAACTTCAGAGGATCACGTCAAATTACAGCACTGAATGACGCATTTCTATAGACAAAATGCATCTAAAAATAGTGGAGGAAACAGACTGAGATGCTGCAGGAGAGTTACGTGATCCAAGCTGCCCAAAACATGAGAATTCCTTATTTTAAACTAATAGAGTGATGGCTTGCCCTGTGAGGTGCTTTGAGATCCGTTTGCATCCTCAGTATGAAAACTTTCAGTTTGCGGTCACATCCTTATCTGTAAATGTCACAAATTCACTCGAGCATTTCCATTTATGCCTAAAAATCCATTCTGGCAGTCTGTAAGTTTAAATCTTTACTGAATGAGTGTGTCAGACAGCCGGTGTCACAGTCTTCCGCTGGTGTACCAGGGATGGCCACCTGAGGACACTGTGTTTATGTTTGAGCACATGGCTTATAGTGTGTTTGTTTGTTGCCATGTGCTCCTGTCTGTTGTCATACCCCGCCCATCTTGTTACCTCGTTATTGTTTCAGTGTTTCCACCTGTGTCCTATTTAGTCTCCCTGTGTTTGCTGTTCTTTGCTGGATTGTTATACGTTTGATGTGAGTAGTTGTTTTCAATGTTAATTTTCATGAGCGTGTTCTTGCTGAGCTCCATCCTGGCCAGCCTGTTTTTTTTTTTCTCCCTTGGGGTGGTTTTTGTTGTTGTTTTGTTTATTTTTTTCTAAATAAAGAGCCTGTTTCTTTTGCATTTAACCCTCTGGGGCCGACGGTCACGCCGGCGTGACCAACCTACTTTTTTTAAGATCAGTGCAAAAGACACTAAAAATACTTTGTCGGTTTCAGTCATACAAATTAGAGCTATACATCATTGGAAGCTGTTAAAAGTGTAGTTTTATTTGTGCACACTAACAAGAGCAAAAGAACGCTGTGCTTTTTTTTATAGAATAAAGAAAACAAACAGTGTGATTTCTGTTTTCTCTGTCTCCACGAACTGCTTTTAGAAATGCATCACTTAAATCATTCAAACTCGGTGAATACTCAGCACACAAACAGAAGAGTGGTATCTACAGAAAGCTTGATATGTATGCTTTTAAACGAAGTAAGTTTTAGCGAAAACAAATATTCTGTAATAAAGTAATCCATATGAAACAAAGGGTATGTCTAGTCTATCCAGTTGCAACTGATTATATCTAATGTGATCACGCCCATGAGCGAAGAACCATTGATATTTAAATTAGCCATGTGCTACAAGCGCTGCAAGGAAACTCCCACATCACCGCAAACAAAGAAACACGTCTTTTCAAGTTCATCTTGGTTACAGTTCGTTTCTGAAACGAAGACATGCTGTGAGGAATAAGACTTATATTTGCCTCAATCATAAGAAGGACGTGATGCGACGCAAACCCAGCAGGAGGAGACATTTACATGAGTAAGTCTTACTTTTATTTGCCTACTTGATTTCGCTGTTATTTACTTTGACGAAACGTGTACACATTTTACTAGTTAGACTTATTCCAAACTATAATTCCTGACTATATACATAATGAAACATTATGAAGTACGTTTGATTGCATTGCATCTCTAACTATGCCAGGATATTTTTTATGTTTTAGAAAACGATGCGTTTATGACTGTAAGATGCATTTATGACGATATGTTTATGTAAGATGCAAGATCATATTTATTTATTTTATTGTATAACAGTAGGGTGTAAAAGTAATATGAGTGTTTACACTGAATGTATGTGTTACGGAAGCAGACCAAACGAGAGAGGTAAGTGTGAATATTAAATGGTTTTATTTCAGCAGAGCAAGATGAAGATGATAGCGTGCAGAACCGGGAAAGTATAACAGTCCAGGATGAGATTCTTGATATGCAGACAGATCGGGGATTAATAGATGTTTTTCCTTTCCAGGAACGACGGGAGGAGGACCGGTGAAGATGACACACACACACACACACACACCGTTGGAGTTCAGTCGACAGACTTATGGCTGACACACCGCTGACTGAAGACAGAGACTGGACTTAGACTGGAACAGACGAGAAGACAGGTAAGTTATCAGAAGGTAAGGATCAAGGTAAGTTTGGTAGAGGATTGAGAACACTAGAGTGAAGCTCAATGAGTCCGCTTCGTGCAAACGAGCCCGGACACTGATGGCTGTGTGTGGAGTGCTCTTGTAGTGCGTGGTTGATTGAGTGCAGGTGCATGATGATTAGAATTCAGGTGACTGCGATCTGGGCATGATTGTGGGTGCAGAACCTGACCAATCCGCTCCTGAGGGCCAAGGCCTCCGACGTCGTGGTGGTCTACCTCGTCCTCGAGGGGCTGGACATTCCGAATGGTTACGGTGGAATTCCTCCATGAGGGCTGGATCTAGCATGTCAACTCTGGGTACCCACGACCTCTCCTCTGGTCCGTAGCCTTCCCAGTCGACAAGATACTCCAAATTACCACCACGACGTCGGGACAGAAGGATTTCACGGACCGAGTAGATGGATCCCTCTTCCAGGACCAAGGGGGGAGGGGGTTCCTCTTCTTGG
Source organism: Garra rufa (assembly GCF_049309525.1). Taxonomy (NCBI): domain Eukaryota; kingdom Metazoa; phylum Chordata; class Actinopteri; order Cypriniformes; family Cyprinidae; genus Garra; species Garra rufa. The sequence goes on along the minus strand of NC_133367.1, from coordinate 10,051,367 downwards.
CCAGGTTCTGTGGAGGGAATCACAGGTGGGTGAAAGGGTTTGAGTAAGGACACGTGAAATGTGGGGTGGATACGGTACTGTGGTGGTAGCTGAAGCCTGTAGGTGACGGGGTTGACCTGTTCCATGATGGTGAAGGGGCCAACAAACCTGGGACTCAATTTCTTCGAGGGCAGGCGCAGACGGATGTCTCTTGTGGAGAGCCAGACTTTCTGCCCAGGAGCATATGTGGGACCCGGAATTCTCTTCTGGTCAGCGGTGGTTTTGGTTCTGCGCACTGCCCTTTGTAGATGATGGTGAGCCTCGTCCCAGACTCTCTCGCTCTCCCGGAACCAGTTATCCACTGCGGGCACCTGTGATGGTTCGCCATTCCAGGGGAAGAGAGGTGGTTGGAAGCCGAGCACACACTGGAATGGCGTGAGTCCTGTGGTTGGTTGCCGCAGTGAATTTTGGGCATATTCAGCCCAACCCAGGAACTGGTTCCAGGAGTCCTGGTGACCATGACAGAATGTCTGGAGGAACCGCCCCATCTCCTGGATCTTCCTCTCCGTCTGCCCGTTGGTCTCAGGGTGGTATCCAGAGGAGAGGCTGACGGTCACACCTAGGAGTTTTAGAAATGACTTCCACACCCGTGAGATAAACTGCGGTCCGCGATCTGAGATGATGTCTTCTGGGATGCCATAGTACCGAAAGACTTTATTGAAGAGTAGTTCGGCAGTCTCTAGAACTGTGGGAAGACCTTTCAGGGGTATTAGTCGGCAGAACTTTGAGAATCGATCGACAATGACAAAGATACAGGTGTTACCGTCATATGAGGGGAGATCGGTCATGAAGTCAACTCCCAGGTGTGACCAGGGGCGGTTCGGCACAGGCAAGGGATGGAGTTTCCCAGCAGGCAGATGACGTGGACTCTTGGACATCGCGCACTCCTTACATCCTTGGACATACCTCCGTACATCCCTTGCCATGTGCGGCCACCAGAAGCGGTCCGCCAGCAGCGAGAGAGTGTTGTTGGCCCCTGGATGTCCAGTGCCCAGAGAGGTATGCGTGGAGTGGATCAGATCTACCCGTTGGGTCCTTGGGATGAATTGGCAACCTGGTGGGCAGCCCGGCGGAGATCTGGGTTCCGGAGTGGCGACAGCTGGAGGGTTGGTCCATTCAATGGGTTGGACGACGATGTTTTCCGGGAGTATGGTTGAGGGTGCGTCAGGTAAGTCGTGGGAATCATGGATTCGGGACAGAGCGTCTGCTCGGATATTCTTGGATCCTGGCCGGTAGGTTATAGTGAAATTAAACCGAGAAAAGAACAGGGACCATCTTGCCTGACGGGTACAGAGTCTCTTGGCATCTCGAAGGTACTGCAGATTTTTTTGATCTGTTATCACCTGGAACTTGTGGTTGGCACCCTCCAACCAATGTCGCCACTCCTCCAGAGCGAGCTTGATGGATAGGAGCTCGTGGTTGCCGATATCATAATTCCTCTCCGCTGGGCTGAGCTTCCGGGAGTAATAGGCACAGGGATGAAGCAATGGAGGAGTACCGTGGTGTTGGGATAGAATTCCTCCCACGCCGGTAGTAGAGGCGTCCACCTCCACCACAAAAGGGAGATCAGGGTCAGGATGGGTCAGGAGAGGTGCCTGAGTAAAGGCGTCTTTGAGGTTCTGGAAGGCTGCGGCCGAGTCAGGGGTCCAGAGCAGGGTTCGTGGTTTTCCCTTGAGCAGACTGGTAAGTGGAGCAGTGATGAGGCTGTAATTTTTGATGAAACGGCGATAGAAATTGGCGAAACCTAGGAATCGTTGGAGCTCTTTGATGGTAGTGGGTTCTGGCCAGGACACAACTGCAGCCGCCTTCCTCTCATCCATACGGACCCCCTCCTGGTCTATGATGTATCCAAGGAAGTGTACTGCTGACAAATGAAATGAACACTTTTCCGCCTTGAGGTACAGGTGGTGTTCCCGTAGCCGTTGAAGGACCTCCGCAACGTGGAGGCGATGTTCGGCCTCACTCCGGGAGTAGAACAGAATATCGTCTATGTAGACGACGACGAAGTGGTGAAGGAACTCCCGGAGTACCTAGTGGATAAAGTTCTGAAATACGGAGGGGGCGTTGGCCAATCCATAGGGCATGACCAAGTACTCGTAGTGGCCAGTAGGGGTCACAAAGGCCGTCTTCCATTCGTCCCCCTCACGAGAGGAAGGTGATAACGGAATTTGACAGTACCTTGGTTGAGTATGCGGTAATCGATGCATGGCCGCAGCCCTCCATCCTTCTTTGCGACGAAGAAGAAGCTGGATGCCGCGGGTGACGTTGATGGCCGGATGTAACCCTGATCGAGAGCCTCCTTTATGTACTCCTCCATTGCCTTGGTCTCCGGAAGTGACAACGGGTAGATCTTACCTCTGGGCATTGGAGCATCCGGAACAAGGTCAATGGCGCAGTCCCATGGCCGATGTGGCGGTAGCTGGGAAGCTCTCTTGGGGCAAAAGACGTCCTGAAATGACGAGTAGACTGCGGGAATCTTGACTGACTGTTTCTCAACAGGACTCTCGACTGAGATGACGTTGATAGATAATCGTTTGGGGTTGGGACGTGGAAGATCTGGAAAGCAGCGGTCGGTGCATCCCTTTCCCCACATAGTCACTTCTCCTGTGCCCCAAGAGAGGATGGGATCATGTGCTACCAGCCACGGGCGCCCCAGGATGATGTCCATCGTGGCTCCCTCCAGAACCAGAAACTGAATCTCCTCACGGTGTAGCACTCCAATCTGA